>NC_136067.1:871666267-872176267 GCF_964261635.1 Lissotriton helveticus | reverse complement strand
GACTGTTTTGAAACTCAAAGTATTTGCTAAGGTGAGAAAAGATTTCTTTAATTTAGATAGAAAATAGTGTGCTTTAAGGAGAAAATTATGAAGAAAGTTGTGTTTTTCAAATGTTGCTTTGTCTTAAGTGTTTCACAAATAAATTTTGTTTCTTTGAGAAATTGTAATTGGAGAAAATGTGAAGTATTAGTACTGACAGGGCTTTTATGTGCATAGGAGCTGTGGAGTGTTTTCAAATTATGACTTGTAAATCGTTTTTGAGAAAAAGCAATGGTTTTAATATTGATGAGAAGGACATAATGGTGTCTGCTTCTTTATAAGGTAATTGAGAGTCTCTGATGTTATTTTTTCCCATTTCAATGTAAGAAGTTTGTCTGTGGAGCAAATTGCTTGTAAATATGCTCCCACCTGTGCATGGCAAATTTAGATTTTGAATGTTTCCGTTACATAGGCATGTTAAAGGTGACTGAAACATGCTGCAAAGGCAATCAAAAAATGCTTTTATGTGTCTTAAGGACATTTTAAGTAATTTCCCCATGTGCAGTGTTTTCAAATTATGAGTTGAAAATCGTTTTTGAGGTAAAGGAATGTTTTCAAAATTTATGTGCGCCATATGACCCCAAATTTCTTTTTCAGGGATGCAGCAGGGTGTTCTTGAGACACCCCTGCACCGTCGGAAAAATTCGTAATTTGCGATGAGGTAATTGCTAATCGCAAATTGCACCTTCATTCCTATGGGCCTCCTGCTGCATGGAAATGAATGGGTAATTTGTAATTAGCAAATAGGTCATCGCAAACTAGGAATGGTAAAGAATCGCTATTTATTCCTTAAAGTTCGCTATTTAGGAAATGCAAAAAACTTTGATGATACATATGGCGGTTTATCTCTAACAAGATAAGAAGCATAGGGATAGATTTATGATGACTGGCGCATCACCAGGGATGTGTTAGTCATTCTGTGCCGCTGTTCCGTCACCTATGGTGTGCTGCATTTACAATGCGGCGCATCATGGGGCAAAAACAGCACAGATGCGTGACGTATTTGTGCCGTAAAGTTGGCGCATTGCTGGAGTTGTATCGCAAGTGTGATGAAGCTCCAGTAAGGTTGAGGGGTGCCCCTGTCGCAGGGTTTCTGTTCTGACACAGAACTGTGGACAGAGGATTGGAACCTCGGCGAATTAGGGTGTCCCAAAACTCACCTTAGTAATCAAAACCCCTTAGCAAGCTAGGCACAGTGTCACATTGGATATAACAAACTCTCAATGTTTAGACAATCCAGAATATGAACTTATAGTACCTCAGGATACGTGGAACTCATGAACAGTCGGTCGTTATATATTTCTTAGAAACGAGAACATGGAGTTAAGAAGAACACATGTGTATTTGAAATGTTTATTTACTAATGCCGTCTTCTCAGGCGTAGTATCTTAGATTATACAAGTACACTTATTATCAGTAGCAAAATTACCAGCATAGTCAATAGTACATAAAAAGCGAATGGTGACAGTATGTTAACATGCTGTAAATGAATAAGAGTTAGCAACACTTATAAGCAGCCGCGGGCCGTGGAGGGAGTTACGGTGGGCAGGGAGGCGGGGAGGGGGAGGGGCAGGGTGGAGAGGGCTCCACCCTGCCCCTCCCCCTCCCCGCATCCCTGCCCCACCGTAACTCCCTCCACGGCCCGCGGCTGCTTATATCTCACCCTCCCTAATACACATAATATATTATTTGCTAAGAAGGTCTCTTTGTGTTGGTTTAGGGCGTGCCAATACTTTAGTGTCTTAGATTTGAAGGAATCACATCAGCATAGAAAAGATAATCCATATGCCGTGCTTAATATCGCCAACGGCATTGTGCCATAATATTCTAGCATGCGATTGCGGAACAGTTTCAGCAGCTGCAGGGCGGGAGCTTGCACAGGAGGGACATCCATATTTAAAAATGTAAAAAAGCACAAGAGCGTCCGCTGGTAATGCAAGTAAAAATGGGAATACACGAAGCAGAGTGGAAAAAATAGAATGTAAGAAAGCAGGGATGACTCCAAAGATTTTCTCAAATTAAGTCACGAGACCACTGGTAACAATTTTAAAAAAGTGCGCCAGGCCCTTTGTGGAGGACGCGTTAGAGATAGTCCGAACCATCTTGCTGAAATGGAAAGGCGAATCTGTATTTAAAAGGGTCTGCACCTCTGTACGGGTGTTCGCTGTGTGAAGCACGAAAGTTTCACGGGCCGAACTCAAGGCCACCTCTCTCTGAGACAAAATAGCTCTTATTCTTGCCATGCCGTTGAAATGTGCTGCCAAGGTTGGTATTTGTGGCCAGATTGAAAACTCCCTATGTTCATGTGTGGGAGTAAATAGAACATTTCTGCAGCAAATAACCCGTTCATTTACTGTTACGATAAAATGAATACTTTTAATTAACCCAGAACAATCTTCATTATTGAGCATCAAATAACTACCATTTTCCAAGAACTTGAACGTGGGGATGATAGCAGGAACTGGTGTGCCTTGCAACACGCAAGCCATATTTGGTCGGTGTTTGTTGCATGAACCGTGTAACTGTATGTGCCTACACATTAGTGAATGATCTGGCGTCTCAGTGCATTCCTCTCCATTCAGATAAAGTTCTTGATCATCTTTGAAAATCTGTATGTGTATGGAAGCGACCAGACTTCATGAAGAAAACCACTACCTAAAGGTTAATAACGACCTATTGGTATATATTTCATACAATTTGAAAACTTATATAAAGCAAAAGGCAGCGTTATTAAACCGTGGATAAGGCACGTTGCCAAAGCAGTCAACCTTTTGGATTTATACTGGAAATGTTAAAGGAAGAATTACGGAGTAGGGCCTGTAAATCTTTAATAGACAACGAGTAAAATTACTCCAACCATCATATTCCTCTAACTCCGGGATAGTAGGGGTGTTTAATTTTTTAGAAGTAGCCAATCCAAAGCATTTGGTCTGGGAAATTGTTTCATTCACAAACCACATATGTTTTGGGATGAGACATGCACGGTGGAAAGCCTCAGTGCCTTGTACCTGCCAGGTTCGTGAACCCCAAACTGATGTAGATCCTGGATATTTTTACTCTGTATTACGTTAGCATGGTCTCATTACTGGTTTAAACGCCATTTTTCCTTTTTTGTAACTTCTGCACACGACACTTAGTTGTTGCTTTAGCTTTCAGCCTACCTGCGTCAAGATCTATGCCTGCTTCAAGCAGGCGCAGGGTTTTGATGTAGCTTTGTCCTATCTGATTGTAAATGCGGCACACCGTGGGTGGCAGAGCAGCGGTGCACGTTAACTGGTGCATCCCTGGGGATGTGCTAGTTAATATAAATCTGCCCCTTTACATTTAATTATGTGCAGGGGACACAGAGTAGGTGAGGTTTATCCAAGGTTAAGAAGAGATGAGTCCTGTTCAGTGAAAAATTGGAGATAGGCTTCAGTATATTATATACTTAAGTAGTGTGTTAAGTTTTTGATGACTGTTATTAATTTACTGTTGGGTAATAGTGGTTAATAACATTTTTTATTATATTTTACCACAGATTCAACTGCAGATTATTTCAAGATTTTAGGATGCCTAGCAAAGAAAGAGTAAGAAAGGCTGCAAAACGTCAAAGACAGCAGGACCATGGAATAATGCAGCAGTCCTCTAACAAAAAGATTTGTCAAGTCACCAAGAAAGCACCGGGTAAGAGTCGAAAAACAGTCATAAGAAATATGTGTAGTAAAAAAAATATTACTACAGAAAATGTTTCAGTCCAGAAAAGGAGAAAGAATTCAAATGGTAAGGAAAGGCCAATGAGAAATGTTACTGCTAGAGTAAGAGATAACTCTATGCATGAAAGTAGAAGGAAACAACAGTTTAGGGATATTCGTAAACGAATGTTCCGCAACAGGATAATTGGGAATTTGTTAAAAAATATTAAGAAAGGTCAGCAGAAAGTGGTTTTTTATAAGAGAAAAAAAATAGTTGAGAAAGTTATTGATCAGGCATTTGAAATTAAACGTAAGTTATTTATTTTGACAATCAATAGAATTAGGAAGCTAAACAAGGTAATTTATGATTTCAAAAGAAATAGTAGATGGAAGAGAATAGTTAATCGTAGTAATTTTTGTGAAGTTTTTTCTGGAGAATGGATGCATAGTTCAAGCTCTGAGGCATTTTTTAATGAGGAGAGTTATTTCCAGGATAATGATTTGGTGCATGCAGTTGACACCAGTGGTTGAGCTTATGAAGTGAAAGATGGTTGTCCAGTTGAAAAAGAAAAACTTGTGAGAACAGAGATAGAAGAGGTGTTAGGTAATGAGGTTTTAGGGAGACGTCCTAAGGGTCCTGTGTACACCTGGAAGTGTAGTAGTATTTGCAGTGTACGACAGGATTCCATCAATTTGCTTTGTGATTTTATACGGTCATTTAGTAAGAAAAGTTTGAAGCAGAAAATGAAGTTGTTGCAAGAATTAGATCCTTGCAGAGTGAGAGAAGTGATAGGTTTGCATGGTCATTCACTGGCTTGTCTTTCCAGGAGAGTATGCCAGAGTGTTTTTCATCATTTCAGGATGCTAGCAGTGCATCATAATAAAGTGAGGAAATTAGTTAGAATGTTGTATTATGCTAAGAGTCCAGCAATTATGCTTAAACAATTATGCGCTGCTCTTTTGCATGGTTCTGAAATAGATGTGAAGAATATATGTGAAGAAATTGAGTTTTGTTACTTTGGAAGTAAAGAGGAGAATGTTGAAATTGACCAAGAAGAAGAGAGTAATGTGGAAGATAGTGTACAGGTTTCCAGTACAGATAATTTCCAGAGGGAAATTGCGACGTTTGAGGTGAAATCAAGTGAGAGGCCAAATTTCACTTGTGTGTGTTGTCGACGCACTTATTATAAGAATCAGACTAAGTTAGTGGATTTATATGGAAAAAGTGAAAGGGAAAATAATAGTGAATGGAAGGATTTTAGAACATACTTGATGGTAGAAAATTGTTTTGATTTGGGATTGGATCAACGTGTGTGTACTTATTGTTGTAACAAATTAAATCAAAACCAGATGCCTGCTAGAGCAGTTCATAATAATCTGGAATTGGTTGAGATTCCTTCTGAATTGAAGGATTTAAATACTTATGAATCTATTTTGATTCAAAGTATCCATCCCTTTCAGGCTATTGTAAGAATGGAGCCAAAGACAGGGAAATTGCCTCCATCAGATTTACAGAGAGGATTAAAGGGAAGAGTTGTTTATTTGCCTCTAGATTTGAAGAAAAACATTAACACAATTGGAGTAGAAAAAGTGGAAGAGGAACCTCTTGTTATCTTAGTTAATGGGGTTCCGACAAAGAATAAGAAAATATGGCAAGATTTAGTAGATGTTAGGAAAGTCAAAAGGGCAACATTGTATTTGAAAAAATATAATAAATACTATAAAAATGTATATGTTGCAGAAGAGGAAGTAAGTGAGGAAGAGGATAGCGATTTGTGTGCTGGTCAAATTGAGAAAGTAGAACCCTGTACTAGTGAAGAAATATATGAACATTATAGTGTTCATCCTTTGCATTCCAAGGAAGTCATGGGGAATGCTATTGAGTTGTTTCAAATGAAACAAGCGAAAGGGAGTCCCATTAGTGTTTGGGAGGAAAGTTTGGAAGCTCGGTGTTTCCCACAGCTTTTTCCAACAGGTCAGGGAGGAAGATATGATGAGCGACCTCATCAAATTCCTGCTTCTGAATACCGGACTTTGCGATTGTATGCAGGAGATCCTAGGTTTCGACAATGCATTCCTTATTTGTTTCATCTCCTGTTTGAAAGCGATCTGTCTGGACTGTCATATGCAGTGAACCACATCTTGAAAAGTGGTATACACATGCAAAACATCTCGGCAAGTGACTTTATGGATAAAGTCAATGTCCAAGACAGTATTTTGGATTCTCACCTGATTAATCTCATGGCGTGTCAGCGTGGTACTAATGAGTACTGGTACCGTCGTCATGGTGATTTAAAATGTATGCTGAGGAACTTAGGAACTCCCACATGGTTCCTCACTTTGAGCTGTGCTGAGTATGGCTGGGAAGACTTACTTGAATTTCTACGAGAGGCAAATGCTAACGTAGAAAACATCGAATTCAAGACACCCGGAGAACTGTGCTCTTTGGATCCAGTCAATGTATGTAGGTACTTCAATCATAGATTTGAAGGTATGATGTCTTTCATCATGAATAAGAAGAATCCACCTCTTGGAGAGGTGTTGGATTTCTTCTGGAGGAAGGAGTACCAAGCAAGAGGTGCTCCTCATATACATATGTTGCTGTGGATCAAGGATGCACCTAAATTTGGAACGGATGCAGACGACTCAGTGATGAGTTTCATAGAACAGTATTCTACGTGTGCTGTTCCAAACGCAAAGGAGAAAAAAAGCCTAAGAGAAAAAGTTCTACGTTTCCAAAGCCATCGATGTGGAAAGTACTGTCGTCGTAAATTCCGGAACAAAGACAAGTTCTACACCAAATGTCGTTTCGGCTTTCCATGATCGGTGATTTCTAAAGGAAGAGTGAACAGTTTGATGTCTTCGCTGCGACATAATGTGATGAAGAAATCACCTAAAAACACATACAATTTGAAGAGGAACGAAGAGTCTAAGTACATTAACGACTACAACCCGGTGATTTTGTCCATGTGGAATGCTAACATGGATATACAGTTTGTGGCTGATAACTGTATGGCTGTGGCTCGGTATGTGACATCTTACATCACCAAAAAAGAGAAGACAGAATTGAAGGATATGTGGGAGGACATTTCCCATGAAAAGAGCCTCAGCAAGAAGTTGTACAGTTTCAGTCTGAAGATGTTGTCGCATCGAGAAATCGGAGCTTACGAATGTTCTGACCGGTTGTCTTCAGCAAGTCTCTATGCCAAGTCCAGGAGTATCGTTTGGGCGAGTGTTGGTCTTGCTGCAACGCGTAATCGAGTTCTGAAACCTGTGCGGGAAATTGAGTATTTGGCGGAAAAGGAGCCAAACAGTACCGACATTTTGAAGAGCAACATGTTGGATACATATTATCCAAATCGAAGCAGTCACCTCGAGAATGTTTGTCTGTATGAGGTTCTGCAAAATTACATATTCAAGAGGAACATCAAAGAAGATACTGAGAAAGGAGTGTATGCTGTAATAGGAAGTGAGGGATGTCTGGTCAAGCAAAGAAAATGCCACTTGATAAACCATCGAAAATTGAGTGGCGAATCTCCTGAAAAAAAGGAGTTTTTCTATTTAGCACTTTTGCAACTTTTTAAGCCTTGGCGTGCAGAAGAGGAACTGCTTGGAGATTTCCTTTGTTACGAAGACTCATTCAATGCTGCCAAGGAGACCATAGAATGTCCTGCTTTTCCCAAATATGTAGAAATGTTGAATGTGGAAATTGAGCAGGAAGCAACGATTGCAGCCGAGATTGCCAGAGACAGTTCTCAGGACAGTCAGAGTTCTGCTTCATTGAGTCAGGATCCACTAGGAGGACCTCTTATCGAAAATGAAGCTGCCACTGCTATGAATGAAGTGGAAAGAGCCATGGCACATGCTCAGGAGGATGCGGTTAACTTAGAAAAGTTGGAAAGACAACTCAACGTTGAGCAGAGGAAAATATATGACGAACTTACCATGCAAATTGATCATGGATTAAGTCATGACAAGAAAGAGTGCTCATGTACGTCGTTGAAGCCTGTCCGACTGTACGTGAGTGGAGAAGCGGGAACTGGAAAAAGTTTCCTTATTAAAGCAATTTCATGTTATTTGCAGGAAAGGACAGAGTCATCGCTGTCTTGTGTTGTCACCGCTCCAACTGGACTGGCAGCACATAACATTAAAGGGATTACTTTACATCGTTTACTGATGCTGCCAGTGGAGCATGGCAACAAATTAGAATATCACAAGCTATCTGGAGATGCTTGTTTTGAAGTTTCAAGAGTCTTGAGGAAAATGAAACTTCTTATCATTGACGAAGTAAGCATGGTTTCCAATGTCATGCTTGCCTTTGTGCATTTGAGAATGCAAGAAGTTCTCAAAACAGAGTATGATGTGTTATTTGGTGGCAAACACATTATTGTTTTCGGAGATCTTCTGCAGCTGACACCAGTGAAAGGGCAACTTGTGTTCAAAATGCTCACGCATGAAGATACCAGGAAGTGCTTAGGGAGTATTGGCAACGTCAATATATGGTTAAACTTCAATTATGCTGAACTGCATGAAAATATGCGTCAGGCAAAGGATGAAGTTTACAAGACTATTCTACAAGATGTTAGAATTGGAAAAGTGACCGAGCATGGGAAAGAAGCTTTACATGCACGATTACTGACAAATTTATATCCAGACGAAGATGTTGTGCCTGAGAATATTTTTCAGAAAGTTACTGAGAAAAAATCTGGAATATGTTTGATGCCAACTCTTGCAGAATGTGCCAAATTCAACAACAAAATGTTGCATTTAGAAAAGCAAGAGATTGTGAAATTGGAAGCTATTGACAGAGTAGAGCATATGGGATCAACAATTATTTTGTCTGAGAATCTGAAAACAAAATTGGATTCATTAGAGAAGAGTATATCTAAAACTGCGGGTTTTGAAAAGACTCTGAATGTGTGCTTGAACTGCCGTATAATTTTAAGAAGGAATTTACATGTTGAAAGAGGTCTGGTAAATGGATCAATGGGTAATGTTGTTGATTTTGTGAAATACAGAAATAGAGATGGAATTGAATTTTTAAAAATTAAATTTGATGGCATTGAGGAAGTACAGCTAATTGCTCGTTGTTCTGCTAGATTTTTGTTTGTAAAAGACTTATATGTTCGTCGTAAGCAGTTTCCTGTTTGCTTGGCATATGCGGTGACAATCCATAAATCGCAAGGTTTAAGTGTAGACTGTGCATTGGTGAATATTGGCAGTTCTGTGTTCAAGGAGGGTATGGCATATGTGGCATTGTCACGAGTTAGGACTTTATCGGGATTGTACTTGATTGAGTGTGATGTCACAAACATTTGTGCGGATCTAGATTGTGTTAAGGAATACAATAGGTTGAGAAGAGAGTATGCGCCACATTTGCCTCAGTATCCTTTGTTTGAGAAACGTGTGGTAGGCCGGAAACAAAGAAATGTGACCAATACTGGGGAGGTTGTAGCAAAAAGACGAAAAGTCGATGAACCTGAAATTATAAGCAGAAACAAAAAGGATTCTGTTGAAGATGTTGTTGGTTTTCAATTTGAAAACAGTTCTGGTGTCAACTGCTATGCTAATGTAGTGATTAATGTTTTGTTTTCTCTACAAAATGTAAAAGAAGAGATTGTGGTCAATTCTGATCAAAGATTTTGCAGTTTGTTAAATTCTGTGTTAGAGAAATGTAGCACTGATAGAACAAACATAGAAAGTGTGTCTGAAATTCGAAATCTGTTAGACAGATGTTCAGGCCAAACACAATTCTCTCAAAATAGTCAGCAAGATTGTCAGGAGTTTTTAATGTATATGCTTGATGTATTGTATGCTGAAGGTGTAGATGTAGATCATCTGTTTGGGCTTTCTTATCAATGGCAGCATGACTGCGAGAACTGTAGGGTATCAAGTAGTACTAGTGTAGACTCAGAAAGATTTATATATTTAACTTTGCCAGACAGTAAATCAGTCTCTTTTAATAAGCTAGTAAAAGCAGCTGATCACAATATGGAGTGTAGGCAATGTAAATCTGAAATGATGTCCACATTATTTATACGAACATATGGCCAGTATGTCATTTTAATGTTCCAACGATGTAGGCCTGATGGAACAAAATTGACAACTTTAATTAAAAATTTTGTGGCTTCACAGTTGTCAATATCAGGAAGGACTTTTGTAACTGTAGCAATTATATATCATGATGGTTCTTCAATAACATCAGGACATTATACAGCTTATTTAAAGTGTAGAAATGGCTGGTCATTCTGCAATGAGTCTGTTTTAATTTTCAAAAAAAAATTGCCATATGACCTTAAAAACTCTTACCTGGTGTTTTTAAAACCAAAATTTTAGGGAAAGAATCTCGGGATGTGCTCTGAGGAATTTCAAGAAGTTCTCATGGCTCCTACACTATTTGGCCTTGAAGATAAGTGTAGTACAGAGACATAACTTTTTACCATAACACTGGACGTTATTGAGAAATATGTGCACTTTGAATGAGTTCAGAAAAACTATTTCTTTTTATAAGCTAATTGAAGCAGCGAATCAAAACATGGAGTAGAGGGAATGTAAGTCTGCAATGCTGTCTACTGTTTTACATTGCTTTGTGATTAAAAGTGATGTAGAGAATTAAATAATTGTACTAGTCATAAAGGTAGTGTAAGTCTGCTTCATAGTAAGCAGTATCAGTGTGATAGGAAATGTAGAACATGATTGAGCAAGAAGGGGAAGATATTACTAGTCTAGGATTGTGTAAATGATCTTCAACATTTTAATTCTGAAAGTTGTGGAAATGCGAAAAGACGGGATTGGCTAACAAGAAATCCAAGAGTTATACATGGCTCTGACAAGATTTGGCCTTGTGGAATCTTGTGGTAGAGAGCAAGAAGTCATTTATTGTATGTAACATGTTTTTGAAAACGATGGAGGTTTTCTTTCAGAAAGTGGCGGGTTGAAAGTAATAACAGCACAACAGAGTGTAAGCTGTTCATAGGACATCCTTGGCCGTCATGGAAAGTAAGTTAACTTTAAGGAGTTCTGAATTCTGATTTCTAATGTTGTATGGGTTTTTTAAACACAATCATTTTGATTGTGTTTTTTTTTCCCCGCTGTTATATGATGAATACCTTCAAGTCACTGTTTTAGTGAAATTTGATACATTCTGAGAACAGCAAAAATAAACCATTTAACATGTATAATTAATTCTGTTCTGTTTGCATTTATGATGTACATGTAGAACTGTGTAGGAGGCATGGAGAAGGTGAGGCTTCTGTAAGTGTCAAAGTTGTTGCATACAGTGCTCATATTCTACGTAGTCTTTTATATTTCATTACTTTCACTGTTTCTGACTGATCTAAAAATTTTTTTTTAAAAAGAACAGTAAGTATAAGGGAAGGAAACAGACAGTTATGTTAAAAGAAACACAGCTATAGGGAATATACTAGGGATACTGTTACCCGCAATCCTCTGCTGATGATGTCACTGAGCATGTCATGAATGATGTAATATGTGACATCATCAGCAGTGGATTACGGGTAATAGTATCTCTAGTTTACTCCCTTATAGCTGTCTTTCTTTTAACATAAGTGTCTGTTTCCTTCCCTTATACTTACTGTTATTTTTTTAAAAAAAAATTTTTGGGGTTCGCTTCCGGTTCGCGTACCGGGGAGCGAACTGGGAAGCGAACTAAGAGAAATAGAGGTTGGCACAGTTGCAAATATTGTACCAATTTTTTAATAACGGGGAGGTAGTTCTGAAAAGAACTTTTTTTAAATTGTTTTTGTTGTTTTATATTTTTTTTATTATTTTTCTGAACATTTTTTTACTTTTTTTGAATTTTTCTGAACAGTTTTATATTTTTTTTGTTTTTTTTTCGGAGGGGCAACGAAAACGATTCATTGTAAAGGGCTCAACAGGAGCAAGAAAACAAAAAAAAAGAATTTATTGTTTGGGGAGTTTCGGACAAACATGAGCATGATTGTCAATAGCTCTGTTGATCAGAGTGATGCTACTTTCTGCGTAGCAAATGAATCCACTGCAATGTACGCAGACTTGTTTTACTTCACGAAATCTCGTTTGTATATTTGGCACCATCTCCCTGCCCTCTGGTCCCGTTACTTCCGGTACAACAGATCTTCTGGCCATAATAGGGAGATTATCTAGGTCGTCCTGTTCCTCTTCTTCCTCTTCTTGCTGAATTATAACTTAAGCAGGTGGTCCACTCTTCCTTGGATGTGGTGGAGGTGGTGCGGAAGCACCAGCTGAAGCTAGTAAAGAAGCCATTGCTCACTGGTAACAAAGGGTCTTTCTCTCACAATGATGAAAGTCAGAGTGAGGAAAGAAGGAGGGATTTTCACCATTTGGGAAAAAAAATAGTTCTCAACCAATGAAAAGTGTTCATTTTAGATCATTTGACCTAGTCTTACATCATTAGGAAACCGAAAGTGAAATGAACCAATGAAAAGTGTTATTACCAAGTCACATGACCTGCTGTGTGTATGTTACGCGCTTTGCAGGGCCTCCCGGTTTGCTTCCAGAAACCTGTGCTTTGCGACTCGGTAAGCGTACGAGTTCGCTAACGTAGCACGTCATATGACGTATCACGCGACAACGCGAAACGTCATGCGGACGGGAGGCGTCACGATGTTGTTTTCTAACGTGGCAGTTGCGGTAAAGAAACGTTTACCGGCTCGCGGTCTATTTCGCGGCATCAAGGTCAGCTAACGGGAAGCTTCCCGATTCGCGAAGCGGGAACGAAGAAAAAAAATATTAAAAAAAAAAGTTATTAATAAACATATAAAATATATTTTTGGATTTAAAGAAGAATACATTTTACAGCTACAGATATTAGCTGTTAAAAAACCAATGAAATTCACTGAAAAAACCATAGGTTATAGACCATATATAGTTAGGAATTAGCATTTACAAAACCTTGAAAATTCACTGAAAAAACCATAGGTTATAGACCATATATAGTTAGGAATTAGCATTTAAAAAACCTTATTTTACTCACACAAAACCATTGAAATTCCATATATAGTTAGTTGCACTAACTATATATCGCGCACCCGCAATCCACTGCTGATCATGTCACATATTACATCATTCATGACATGGTCAGTGACATCACTGATGACATCACTGATGACATCTCAAATGACATCACTGATGACATCTCACTTGACATCAATGATCACATCACTGATGATATCATTCATGTGATAATACAATGCATCTCCTCACACTCTAATATAACCTCCGTTACACCCAGTGTTAAATAGAGAGTATCATTTTTGAAACCATTGACACACCAATACTAGTTACTACATACGCACTCACTGATTTCTATGTCTACACACACATTCACTCATACAATCATTCATACATACAATCACTCATCTTTACAACACTATCATATGCACTCATACACCTATACAGACACTCACACTCTGCCACTCATCCATGGAGTTACTCACACACCTAGTCAGTCCTGAAAAGAATCAATCACACTTCCATTTTCTCATCTATACAGTTAAACACAGAACACCTTACATTTTTGAAACATATACTAACACATAGTTACTCTCTTATAGAATCACTGATACAAGTACACATTGATCTGCACAGAGTCACACACCTCCCAGCCAGCCATACACACACTCAGTCTCCCATACAAATACTTGTGCAACCAATCAATAACCCATATAGCTACTTATATAGCTACTGATTAACACGTGCAGCAGCTTGCACAACAACAGACATACTGATGCACACTTTTAGACAGTTTAGTCACTAACCCGTGCATTCAGTAAGACGCATTTAATCACTCACTCATACAGTCAATCACGCACCTACTAAAACCTTTATTCAGACACTTATACATCCACTCATTCTTCAATATGTAAAACATATTTAAACTTTACAGAAACACATAATCACTGGATGTTGTCATCAGTGATGTCATCAGTGATGTCACTGACCATGTCATGAATGATGTAATATGTGACATGATCAGCAGTGGATTGCGGGTGCGCGATATATAGTTAGTGCAACTAACTATATATGGAATTTCAATGGTTTTGTGTGAGTAAAATAAGGTTTTTTAAATGCTAATTCCTAACTATATATGGTCTATAACCTATGGTTTTTTCAGTGAATATATATATATATATATATATATATATATAGTTTTAGCAAACCTTTAGAACAAAGGACGCCGCACTCTTTCTGGATATTTCAAAGAAGTCAATTTTATTGACCCAGCATCTTCAGAAGCCTCCTACGCATTTCGGACTTCAACAGTCCCTGTTCACGGTAGTTTTACAAGCCCTACATTTGTTTCTTAATATTTATACTATGTCACCACCATTACCATTATGAAGCATTGTGGGCATGGTAGTTTATGAAAGGTTAACTTTTATCAAGGTCGTCACCAGTAGTTTGGACGTTTTTCAATCACACATTTGCAAACCTGAGTGGTTTAAAGTGCATAGAACATAAATCCGCTTCTAAGAGCAAGATAATGTCTCACAAATAATTATAGTTGAGAATTACATATTATACGGCTAAGTGTCTGTTAAATTCAACCCACCACTTTTTTTGTGGGTGAATCAAACAGAGTCCAAGCTGAGTGCTTGTATGATTAGTGCATGCGGATTGTACTCAATGTCCTCTTTACTGGTGGCATACCTAGATACAGAATAATACTACTGAATAACAATTTACATTTTCTAAGTCCTGTATTGGGTTCTACCTCTAGTGCTCTGAATGTTGGCATGGTTCTTGCACAGGTTCAATCACATTTTTCGGTCATCGGTCAAAAGTTCATGCTTTCTTTTTCAAACATTGCAGGAAGTCTTTACATTTGCCCTTTATTTTTAGTAGTTGCTTTCTCTGTTCCTTCTCTTCAACTCAAATTGTGTAGACATCTTGGAAATTCAATGTAACATGAATTTGTGGTGTATTTACACACATCGTTGTTAATTTCAGTTTGTTATTCTTAGTTTGTTGTTCTAAAGCTTTGGTCTTATTTATAAGTGTACATACATTTCTTCGTCCCCATTGAAGCCTTGTGGGATTTTTGTTTTGAAGCGGATGATAAGTTTAGATTCTAATCGTCTGAGTTTTTGTAGACGATTCCCTCCCTTTTCATGCTCCACTATTGTGGCCAGACCAGAGTATTTAATATTTTGCCATGTTTTGTTCTTGTGGGTCATCAAGTGTTTCGCTATGGCATAGGTTGTGTCTTTGTTCTGGTTTGCTCTGATGTGTTCCAGAATTCTTTTTTTTAAAGCACAGATGGTTGAGCCAATATAGCGTTTGCCACAGTCGCATTCAAGGAGGTATACTACAAAATGTGATTTGTATGTTATTTTTGATGTTACTTCAGAAATTTGTCCCTTTGGATCCTTTATTGATTTCAAATTTTTTCCAACCTTGCATGCCTTGCATTTGGTGAATCAACGTTGCCTCTTTTGCAGCCAAGTTTCTGCTTTTTTGACAGTGAAGTGACTGTTCACTAGAGTATCCTGAATAGAAGGTGCTTTACTATATGAAATCCATGGACGATCGCCAATCAAATTGCCAATATCCGGATCTTTTTTGAGCACATTCCAATATTTTGATAACGTTTTTTCAATTTGAAAACTCTCTTTTGAATATGTTAGGACTAGTCGTGGTTTGTCCTCATTTTGTTGTTTACTGGATTTGTATCAATCAATGTTTGTGCTCTAGTTTTTGATCTTGGTCTCTGTTCTCCGCGAATAATATCCCTCTGTTTATATCCTCTTCTGAAGAACCGTGATCTTGTTTCTTTAAATTTGTTCTCCATCTCTTTTGTTTCTGAGCAGTTTCTCTTCATTCGGAGTATTTCTCCATAAGGAATGCTTTGTTTTAATGCCACCGGATGAAAGCTCGTGCCATGCAAGATACTATTCGTGGAGGTCTTTTTTCGAAACACTGTAGTTTGCAGTTTATCATCTCTTATGTACACTTTAGTGTCCAGCAAGTCTATTTCTTTTTTTTGGATGTTGTGTGTGAATTTGATCCCCACTTTGTTGTCATTCAGGTTAGCAATGTATTCCAGAAGTTTCGTTTTAGTGCCTTTCCACAAAAGGAAGAGGTCGTCTATAAACCTCAACCATAGGGTCACATGGGATGTGTAAGATTCATTTTCCTCTCTCCAAGCCACGCATTTCTACCACCACCCCATGGTGAGATTCGCGTAACTTGGAGATATATATATGTCAAAACATTTCCCTTTCAGGCACAGAGTGACCCATAAATTATGCAAAAAAAAGCAGGGCTCTCTGAGTAGTTTAGGTAGAAAGCAGCTCCTGTATAGAGCACTCTCAACACCAGCGACACTCTAAATTTGCTCACCTCAAATATCTGCTTTTCTATTAAAGTCTTTAGGTGTAGGAAGAGCACAGTGCCATCCACACAGAGATAGAAAGGGACCAAGTATTTTACAATTTCTACAGCAAAGTCTTTAAACATAGGATTAGCACAGTGCCATCCTTGACGAGCTGTAAAATGGCCAAAGCCTTTTACCACTCCAGACACAGTATTACAGCTTTGGATTGGTAAAATACTATCCAAGCCAACCTGAAATGAATAAAACAACCCCTGACATGTCTTTCATTCTCATTATATCTCTTCAGAGAGGTATAGCTTTGTCCAGACACAAGGGAGCACCCAGAATAAGTCAAAACAATTCCCTTTCAGGCATAGCGGAGGGGTAAAAATTACTATTCCAACTCCAGTGAGTGCAACAGTAGGAAAAAGGTTTGGAGAGTGGAGGGGTAACAATTACTATTCCCACTGCAGTGAGTGCTACATAAGCATGGGCGGATTTTGCGGATCCACGATTCACGAATTTGCGTATTCACGGATCGTGGATCCGCAAAATCCGCGTATTTGCGGATTTTCGAAATTGCGGATTTGGGGCGGGGCTTCCATGCGAGTGCACATGCCTCCTGTGTGTATAAAAGGTCAGATACCGATCAGAGACAGCTGCCCAGCCTTGACAGCGCTCACGATTGTTTTCGGGGCCGCTAAATGAGTCACTGAATTTAAGCTTCAACTAGGGCTCACATGATATCTGTAAGTGCTTCCGGTTGAGGTTTAATTTTGTGCCAGCCCAGGACCATCGTGCCAGAATGAACCCTGCCCTTCATATTTATTCAAGAAGACGCCACCATTTTGGGAAGAGGGCACAGCTGCCTGGCTTGTAAACTATTTTACGATGGCGCCGGCAAGCTGCCAGCGCCATCCTAAAATAGTTGCTACATTAGCTTCAACAGGAAGCGTGAATAGATAAAATAAAGCAGATGCACGAGCGCCTGCTTGATTTTATCTATTAGTGCTTCCTGTTGAAGCTAATTTAGTAACTATTTTACGATGGCGCTGGCAGCTTGCCGGCGCCATCGTAAAATAGTTACAACAGGCTTGAACTTTTGACCTAGGAATCCGCCGCTCGCGGATTGCGAATTTTCGGTAAATTCACGAGAGTTCGCGGATTGCGAATTTAGCGAAAATCCGCAAAATCCGCGAGCGGAGCGGATTTAGCGCTCATGCTTAGACTGCTACAGTAGGGAAAGTGTTGGATAGTGGTGGGATACAATTTACTATTCCCACTCCAATAATTGTAGAAGTAGGGAAAGTGTTGATTAGCGGAGTGGTAAAAATTACCATTCCCACTCCAGTGAGTGCAACAGTAGGGAAAGTGTTGGATTGCAGAGGAGTAACAATTAATATTCTCACTCCAGTCAGTCCAAAATATAAAACAAACAAAATTGTAGGAATAAAAATATTTTAAAAAACAAAATAAATTAAAAAATATATAAATATGTAAAAAATTCAAATATATATATATTTAATATTAACATTTTAAAAAACATATCATAATGTTAAATACATATAGCAAATACCTATATGTATTATATTAAATAAAATAATGTTTCCAAACAAATAAATATTTTTACTTAAAAATATTTAGAAAAAAAAACATTAATTATTACATACATTAATTTTTGTATTTCCTACCCTATAACACCACACAATTCACAACCCACCTCTAAATTAAAATAATTACTTCCTCAACTATCATAATTAATTAAAGAAATATTATTAATTAGAAACAAGGTAAAACTCATAAAAATTATTTAACTTCCCACACCTTACCCCTATAATCCCCACAACCCACAGCTAAAAGTAAACTGTAAAAATATTAATTAAACAATTAAAATATATTTTAAATTAGATAAAACTAATAGTACTTAACAACTAATTTTAAAGTAAGAAAATTGAATTTACTCCCTACATTGTACCCCTATAATAATAAAACCCACACACAAAAAATATAAACAAATACACTAATTAAATATAAATTAACTAATTGATATTAATGATCAACTAATTTTTAATTAATTAAACAAACATTACTTCCTACCCTTTACTCCTATAAATCCCACAACTCACATCTAAAATAATTTCACAAATTCCAAATGTTATAATTATTTTTCTATCAATTAATTAATATTAATTAAGAACACACCTAAAAAAATCAAACAATTACCGTAAATAATTATCAATTAATTAGTTATTATAAATGATCAACTGATTATTCATTAATAAAACATGAATTACTTTTCACCCTTTACCCCTATAAACCCCACAAACCACACCTAAAATTATTAACACAATTTCCATAATTAATTTTCAATAAAATATTGAATATAAATTAACAACTAATTATTCCATATACATTACTTTCCACATTTTACCCCTAAAAACTCCACAACCTGCACCTAATTTTTTTTACATAGTTACCATAATTATTTAGCAATTAAATAATTCATATTAATTAACAACCATTTAATAATTATTTACAAATAAATTGCTTCCCACAATTAACGCTATAACATCTAAATTAAATAAATAAAAAATAATCATTAATTTATTATAATTAAATTACTTTCCACCCTATTCCCCTATAAACCCACAACCCGCTAAGGAACTAAAACAATTAAAAATGTAATATAAAAATCAATTCATAGCTACTAAAAATTTAACACATACATTAAAAAACAATACTTATACAAAAAACATACATCACATACATTTAAAATATAAACTAAAATACATAACACTAATTAAACAAACAACATTAATGACTTCTATATTTTTAAAAACAATATTTCTTATCTTAAATTTGATATTCTTGACCACAATATTTTTGAATCAGAATACATTCAACTCGATATTTGTGTAAGTCAACATTCGATATTCTGTCTCAGCACTGCATTAGTGCTGTTGTGGAAATGTATTAATGTGGGTTTATTCTTTTATTATTTTTGACTATATAATGTGCTAAAACCCGACAGGCATCAATATGAGTGTACTTTCATCTGTTACATAAATATGGAAATGTACGAGTTATCACATCATCTGCTCACAAAACATAAAATAAATATGGATTAATACCAATAGGATGGGCATAGATTTATCATATATATATATATATATATATATATATATATATATATATATATATATATATATATATATATATATATATAAAAACAAAAGCCTTTCAGGCATAGAGTGACGCATAAATTATGCAAAAAAGAAGGAGAGAACTCTGGGTAGGTCTCAGTTTAGGTGGAAAGCAGCTCCTGTTAGAGCACTCTCAACACCAGCGACACTCTAGATCTGCTCACCTCAAATGTCTGTTTTTCTATCAAAGTTTTTGAGCATAGGATTAGACAGTGCTATCCATGCCGAGATAGAAAATGACAAAGTCTTTCGCCATTTAAACAGCAAAGTCTTTAAGCATAGGACTAGTACAGTGCAGTCCTTGCCGAGCTGTCAAATAACAAAAGCCATTTATCACTCCAGGCACAATATTACAGCTTTGAATTGGTAAAATACCAACTCAAGCCAACCTGAAATGAATAAAAGCAACCCCTGACACAGTGTTTCGCTCTAATTAGAGCTCTTCAGAGAGGTATAGCTTTGTCCAGACACAAGGGAGCACCCAGTAGTAAGTCAAAACAAAACCCTTTCAGGCATAGAGTGACGCATAAATTATGCAAAAAAGAAGGAGAGAACTCTGGGTAGGTCTCAGTTTAGGTGGAAAGCAGCTCCTGTTAGAGCATTCTCAACACCAGCGACACTCTAGATCTGCTCACCTCAAATGTCTGTTTTTCTATCAAAGTTTTTAAGCATAGGATTAGACAGTGCTATCCATGGCGAGATAGAAAATGACAAAGTCTTTCGCCATTTAAACAGCAAAGTCTTTAAGCATAGGACTAGTACAGTGCAGTCCTTGCCGAGCTGTCAAATAACAAAAGCCATTTATCACTCCAGGCACAATATTACAGCTTTGAATTGGTAAAATACCAACTCAAGCCAACCTGAAATGAATAAAAGCAACCCCTGACACAGTGTTTCGCTCTAATTAGAGCTCTTCAGAGAGGTATAGCTTTGTCCAGACACAAGGGAGCACCCAGTATTAAGTCAAAACAAAACCCTTTCAGGCATAGAGTGACGCATAAATTATGCAAAAAAGAAGGAGAGAACTCTGGGTAGGTCTCAGTTTAGGTGGAAAGCAGCTCCTGTTAGAGCACTCTCAACACCAGCGACACTCTGGATCTGCTCACCTCAAATGTCTGTTTTTCTATCAAAGTTTTTAAGCACAGGATTAGACAGTGCTATCCATGCCGAGATAGAAAATGACAAAGTCTTTCGCCATTTAAACAGCAAAGTCTTAAAGCATAGGACTAGTACAGTGCAGTCCTTGCCGAGCTGTCAAATAACAAAAGCCATTTATCACTCCAGGCACAATATTACTGCTTTGAATTGGTAAAATACCAACTCAAGCCAACCTGAAATGAATAAAAGCAACCCCTGACACAGTGTTTCGCTCTAATTAGAGCTCTTCAGAGAGGTATAGCTTTGTCCAGACACAAGGGAGCACCCAGTATTAAGTCAAAACAAAACCCTTTCAGGCATAGAGTGACGCATAAATTATGCAAAAAAGAAGGAGAGAACTCTGGGTAGGTCTCAGTTTAGGTGGAAAGCAGCTCCTGTTAGAGCACTCTCAACACCAGCGACACTCTAGATCTGCTCACTTCAAATGTCTGTTTTTCTATCAAAGTTTTTAAGCATAGGATTAGACAGTGCTATCCATGCCGAGATAGAAAATGACAAAGTCTTTCGCCATTTAAACAGCAAAGTCTTTAAGCATAGGACTAGTACAGTGCAGTCCTTGCCGAGCTGTCAAATAACATAAGCCATTTATCACTCCAGGCACAATATTACAGCTTTGAATTGGTAAAATACCAACTCAAGCCAACCTGAAATGAATAAAAGCAACCCCTGACACAGTGTTTCGCTCTAATTAGAGCTCTTCAGAGAGGTATAGCTTTGTCCAGACACAAGGGAGCACCCAGTATTAGGTCAAAACAAAACCCTTTCAGGCATAGAGTGACGCATAAAGTATGCAAAAAAGAAGGAGAGAACTCTGGGTAGGTTTCAGTTTAGGTGGAAAGCAGCTCCTGTTAGAGCACTCTCAACACCAGCGACACTCTAGATCTGCTCACCTCAAATGTCTGTTTTTCTATCAAAGTTTTTAAGCATAGGATTAGACAGTGCTATCCATGCCGAGATAGAAAATGACAAAGTCTTTCGCCATTTAAACAGCAAAGTCTTTAAGCATAGGACTAGTACAGTGCAGTCCTTGCCGAGCTGTCAAATAACAAAAGCCATTTATCACTCCAGGCACAATATTACAGCTTTGAATTGGTAAAATACCAACTCAAGCCAACCTGAAATGAATAAAAGCAACCCCTGACACAGTGTTTCGCTCTAATTAGAGCTCTTCAGAGAGGTATAGCTTTGTCCAGACACAAGGGAGCACCCAGTATTAAGTCAAAACAAAACCCTTTCAGGCATAGAGTGACGCATAAATTATGCAAAAAAGAAGGAGAGAACTCTGGGTAGGTCTAGGTTTAGGTGGAAAGCAGCTCCTGTTAGAGCACTCTCAACACCAGCGACACTCTAGATCTGCTCACCTCAAATGTCTGTTTTTCTATCAAAGTTTTTAAGCATAGGATTAGACAGTGCTATCCATGCCGAGATAGAAAATGACAAAGTCTTTCGCCATTTAAACAGCAAAGTCTTTAAGCATAGGACTAGTACAGTGCAGTCCTTGCCGAGCTGTCAAATAACAAAAGCTTTTGTTATTTGACAGTCGGCAAGGACTGCACTGTACTAGTCCTATGCTTAAAGACTTTGCTGTTTAAATGGCGAAAGACTTTGTCATTTTCTATCTCGGCATGGATAGCACTGTCTAATCCTATGCTTAAAAACTTTGATAGAAAAACAGACATTTGAGGTGAGCAGATCTAGAGTGTCGCTGGTGTTGAGAGTGCTCTAACAGGAGCTGCTTTCCACCTAAACTGAGACCTACACAGAGTTCTCTCCTTCTTTTTTGCATATATATATATATATATATATATATATATATATATATATATATATATATATATATATATTCACTGAAAAAACCATAGGTTATAGACCATATATAGTTAGGAATTAGCATTTACAAAACCTTGAAAATTCACTGAAAAAACCATAGGTTATAGACCATATATAGTTAGGAATTAGCATTTAAAAAACCTTATTTTACTCACACAAAACCATTGAAATTCCATATATAGTTAGTTGTACTAACTATATATCGCGCACCCGCAATCCACTGCTGATCATGTCACATATTACATCATTCATGACATGGTCAGTGACATCACTGATGACATCACTAATGACATCTCAAATGACATCACTGATGACATCACTGATGACATCTCAAATGACATCACTGATGACATCACTGATGACATCATCCAGTGACTGTGTGTTTCTGTAAAGTTTAAATATGTTTTACATATTGAAGAATGAGTAGATGTAGAAGTGTCTGGATGAAGGATTTAGTAGGTGCGTGACTGACTGTATGAGTGAGTGATTAAATGTGTCTCACTGAATGCATGGGTTAGTGACTAAACTGTCTTAATTTGTGCATCATTATGTCTGTTGTTCTGTAAACTGCTGCATGTGTTGATCAGTAGCTATATGAGTAACTATATGGGTTATTGATTGGTTGCCCAAGCATTTGTATGGGAGACTGAGTGTGTGTGTGGGTGGCTGGGAGGTGTATGACTCTGTGCATATATGTGTGAGCAGTTGATTCACTAGATGTATGGGTTCAAAAGTGCATGTGGAAACAGCTATATGGGCGGTTGACTGTGTGCATGAGTGTATTGGTGAGTGAATGGATATCTCAGTGCTACATGTCAAAGTAAGTACATATGTAAAATACAGTACATGTGAGAGTTGACATATATAAATAACTGTGCTTAGGAGCCAGTGAATGTGTGAGTGGCTGTATGCATCATTGTGAACTTGTATCCAGGATTGTATAAGGGAGTAAATATGTTTTAGTATATGTTTGAATAAGTAAGGTGTGTATAACTGTATAGTTGAGAAAATGGAGGTGTGATTGATTCTTTGCATGACTGATTAGGTGTCTGAGTAACTCCATGGATGAGTGACAGTCTGTGAGTGTATGTTTACACTGAGTGTATCTAAGGTTATATTAGAGTCTGAAGAGGTTCATTGTATTATCACATGAATGATGTCATCAGTGATGTGATCAGTAATGTCAAATGAGATGTCATCAGTGATGTCATCAGTGATGTCATTTGAGATGTCATCAGTGATGTCATTTGAGATGTCATCAGTGATGTCATCAGTGATGTCATTTGAGATGTCATCAGTGATGTCATCAGTGATGTCACTGACCATGTCATGAATGATGTAATATGTGACATGATCAGCAGTGGATTGCGGGTGCGCGATATATAGTTAGTACAACTAACTATATATGGAATTTCAATGGTTTTGTGTGAGTAAAATAAGGTTTTTTAAATGCTAATTCCTAACTATATATGGTCTATAACCTATGGTTTTTTCAGTGAATTTTCAAGGTTTTGTAAATGCTAATTCCTAACTATATATGGTCTATAACCTATGGTTTTTTCAGTGAATTTCATTGGTTTTTTAAAAGCTAATATCTATAGCTGTAAAATGTATTCTTCTTTAAATCCAAAAATATATTTTATATGTTTATTAATAATTTTTTTTGTAAATATTTTTTTTGTTTCGCTCCCGGTTCGCGAACCGGGAAGCTTTCCGTTAGCTCAATTTGATGCCGCGACCCGGTCCGCGAACCGGTAAACGTTCCGTTAGCGCAACTGCCGCGTTAGAAATCAACATCGTGACGCGTCGCGGAAGCGCGACGTATCACGTTGTCGCGTAATGCGTGTTATGACGCGCCGCGTTAGCGCACCCGGAAATGCTCCGGTACGCGAACTGAGACGCGAAGCGCAGCTCCCCGGAAGCGATCCGCGGCGCGTCGCGAAAGCGCGACGTATCGCGTTGCCGCGTAATGCATCTTATGACGCGCCGCGTTAGCGCACCCGGAAGTGCTCCGGAGCGCGAACCGAGGCGTGAAGCGCAGCGACCCGGAAGCGATCCGGGGCGCGTTCCGCAGCGCGTAACATAAGCGTGAGAGGTCATGTGACTTGTTAATAAAACTTTTCATTGGTTCATTTAACTTTTGGTTTCATAATCATGTAAGGCTAGGTCAGGTGACCTAAAAATAACACTTTTCATTGGTTTAGAACTATTGTTTTTCCCAAATGATGAAAACCCCTCCTTCTTTCCTCACTCTGACTTTCGTCATTGTGAGAGGATGAACTTTATTTATAGTAGAGCAATGGCTTCAGTAGTTGCTTCAGCTGGTGCACCCCCACCACCACCTCCACCTCCTCATGGGAAGAGAGGACCACCTCCCCAGGTCATCACCAACACAGAGGAGGAAGAGGAAGAACTAGAGGAAGAGGAGAGAGAAGGACCACAGTTCTTGGAAGAGGTGCCCCGGGTTTCCCATAGGAAAGCCAGTTTCATTTGGCAGTTTTTTTCAATCCCTCCAGGGCAGAAGAAAGTAAATGCGAGGTATGTCACCTGCCTCATTTGCAAAGATAAATTATCAAGAGGGACTGATAAAAAGTATAGCTACGGGAACTATACCATGCATCGGCACATGAACAGGTGGCATCCATTGAATTACAGCCGGGCGGAGATACGTGACATGGAAGAAAACCCAACAGCAACTCCTGTGGCCAGGTCAACATCGTTAATATCGTTGACAGCAGCAGAGGCACGGGAAACCGTGCTAAACATCCAGGAGAATTTTGGGCATATGAAATATACTTGTCTGCACTGCGGTGCATTGATATCATGTGGTAACATGAGCATTAATTCAATCAACCTAGCTTATAACAATCACAATTGTCCTAACCGCCCCAGACAGTAATTTTTTTTTTGCTCCTGTTGAGCCCTTTTCAATGCCTGTTTTTTGTTGTTTCCCCCCCAAAAAAACCCCAAAAAATATAAAATTGTTCAAAAAATACAAAAAAAACAAAAAATGTTCAAAAAATAAAAAAAAATATAAAACAACAAAAACATTAAAAAAAAGTTCTTTTCAGAACTACCTCCCCTTTCAAAAAAAATTGCTAGAATGTTTAGCACTCTGGCAAGCTCTATTTCTTTTAGTTCGCTTCCCAGTTCGCTTCCCGGTTCGCGAACCGGGAGCTAACCCCAAAATTTTTTTTTTTTAAAAAAAAAGAAGAGTAAGTATAAGGAAAGTAAACAGAGAGTGATGTTAAAAGAAAGACAGCTATAGGGAGTAAACCAGAGATACTGTTTAATGGATCTATTTACCGAAGAAAAGACGGAAGAGGGTATAATTGTGAAAAACAAAATAGATAAGGAAGTGAAAGAAAAAAAAGAGAGTAGAACAATAACAAAGAAGAGTTTCTTGGAGAATGTGAGTGAATGTTCAAAATAAGATTAAAACATGGGGAATAACAGAGAGAAAAAATAGAAAACAGAAAAGAAGAAGTAACAGAAAAAGATTAATTGAAACAGCAAAGAAATGTAAATAACATAGAGCCATATCATCAACATAGGCAATAAAAGTTTTGCAGCTTTTATCGGCAGAAATATGTCACCAAAGCCGCTTTTGCAGCAGAAAACTGCCGCTAAAACCACTTTTGCACCAGTTTTCTGCCAATAAAAACAGCAATAATTTTATTGGCTGTGTTCATAATATGCCCCTTAGTGTGCTTCAACTACACAGAGAAAGCATTATGAACAAGTAGTGAAAGAGTGATCAGTCAAAGACACTAAGAGTAATAGAGATGGAGTGAGTGAACAAGAGTGAGGAACTATGAGAAGAGAGGGACTGAGAAAAAGAGTGGAAGGAGTTGAGTAAGTAGGTAATAGAGAAAGGAATGAGGAAAGTAGCAAAGGCAGGAAACTGAGGGTTAAAGAAATGAAGCTGTGTAACTAATAGTAGGTGAATGTGATAGAAATGTAACGAAAAGAATACAAAACATTTACCTTATAATTGTCGTTAAATTACTCACTTTTTGTTTTTATACTTTCAATCTGTGAAAGAGAGAACAAACATTTGAAAAATATTAAAACATGTATTTAAAAGTTACAAAAGACAAGGGAAAAGATTGAAGGACAAACAGTTTTTCAACAACTTTGACACTGACAGAAGCTTCTGCTTCTCCAGGACCCCTACACAGTCCTAAAGATATACATTTTAAACTAACAGTATCTTGATGCAGATGAAGTGAGGCCTATCTTAAAACATGGTGCATCTTTTGCACTGCTGTTGTCTCAGAAAAGTGTTGCAAGACACTAACATTTTAAATGATTGCTTCAGGATGCCAATAAGATGTGTCCTATCCAGAGGTTTGTTTGAGGTGAGACCTACTCAGGGTTCCAAATGAAATTTCGAGTTGTTTGAAGAGAACAGAGGACATAATACATGTGAAGGCCTACCAATGAAGTAAGTCATGTCCACTTCACTCTTGAACAAAGGCCAGACCTCTTCTGTGTCCGTGGACAGACCTAAACTTCATCTGCACAATGTCATTCGTAAACTTAGGAAACACAGGTGATGTAATTGAAAAATGTGGAGTTTCTTTTCCTCATTTCACAATCACATCACCTGTGTTTCCTTTGCTTAGGTATCTCATAGTGCAGATGGACTCTAGCATATCAAAGAGTACACATAAGCTGAGCAGTGTATACAACAATTTTGACATTTACATAAGATTCAGCTTCTTATCTTGTTGGAGATGAAATGAGGCCTGTCTTGCAACATGGTGCATCTTTTCCATCACTGCTGCATCGGTTTCATGTGGCACGGGACTTTACAGCATGACACATCTGCCTAAGATGCATCAAATTTTAAATATGTCGCCACATAGCAAATCTTTTGCACCGCCGCTGCGTCACAAAAGTGACGCACAGTGACGCAAAAGAGTCATACACCTATCATAAATCTGTCCCTAACATGTTAAATGATTGATTCAGGATGACATTAAGGTGTGGCCTATCCAGAGGTTTGTTTAAGGTAAGGCCTACTCAGGGTTGCAGATTAAATTTACGCTTGTTGAAGAGTATAGAGGATATAATACATGTGAAGACCTACCAATGAAGTAAGTCATGTCCACTTCACTCTTGAACAAAGGCCAGACCTCTTCTGTGTCCGTGGACAGACCTAAACCTCATCTGCACAATGTCATTCATAAACTTAGGAAACACAGGTGATGTAATTGAAAAATGTGGAGTTTCTTTTCCTCATTTCACAATCACATCACCTGTGTTTCCTTTGCTTAGGTATCTCATAGTGCAGATGGACTCTAGCATATCAAAGAGTACACATAAGTTGAGCAGTGAATACAACAATTTTGACATTTAGAGAAGATTCAGCTTCTTATCTTGTTGGAGATGAAATGAGGCCTGTCTTGCAACATGGTGCATCTTTTGCATCACTGCTGCATCGGTTTCATGTGGCACGGGACTTTACAGCATGACACATCTGCCTAGATGCATCAAGTTGTAAATATGTCACCACATAGCAAATCTTTTGCACCGCCGCTGCGTCACAAAAGTGACGCACAGTGATGCAAAAGAGGCATACACCTATCATAAATCTGTCCCTAATATTTTAAATGATTGATTCAGGATGACGATAAGGTGTGCCCTATCCAGAGGTTTGTTTGAGGTGAGGCCTACTCAGGGTTGCAGATGAAATTTACGCTTTTTGAAGAGTACAGAGGAGATAATACATGTGAAGCCCTACCAATGAAGTAAGTCATGTCCACTTCACTCTTGAACAAAGGCCAGACCTTTTCTGTGTCCGTGGACAGACCTAAACTTCATCTGCACAATGTCATTCGTAAACTTAGGAAACACAGGTGATGTAATTGAAAAATGTGGAGTTTCTTTTCCTCATTTCACAATCACATCACCTGTGTTGCCTTTGGTTAGGTATCTCATAGTGCAGATGTAGTCCAGCATATTAAACAGTACCTAGAAGTGAAGCACTGCATGCAACAACTTTGACACTTATAAAACCTTTTGCTTCTGCATGCCCCCTACACAATGCTAATTATATACATTTTAAACTGATGGTATCTTGCTGGAGATGAACTGAAACCTATCTTGCAACATGGTGCATCTTTTACACAAAAGTGACCCACAATGGAGCAAAAGAGGCGCACGGCCACCATAAATCTGACCCTAACATTTTAAATGATTGTTTCAAGATGCCAATAAGGTGTAACCTATCCACAGATTTGTTTCAGGTAAGTCCTACTCAGGGTTGCAGATGGAATGTAGGTTTGTTGAAGAATACAGAGAAGATAATACATGTGGAGGCCTACCAACGAAGTGAGTAATGTCCACTGCACTCTTGAACAAATGTCAGACCTCCTCTGTCTCCAGGAACAGGCCTAAACCTCATCTACACAATGTGGTGTGTAATGTTAGGAAACACAGGTAATATAACTGAAAAACATGCACATTTTTTTGCTCATTCCACAATCATATGACCTGTGTTTCCTTTGCTTAGGTATCTCATTGTGGAAATGTAGTCTATCATATGAAAGACTACGTAGAATATGAGCACTGTATGCAAGAACTTTGACACTTACAGAAGCCTCTCCTTCTCCATGCCTCCTACACAGTTCTTAATGTACATCATAAATGGAAACAGTACAGAATTAATTATACATGTTAAATGGTTTATTTTTGCTGTTCTCAGAATGTATCAAATTTCACTAAAAACAGTGACTTGAAGGTATTCATCATATAACAGCGGGGAAAAAAAAACACAATCAAAATGATTGTGTTTAAAAAACCCATACAACATAACAAATCAGAATTCAGAACTCCTTAAAGTTAACTTACTTTCCATGACGGCGAAGGATGTCCTATGAACAGCTTACACTCTGTTGTGCTGTTATTACTTTCAGCCCGCCACTTTCTGAAAGAAAACCTCCATCGTTTTGAAAAACATGTTACATACAATAAATGACTTCTTGCTCTCTACCACAAGTTTCCACAAGGCCAAATCTTGTCAGAGCCATTTATAACTCTTGGATTTCTTGTAAGCCAATCCCGTCATTTGGCATTTCCGCAATTTTCAGAATTAAAATGTTGAAGATCATTTTCCCAATCCTGGACTAGTAATATCTTCCCCTTCTTCCTCAGTCATGTTCTACATTTCCTATGACACTGATACTGCTTACTATGAAGCAGACTTACACTACCTCTATGACTACTACAATTATTTAATTCTCTACATCACTTTTAATCACAAAGCAATGTAAAACAGTAGACAGCATTGCAGACTTACATTCCCTCTACTCTATGTTTTGATTGGCTGCTTCAATTAGCTTATAAAAAGAAATAGTTTTTCTGAACTCATTCAAAGTGCACTTATTTCTCCATGACGTCCAGTCTTATGGTTAGAAGTTATGTCTCTGAACTACACTTATCCTCAAGGCCAAATCGTGTAGGAGCCATTAGAACTTCTTGAAATTCCTCAGAGCACATCCCGAGATTCTTTCCCTAAAATGTTGGTTTTAAAAACACCAGGTAAGAGTTTTTAAGGTCATACGGCAATTTATTTTTGAAAATTAAAACAGAATCATTGCAGAATGACCAGCCATTTCTAGACTTTAAATAAGCTGTGTAATGTCCTGATGTTATTGAAGGACCGTCATGATATATAATTGCTGCAGTTACAAAAGTCCTTCCTGATATTGACCACTGCGAAGCCACAAAACTTTTAATTAAAGTTGTCAATTTTGTTCCATCAGGCCTACATCGTTGGAACATTAAAATGACATACTGGCCATATGTTCGTATAAATAATGTGGACATCATTTCAGACTTACATTGGCTACACTCCATGTTGTGATCAGCTGCTTTTACTAGCTTATTAAAGGAGACTGATTTACTGTCTGGCAAAGTTTTAAATATATAAATCTTTCTGAGTCTACACTAGTAGTACTTGATACCCTACAGTTCTCGCAGTCATGCTGCCATTGATAAGAAAGCCCAAACAGCTGATCTACATCTACACCTTCAGTATGCAATACATCAAGCATATACATTAAAAACTCCTGACAATCTTGCTGAATATTTTGAGAGAATTGTGTTTGGCCTGAACATCTGTCTAACAGATTTCGAATTTCAGACACACTTTCTATGTTTGTTCTATCAGTGCTACATTTTTCTAAGACAGAATTTAACAAACTGCAAAATCTTTGATCAGAATTGACCACAATCTCTTCTTTTACATTTTCTAGAGAAAACAAAACATTAACCACTACATTAGCATAGCAGTTGACACCAGAACTGTTTTCAAATTGAAAACCAACAACATCTTCAACAGAATCCTTTTTGTTTCTGCTTATAATTTCAGGTTCATCGACTTTTCGTCTTTTTGCTACAACCTCCCCAGTATTGGTCACATTTCTTCGTTTCCGGCCTACCACACGTTTCTCAAACAAAGGATATTGAGGCAAATGTGGCGCATACTCTGTTCTTAACCTATTGTATTCCTTAACACAATCTAGATCCGCACAAATGCTTGTGACATCACACTCAATCAAGTACAATCCCGATAAAGTTCTAACTTGTGACAATGCCACATATGCCATACCCTCCTTGAACACAGAACTGACAATATTCACCAATGCACTGTCTACACTTAAACCTTGCGATTTATGGATTGTCACCGCATATGCCAAGCAAACAGGAAACTGCTTACGGCGAACATTTAAGTCTTTTACAAGCAAAAATCTAGCAGAACAACGACCAATTAGCTGTACTTCCTCAATGCCATCAAATTTAATTTTTAAAAATTCAATTCCATCTCTATTTCTGTATTTTACAAAATCAACAACATTACCCATTGATCCATTTACCAGACCTCTTTCAACATGTAAATTCCTTCTTAAAATTATACGGCAGTTCAAGCACACATTCAGAGTCTTTTCAAAACCTGCAGTTTTAGATATACTCTTCTCTAATGAATCCAATTTTGTTTTCAGATTCTCAGACAAAATAATTATTGATCCCATATGCTCTACTCTGTCAATAGCTTCCAGTTTCACAATCTCTTGCTTTTCTAAATGCAACATTTTGTTGTGGAATTTGGCACATTCTGCAAGAGTTGGCATCAAACATATTCCAGATTTCTTCTCAGTAATTTTCTGAAAAATATTCTCAGGCACAACATCTTGTTCTGCATATAAATTTGACAGTAATCGTGCATGTAAAGCTTCTTTCCCATGCTCGGTCACTTTTCCAATTCTAACATCTTATAGAATAGTCTTGTAAACTTCATCCTTCGCCTGACGCATATTTTCATGCAGTTCAGCATAATTGAAGTTTAACCATATATTGACGTTGCCAATGCTGCCTAGGCACTTCCTGGTATCTTCATGCGTGAGCATTTTGAACACAGGTTGCCCTTTCACTGGTGTCAGCTGCAGAAGATCTCCGAAAACAATGATGTGTTTGCCACCAAATAACACATCATACTCTGTTTTGAGAACTTCTTGCATTCTCAAATGCACAAAGGCAAGCATGACATTGGAAACCATGCTTACTTCGTCAATGATAAGAAGTTTCATTTTCCTCAAGATTCTTGAAACTTCAAAACAAGCATCTCCAGATAGCTTGTGATATTGTAATTTGTTGTCATGCTCCACTGGCAGCATCAGTAAACGATGTAAAGTAATCCCTTTAATGTTATGTGCTGCCAGTCCAGTTGGAGCGGTGACAACACAAGACAGCGATGACTCTGTCCTTTCCTGCAAATAACATGAAATTGCTTTAATAAGGAAACTTTTTCCAGTTCCCGCTTCTCCACTCACGTACAGTCGGACAGGCTTCAACGACGTACATGAGCACTCTTTCTTGTCATGACTTAATCCATGATCAATTTGCATGGTAACTTCGTCATATATTTTCCTCTGCTCAACGTTGAGTTGTCTTTCCAACTCTTCTAAGTTAACCGCATCCTCCTGAGCATGTGCCATGGCTCTTTCCACTTCATTCATAGCAGTGGCAGCTTCATTTTCGATAACAGGTCCTCCTAGTGGATCCTGACTCAATGAAGCAGAACTCTGACTGTCCTGAGAACTGTCTCTGGCAATCTCGGCTGCAATCATTGCTTCCTGCTCAATTTCCGCATTCAACATTTCTACATATTTGGGAAAAGCAGGACATTCTATGGTCTCCTTGGCGGCATTGAAAGAGTCTTCGTAACAGAGAAAATCTCCAAGCAGTTCCTCTTCTGCACGCCAAGGCTTGAAAAGTTGCAAAAGTGCTAAATAGAAAAACTCCTTTTTTTCAGGAGATTTGCCACTCAATTTTCGATGGTTTACCAAGTGGCATTTTCTTTGCTTGACCAGACATCCCTCACTTCCTATTACAGCATACACTCCTTTCTCAGTATCTTCTTTGATGTTCCTCTTGAATATGTAATTTTGAAGAACCTCATACAGACAAACATTCTCGAGGTGAATGCTTCGATTTGGATAATATGTATCCAACATGTTGGTCTTCAAAATGTCGGTACTGTTTGGCTCCTTTTCCGCCAAATACTCAATTTCCCGCACAGGTTTGAGATCTCGATTACGCGTTGCAGCAAGACCAAGACTCGCCCAAACGATACTCCTGGACTTGGCATAGAGACTTGCTGAAGACAACCGGTCAGAACATTCGTACGCTCCGATTTCTCGATGCGACAACATCTTCAGACTGAAACTGTACAACTTCTTGCTGAGGCTCTTTTCATGGGAAATGTCCTCCCACATATCCTTCAATTCTGTCTTCTCTTTTTTGGTGATGTAAGATGTCACATACCGAGCCACAGCCATACAGTTATCAGCCACAAACTGTATATCCATGTTAGCATTCCACATGGACAAAATCACCGGGTTGTAGTCGTTGATGTACTTCGACTCTTCGTTCCTCTTCAAATTGTATGTGTTTTTAGGTGATTTCTTCATCACATTATGTCGCAGCGAAGACATCAAACTGTTTACTCTTCCTTTAGAAATCACCGGTCGTGGAAAGCCGAAACGACATTTGGTGTAGAACTTGTCCTTGTTTCGGAATTTACGACGACAGTACTTTCCACATCGATGGCTTTGGAAACGCAGAACTTTTTCTCTTAGGCTTTTCTTCTCCTTTGCGTTTGGAACAGCACACGTAGAATACTGTTGTATAAAACTCATCACTGAGTCTTCTGGATCCGTTCCAAATTTAGGTGCATCCTTGATCCACAGCAACATATGTATATGAGGAGCACCTCTTGCTTGGTACTCCTTTCTCCAGAAGAAATCCAACACCTCTCCAAGAGGTGGATTCTTCTTATTCATGATGAAAGACATCATAGCTTCAAATCTATGATTGAAGTACCTACATACATTGACTGGATCCAAAGAGCACAGTTCTCCGGGTGTCTTGAATTCGATGTTTTCTACGTTAGCATTTGCCTCTCGTAGAAATTCAAGTAAGTCTTCCCAGCCATACTCGGCACAGCTCAGAGTGAGGAACCATGTGGGAGTTCCTAAGTTCCTCAGCATACATTTTAAATCACCATGACGACGGTACCAGTACTCATTAGTACCACGCTGACACGCCATGAGATTAATCAGGTGAGAATCCAAAATACTGTCTTGGACATTGACTTTATCCATAAAGTCACTTGCCGAGATGTTTTGCATGTGTATACCACTTTTCAAGATGTGGTTCACTGCATATGACAGTCCAGACAGATCGCTTTCAAACAGGAGATGAAACAAATAAGGAATGCATTGTCGAAACCTAGCATCTCCTGCATACAATCGCAAAGTCCGGTATTCAGAAGCAGGAATTTGATGAGGTCGCTCATCATATCTTCCTCCCTGACCTGTTGGAAAAAGCTGTGGGAAACACCGAGCTTCCAAACTTTCCTCCCAAACACTAATGGGACTCCCTTTGGCTTGTTTCATTTGAAACAACTCAATAGCATTCCCAATGACTTCCTTGGAATGCAAAGGATGAACACTATAATGTTCATATATTTCTTCACTAGTAGAGGGTTCTACTTTCTCAATTTGACCAGCACACAAATCGCTATCCTCTTCCTCACTTACTTCCTCTTCTGCAACATATACATTCTTATAGTATTTATTATTTTTTTTCAAATACAATGTTGCCTTTTTAACTTTCCTAACATCCACTAAATCTTGCCATATTTTCTTATTCTTTGTCGGAACCCCATTAACTAAGATAACCAGAGGTTCATCTTCCACTTTTTCTACTCCAATTGTGTTAATGTTTTTCTTCAAATCTAGAGGCAAATAAACAACTCTCCCCTTTAATCCTCTCTGTAAATCTGATGGAGGCAATTTCCCTGTCTTTGGCTCCATTCTTACAATAGCCTGAAAGGGATGGATACTTTGAATCAAAATAGATTCATAAGTATTTAAGTCCTTCAATTCAGAAGGAATCTCAACCAATTCCAGATTATTATGAACTGCTCTAGCAGGCATCTGGTTTTGATTTAATTTGCAACAACAATAAGTACACACACGTTGATCCAATCCCAAATAAAAACAATTTTCTGCCATCAAGTATGTTGTGAAATCCTTCCATTCACTATTATTTTCCCTTTCACTTTTTGCATATAAATCCACTAACTTAGTCTGATTCTTATAATAAGTGCGTCGACAACACACACAAGTGAAATTTGGCCTCTCACTTGATTTGACCTGAAACGTCGCAATTTCCCTCTGGAAATTATCTGTACTGGAAACCTGTACACTATCTTCCACATTACCCGCTTCTTCTTGGTCAATTTCAACATTCTCCTCTTTACTTCCAAAGTAACAAAACTCAATTTCTTCACATATATTCTTCACATCTATTTCAGAACCATGCAAAAGAGCAGCGCATAATTGTTTAAGCATAATTGCTGGACTCTTAGCATAATACAACATTCTAACTAATTTCCTCACTTTATTATGATGCACTGCTAGCATCCTGAAATGATGAAAAACACTCTGGCATACTCTCCTGGAAAGACAAGCCAGTGAATGACCATGCAAACCTGTCACTTCTCTCACTCTGCAAGGATCTAATTCTTGCAACAACCTCATTTTCTGCTTCAAACTTTTCTTATTAAATGACCGTACAAAATCACAAAGCAAATTGATGGAATCCTGTCGCACACTGCAAATACTACTACACTTCCAGGTGTACACAGGACCCTTAGCACGTCTTCCTAAAACCTCATTACCTAACACCTCTTCTGCCTCTGTTGTCACAAGTTTTTCTTTTTCAACTGGACAACCATCTTTCACTTCATAAGCACGACCACTGGTGTCAACTGCATGCACCAAATCATTATCCTGGAAATAACTCTCCTCATTAAAAAATGCCTCACAGCTTGAACTATGCATCCATTCTCCAGAAAAAACTTCACAAAAATTACTACGATTAACTATTCTCTTCCATCTACTATTTCTTTTGAAATCATAAATTGCCTTGTTTAGCTTCCTAATTCTATTGATTATCAAAATAAATAACTTACGTTTAATTTCAAATGCCTGATCAATAACTTTCTCAACTTTTTTTTTTCTCTTATAAAAAAACACTTTCTGTTGACCTTTCTTAATATTTTTTAACAAATTGCCAATTATCCTGTTGCGGAACATTCGCTTACGAATGTCCCTAAACTGTTGTTTCCTTCTAATATCATGCACAGAGTTATCTCTTGCTCTAGCAGTAACATTTTTCATTGGCCTTTCCTTTCCGTTTGAATTGCTTCTCTTTTTCTGGACTGAAACATTTTCTGTAGTAATATTTTTTTTACTACAAATATTTCTTATGAATGTTTTTGTACTCTTACCCGGTGCTTTCTTGGTGACTTGACACATCTTTTTATTAGAGGACTGCTGCTTTTTTTCATTCACCTGCTGTCTTTGACGTTTTGCAGCCTTTCTCAGTCTTTCTTTGGTTGGCATGGTGAAATCTTGAAATGATCTGCAGTTCAATCTGTGGTAAAATATATTTAAAAATGTTATTAACCACTATTACCCAACAGTAAATCAATAACAGTAATCAAAAACTTAAAACACTACTTGACATTTTTACATAGAAGATTTTTTAGTGCTTGGCAAATTTAGAATACAGAAATAGCAGAAAGAAATGGAATTTATATTCATGTTACCTGTGCTATTTTATATGTGAATCTGATCTAATTTTATGATCATATTTTAATATTTTATTGAAGACACTACACATAACCTGTTTTTGAAGGTGTCTTTATTTTTAAATTAAACGGTTTACATTTTTACTTTTTATTTATTATAAATTTTTAAAATAAATGTTTATAGTTCCATAGGCTCAAGCACGTCAGCTTCCCATCCTATGTCATATAATTCGGACAAATCTGCATCCTCATCACGTTCTTCTTCATCCTCAGGATTTAAATCATCCAAGGGATCAACATCCACTGATGTTTCAATTACGAGTTCAATGATGAGGTCAAAATCAACTGATTGCTGATTGTCGCTCATGTTGATGTTGTCTTTATCTTTAAAGAAAGATAACAACAATGAGATGTTGCAGAGTAAGAGACAAATCTCAGAGATTATAATAGTAAAATTGTTTAACAAGAGTAACATTTTGCAGCTATTATATAGCCATGTCCAGCGATGCTGAGCAGGTGAAGCCTATGTCTAATTTTTCAGTGAACAGGACTCATCTCTTCTTAACCTTGGATAAGCCTCACCGACTCTGTGTCCCCTGCACATACTTAAATGTAAAGGGGCAGATTTATGTTAAATGGTACATCCCCAGGCATGCACCAGTTAACGTGCACCGCTGCTCTGCCACCCATGGTGTGCCGCATTTACAATCAGATAGGAGAAAGCTACGTCAAAACCCTGCGCCTGCTTGAAGCAGGCATAGGTCTTGACGCAACATTGTGGAGATGGGGCACCCCTGAGCCTTGCTGGAGCTGCATCACACTTGCGATACAACTCCAGCAATGCGCCACCTTTACGGCACAGATGCGTCACGCATCTGTGCCATTTTTGCCCCATGCTGCGCCGCATTGTAAATGCAGCACACCATGGGTGGCGGAACAGCAGCGCAGGATGACTGGCACATCCCTGGTGATGCGCCAGTCACCATAAATCTATCCCTAAGCTTCTTATCTTGTTAGAGATGAACCGCCATATGTATCATCAAACTATTTTGCATTTCCTAAATAGCGAATTTTAAGGGATAAATAGCGATTCTTTACCATTCCTAATTTGCGATGAGCAAATTGCTAATTGCAAATTACCCATTCATTTCCATGGGCCAGGAGGCCCATAGGAATGAAGGTGCAATTTGCGATTAGCAATTAGCTCATCGCAAATTAGGAATTTTTCCAAAGGTGCAGGGGTGTCTCAAGAACACCCTGCTGCACCCCTGAAAAAGAAATTTGGGGGCATATGGCGCACATACATGCCCTAAGGGCATGTATGGGCGTCATATGGCACCTTTTGTTTTTTGGAAAAAAAGCTTTTTGAAAAGAATTCGCAAATTACCACCAACTAGAAGTTGGTGGTAGTTTGCAAATCCTTAATGGCATTTTTTGCATATTTTTTGTTTGATACATTGCATTTAAGGAATCGCAAAATTTGCAAATCCTTCAGTGCAATCGCAAAATAAGGAATAGCAAATTTTGCTATTCCTTATTTTGCATCAAACTTGTTTGATACATACCATTTGTCTAATTAGCATTCGCAAAGGCCGAAATTCGCAGAATTTTGACCTTTGCGAATGCTAATTAGCTTGATACATATGGCCCCAAGTGAGGCCTGTCTTGCAACATGGTGCATCTTTTGCATCACTGCTGCATCGGTTTCATGTGGCACGTTTTTTTTACACCATGACACATCTGCCTAAATGCATCAATTTGTAATTTTGTCGCCTCATAGCAAATCTTTTGCACCGCCGCTGCATCAGAAAAGTGACGCACAGTGGCGCAAAAGAGGCATACACCTATCATAAATCTGTCCCTAGCATTTTAAATGATTAATTCAGGATGACGATAAGGTGTGGCCTATCCAGAGGTTTGTTTAAGGTGAGGCCTACTCAGGATTGCAGATTAAAGTTACGCTTGATGAAGAATACAGAGGAGATAATACATGTAAAGGCCTACCAATGAAGTAAGTAATGTCCACTTCATTGCGCCAGTCACCATAAATCTATCCCTAAGCTTCTTATCTTGTTACAGATGAACCGCCATATGTATCATCAAACTATTTTGCATTTCCTAAATAGCGAATTTTAAGGAATAAATAGCGATTCTTTACCATTCATAATTTGCAATGAGCAAATTGCTAATTGCAAATTACCCATTCATTTCCATGGGCCAGGAGGCCCATAGGAATGAAGGTGCAATTTGCGATTAGCAATTAGCTCATCGCAAATTAGGAATTTTTCCAAGGGTGCAGGGGTGTCTCAAGAACACCCTGCTGCACCCCCTGAAAAAGAAATTTGGGGGCATATGGCGCACATACATGCCCTAAGGGCATGTATGGGCGTCATATGTCACCTTTTGTTTTTTGGAAAAAAAGCTTTTTGAAAAGAATTCGCAAATTACCACCAACTAGAAGTTGGTGGTAATTTGCAAATCCTTAATGGCATTTTTTGCATATTTTTTGTTTGATACATTGCATTTAAGGAATCGCAAAATTTGCAAATCCTTCAGTGCAATCGCAAAATAAGGAATAGCAAATTTTGCTATTCCTTATTTTGCATCAAACTTGTTTGATACATACCATTTGTCTAATTAGCATTCGCAAAGGCTGAAATTCACAGAATTTTGGCCTTTGTGAATGCTAATTAGCTTGATACATATGGCCCCAAGTGAGGCCTGTCTTGCAACATGGTGCATCTTTTGCATCACTGCTGCATCGGTTTCATGTGGCACGGTTTTTTTACACCATGACACATCTGCCTAAATGCATCAATTTGTAATTTTGTCGCATCATAGCAAATCTTTTGCACCGCCGCTGCATCAGAAAAGTGACACACAGTGGCGCAAAAGAGGCATACACCTATCATAAATCTGTCCCTAGCATTTTAAATGATTAATTCAGGATGACGATAAGGTGTGGCCTATCCAGAGGTTTGTTTAAGGTGAGGCCTACTCAGGATTGCAGATCAAAGTTACACTTGATGAACAATACAGAGGAGATAATACATGTAAAGGCCTACCAATGAAGTAAGTTATGTCCACTTCATTGTGCCAGTCATCATAAATCTATCCCTATGCTTCTTATCTTGTTAGAGATGAACTGCCATATGTATCATCAAACTATTTTGCATTTCCTAAATAGCGAATTTTAAGGAATAAATAGCGATTCTTTACCATTCCTAATTTGCAATGAGCAAATTGCTAATTGCAAATTACTCATTCATTTCCATGGGCCAGGAGGCCCATAGGAATGAAGGTGCAATTTGCGATTAGCAATTAGCTCATCGCAAATTAGGAATTTTTCCAAGGGTGCATGGGTGTCTCAAGAACACCCTGCTGCACCCCCTGAAAAAGAAATTTGGGGGCATATGGCGCACATACATGCCCTAAGGGCATGTATGGGCGTCATATGTCACCTTTTGTTTTTGGGAAAAAAAGCTTTTTGAAAAGAATTCGCAAATTACCACCAACTAGAAGTTGGTGGTAATTTGCAAATCCTTAATGGCATTTTTTGCATATTTTTTGTTTGATACATTGCATTTAAGAAATCACAAAATTTGCAAATCCTTCAGTGCAATCGCAAAATAAAGAATAGCAAATTTTGCTATTCCTTATTTTGCATCAAACTTGTTTGATACATACCATTTGTCTAATTAGCATTCGCAAAGGCCAAAATTCACAGAACTTCGGCCTTTGCAAATGCTAATTAGCTTCATACATATGGCCCCAAGTGAGGCCTGTCTTGCAACATGGTGCATCTTTTGCATCACTGCTGCATCAGTTTCATGTGGCACGGTGTTTTTTACACCATGACACATCTGCCTAAATGCATCAATTTGTAATTTTGTCACCTCATAGCAAATCTTTTGCACCGCCGCTGCATCACAAAAGTGACGCACAGTGGCGCAAAAGAGGCATACACCTATCATAAATCTGTCCCTAGCATTTTAAATGATTAATTCAGGATGACGATAAGGTGTGCCCTATCCAGAGGTTTCTTTAAGGTGAGGCCTACTCAGGATTGCAGATGAAAGTTACGCTTGATGAAGAATACAGAGGAGATAATACATGTAAAGCTCTACCAATGAAGTAAGTGATGTCCACTTCATTGCGCCAGTCATCATAAATGTATCCCTAAGCTTCTTATCTTGTTAGAGATGAACCGCCATATGTATCATCAAACTATTTTGCATTTCCAAAATAGCGAATTTTTAGGAATAAATAGCGATTCTTTACCATTCCTAATTTGCGATGAGCAAATTGCTAATTGCAAATTACCCATTCATTTCCATGGGCCAGGAGGCCCATAGGAATGAAGGTGCAATTTGCGATTAGCAATTAGCTAATCGCAAATTAGGAATTTTTCCAAAGGTGCAGGGGTGTCTCAAGAACACCCTGCTGCACCCCTGAAAAAGAAATTTGGGGGCATATGGCGCACATAAATTTTAACAACATTCCTTTACCTCAAAAACGATTTTCAAGTCATAATTTGAAAACACTGCCCACGGGGAAATGACTTAAAATGTCCTTAAGACAAATGAAAGTGTTTTTTTAAAGCCTTTGCAAGTTTTTGGGTCACTTTTAACATGGCTATGTAACTCAAACAGTCAAAATCTAAATTTACCATGCACAGGTGGGACCATATTCACAAGGAATGTGCCCCACGGGGAAAGGTCTTTTAATGTAATATGGGAAAAATGACATCAGAGACACTGAAATGCCTTATAAAGAAGCGTACACCATTATATCCTTGTCATAAATTTACAAACCATTCCTTTTCCCCAAAAACGATTTTCAAATCATAATTTGAAAACACTGCACATGGGGAAATGACTTAAAATGTCCTTAAGACACATGAAAGCGTTTTTTGATTGCCTTTCCAGCATGGTTGGGTCACTTTTAACATGGCTATGTAACACAAACATTCAAAATCTAAATTTGCCATGCACAGGTGGGAGCATATTTACAAGGAATGTGCCCCACGGGGAAAGGTCTTTTAATGTAATATGGGAAAAATTACATCAGAGACACTGAAATGCCTTATAAAGAAGCATACACCATTATGTCCTTGTCATAAATTTAAAAACCATCCCTTTTCCCCAAAAACGATTTTCAAGTCATAATTTGAAAAGACTCCACAGCTCCTATGCACAAAAACACCCTGTCAGTACTAATACTTCACATTTTCTCCAATTACATTTTCTCAAAGAAACAAAATCTATTTGTAAAACACTTGAGACAAAGCAACATTTGAAAAACACAACTTTCTTCATAATTTTCTCCTTAAAGCACACTATTTTCTATCTAAATTAAAGAAATCTTTTCTCACCTTAGCAAATACTTTGAGTTTCAAAACAGTCTCAGAAACACACCAATTTGTCTTCAGCAGAGCAAAAGGTATGCACTCCAGAGTCTGCAGCTATCAAAAGCACAGAAATGCTGTAATTCTTCACACATATCTCTCATGTCACCCAATCAAAACTCTTCCCTCACTTTTTTCAAATCAACACCCTTCCCCCCTCTGCCCTTTCTGCCTTTTTTCCATAGCAACCACCTCCTGAAAGACCTCTCATGTTTGCAAGTTCACACAACAATGTTTCAATTGAACTCTGAACTCTCAGTGCACCTCATATCCAGTGCATTCTTTCATTTAATGATTTTTTCTTGACCACTCAAAATACATCTTTCAAACAACTCATCCATGCACCCTAACTTTCTGTTTTCAGCAATCAAAATCCACCAATCACTGTTACTGCTTCATTAACACAGAAACTCCACAGTTTTTTTCATTTTAAACTCTTATTTTTTCAACTGCCATTTCATTGCCACACTTCATCTGACTGCAGGAGAACCTTCTCTCACCATGTTTTCTGTCTGGATTGTTGGACATAGTTACATCTATTGGGCTCAGAGGTATGCTGAGAACAGGAATTTACCTAACCTCAATTTACAAGATGTGGAAATTAAGTGGTTTGGCCACAGAGGATTAAAATGTCACCAATTGATACCATTGGTGAAAACCTTTATGCATTTGCCAAAACCTGACCTGTTAATTGTGCACTGTGGAGGTAATGATTTGGGCACTTTGACTGGGGTAGGTCTGGAAATGCTTTTAAAGGACACCTTTGAGCAATTGATGGCACTTTTTCCTCAGACTGCCTTGGTATATTCAAATATATGCCAAAGACAGAAATGGAGGTGGTCGAACCAATTTTGTCCACAAATTGAGAAGTCGAGGAAGCATGTAAACAAATCTGTTTCAGCTTACATGAGAGACCATGGAATGGGCTCCCTGTACAACAATAACTTGCGTTACTACATGCAAGATATCTACAGAGGAGATGGAGTTCACTTCTCAGATGAGGGCAACAGAATTTTTATTCTGAATTTAAGACTGTGCATTGGTACCTACTTATAAGTACCTAAATGTACCATAAACCCAAAAGCTCTTCTCAGAGCTACCCTACATCTGATCACTCACAATTATTATTTTACTCTAACTTTTTTCACTAATTTTCAACAAAGTACGCTCCCTGGGACGCTACCCGGTACGCGAACCGGGAGCTAACCTCGCTAAATTTAAAAAAAAATTGTTTTTTTTCGCACATATGGGCCTCCTCAGCCACCCTCAGAAAACCTAGGGGGTCAAGATAAGTCTACCGTGCCCCCTTCAACCCATTCTGAACATTATTTGCCCTCCATCTTGTATCTTAATTCGACCGAAACACAAAATGGTGGACTCCCGTAACGCTTAAGGTTCGCGAACCGGGGCGCTCGCCAGTTCGCGTACCGGGTCGCTCCCTGGGAAGCGCACCATCAAAAAAGGTGGGAAAGTAGTTTACAGAAAAGCGACTGGAGACAATTTCACCAAATATAGATTAGCTCATACTACATACCAATGCCTACCATTTTCACAAATTTGATTGAAATTCCATTTAACCATTTAGCCTGTAGACCTCTCTAAATACCCTGAGGTAAATTACTTCACAAAACACATCTGAAGTGTTGGAATTGACAACCAATTAAAATGTTACTTTCATTTTCTACTTTTTTTACCTGACATTTGATTGGCTATGTACCTGAATATATATAAAGGAAGAGAGAGAAACACAGCCATTTTGACTACTACTTCCTGAACTACATTGCAAGATCATTTTCACTCACAACTTAAACTTGTTTTTAGAAGGTGAGATATTATTTTATAAATTTGAAAACATTTTCAGATAGTTATATACTATCCCTCTGTAAGAGTTAGACATTGAGAAAGGCTTCTTTATTATAATTATGGATTGATTTAGGTTTCTGTGGTATAATTATGAATTTACTTAGGCTTCTTCACAGGCACTTTTTAATAGTACTACTTCACGCCTGAAACCATACAGTGCCCATAGATTACTTCTCTGTTATAAACTCACAAGTACCTGTCTGAACTTAAACCCAACAGTGCCCTATCTCTACTGATATATTTATTTTTTATGCAAATTACAGCAATAAAATGGAAGGTGAGCAGAATGTTTCCTTCGAAATTGTTCTGGAGAACAACACAGAAAAAGATATTGAGGACAATGATGACTCAGATTTCATGGATGAATCACGGGACCATGAATCAGTTCAATGTGTAGAATCTGTGGATCATTTACTTCATTATGATGACGGTCAAATGTGGGAACTTATGTTCACTCAACAAGAGGACATATCGGACAGTCAAATGCTAGACGTTCTATTAAATTTTGAAAAACAATCCGAAAATTAAAATTGTATGTAATATTAAAAAATTGTTTGAGTCTTTAATCATTTTTATATGTAATTCATAAACTAGTTAAATGTTAGAAATGTTATTACATTTTGAAACACAATCACAATGATAAATAATTGCTTAAAAAATAAAAAAATTAAAAAATAATCAACAAAACCAACAATCAATTAAAATACAGTATTTGAAAAGTCTATCATTCTTTTTTCCTTATAGTACGCTGCCCAGAACGCTTCCCGGTTCGCGAACCGGGCGCTACCCACGCAAAAAAAACAAAACAAAAATTTATTTATTTTTGCCCCGCGGGGCCCTTTTAAAGCCTCCACATTAAACGTAGGGGGTCAGGGAGGATCTACTATGCCCCCTTATGGTCATTTCCCCCTTTGTTTTGGCCTCCTCTTGTCTCTCAATCCTACCGAGAGACAAGATGGCGGCCGCTCCGGACTGTTTAGAATGTTGACAGACACCGGAGAGCCAATCAGCTTCGCTACGCGAAGTTCCGTTACGCGTAAAGTCCGCGAACCGGAGCGCTGCCCGGTCCGCTGTTACAGATATATATCTTTTTTTGAATGTTAATTTCTCAAAATCCACTGAAGCACATATATTGAGACCTAGCAAAGGCACATCGGGCTACCAGTCCCTACAATTTTGCCAAGTTTCGCGGAAATCCATTCAGCCGTTCGGGCTAAAAGTGAGGCCAACCGCCCTATGGAAAACTCAATGTTAAAAACACGTTTTGGGACCCCTCTTTTTTCTCGGCCCCCCCTTGACGAACCCCCCCAAATTTCCAGGGGCTGCTCAGAAACAAAATGTTCCATTTTCCAGAAAATTTCAGCCAATTCCGTCCACAAACGCCAAAGTTATTAGACATAGAATTTTCAAAAATCCCATAGGGAAAAAATCCTAACTATATATACCTACTGGCGACCGCCAGTAGGTTATATATATATATATATATATATATATATATATATATCACTGAAAAAACCATAGGTTTCAGGGACGTTATAGTTAGAAATTAACATTTAAAAAACCTTAGAAATTCACTGAAAAAGGTTTCAGGGATGTTATAGTTAGTTGGACATTTTACTCTTACAAAACCAGAGAAATTCGGCTGTTATAGTTAGTTGAGCTAACTATAACACACGCCCCCTCAATGCACTGCTGATGACGTCACATATTACATCATTTATGACATGGTCAGTGACATCACTAATTACAACACTGATGATATCTCAAATTACATCACTGATGACATCACTGATTACGCCATCCACCTTATGATCTGCTGCACCTCCTCACACCCTAAAATAACCTTTGATACACTCACTCTAAAAAACAGACTACCATTTTCGAAACCATAGACACACCAATCCCCGTTACTACATACCCACACACTGATTCCTAGGTCTACACACACATCCACTCAGTTACTCATACAGTCACTCATACATGCAGTCACTCATCAATACAGCACTATCATGTGCACTCATACAACTATAGAGACACACACCGCCACTCATCCATAGAGTTACTCACACACCCAGTCAGTCATGCAAAGAATCAATCACACTCCCATTTACTCACCTATACAGTCATACACACACCACCTCACTTATTCATAGAGATACTAACACATACTTACTCTCTTATACAATCACTGATACAAGCACACACGTGTCCATACAGCAGCTCTCACAATCACTCACTCTCACCTATAGTTATTTATATACTTTAACACTCACATATACTGCCTTTCACATATGTAGTTACTCACATATGTACCACTGAGACATCCATTCACTCCTCAAACACCCATACACACACTCACCCACCCATACAGCCCTTCACAGATGTACTCTTGAACCCATACACCCAGTGAATCACCCACTCACACAACTATGCAAAGAGTAGCACACCCCCACCCAACCCAACAGACACTCAGGCACCCATACAAATACTCAGACAACCAATCAATAACCCATGTAGACCCACATTAAGCTACTCATTAACCCATGCAACTGCTTACACACCAACTGACTGACTGATACCGATATTTACACAGTTTAGTCACTAACCCATGCATTCAGTAAGACACGATTAATCACTCATTTATACAGTCATGCACCAACTAAAGCATCCATTCAGACAATTATCCACCCACTCTTTCTTCAAAACACTGTGGTGTATGTATGTATATATATATATATATATATATATATATATATATATATATATATATATATATATATATATATATTCACTGAAAAAACCATAGGTTTCACACCATTTTCAGTGATGTCAATTGACATGTCATCAGTGATGTCATCAGTGATGTCATCAGTGATGTCATTTGAGATGCCATCAGTGATGTCATCAGTGATGTCAGTGACCATGTCATGAATGATGTAATATGCGACATCATCAGCAGTGGATTGCGGGGGCGCGAGTTATAGTGAGTCCAACTAACTATAACGTGGAAATTTCACTGGTTTTGTATGATTAAAATGTTCAGCTAACTATAACTGGTGTGAAACCTATGTTTTTTTCAGTGAATTTCAAAGGTTTTTTAAATGCTAATTCCTAACTATAACGGTTTTTAAATGCTAATTCCTAACTATAACGAGTGTTAAACCTATGGTTTTTTCAATGAATTTAAAAGGTTTTTTTAAATGCTAATTCCTAACTATAACGAGTTTGAAACCTACGGTTTTTAAAGTGAATTATTAATTTCCTTTAATTATTATATATTTTTTTAAATTTTTGAAATATTCTATATTTTTGTAATATAAATTTTTCCTATGTTTTTTTTTTTTAACTCCGGAGCGCTCAATCTATCATGTCTGTCTCTGCTTGCACTATGTGTGTCTGTGCTCATACTATCTCACTGTCTCTACTGGCAAAAAACAGACCATATATATACAAGTAAGACATAACATTCCTTTTTCATTTCAACAGCACACCCTGGATCTTTATTGCACAGTTTAGAGCCTATTTGGGAACTAAGAGGCCTGACAGAAATGTGATCCTAGTCAAAAATGTTAAAGCCATACATTTTACGAAAGAACATTTAGCATAGTAAATCGTTTAAGACACAGAGCACAGCCCATTAAATAAGCACTACATTATAGTGCAGAAACCTGACTAATTTCCAAAATCCATTTCCAATATACACCATTCGTTTTTTTCTAGCCTTACAAAAAAACATGAGACACAATGCAAGAATAAAGAAGCACAATATGCTTGTTAATCTTCCCCATAGTGTATACAGACTCTATCTATATTAAATGAATCATTACTCACCTTTAAAAATGCTTTTGAAGATTTAGAACAGTGGCAGTCACAAACCAGATTTTCTTATGCAGAATCTCTGAATAATTCTACTTTCACTGCAGCCTCAGAATAATGGCACAGATTCCCACTGATTTCAGACCCATTTTCATGTACATAACCAATGAAATTTCTTCCCACACAAATTCAAAACCAAACTAACATTTTAATTGGTTCTACATTTCAACACTTTGAAACTCACATAATATTCCCCCATCCCCCTACTGCTCTTTCTGCCTGTTACCATGGTAACACTCCACACATCACCTAACTGAGCACACAGGTGAAAAGTTCATGATACTATGTTGCCAATGAACCCAGCAAGGGTGTTTGACTTCTCAATATAGCAGCTTATCCTGTGCAATGTTTCTTTCAATGACTTTTTCTCAACCATTAGAATTACTTCTTTCAAAAAACAGAAGCATGCACCCTAATTTTCAGTGGAGAATTTTAAGAAACCACCAATCATTTCTTCTTTTTCAAGTGCACTGAATCTCAACCACTTTTCTTTTCATAACTCCTACTTTCAAACTGCCATTCATTTCCACAACTCATCTGAATACAACCACATCTACCTTCAAGATGCCTAAAATCTGGATTGTGGGTCATAGCTTTGTTCACTGGAGTGAAAAGTATGCAGCAAACAGAGGTATTCCCAACCTTGATTTACCAAATGTGGATATTATGTAGATTGGCCAGAGAGGATTGAGATGTCACCAATTCATACCATTGGTAAAATCCTTTATGCATCTACCACACCCTGACCTCATAATTGTGCACTGTGGTGGCAATGACCTGGGCACTTTGACTGGGGTAGATCTGGAAATCTGGAAAAGCTTTTAAAGGACACCTTTGGGCAATTGATGTCACTTTTTCCAAAAACTGCCTTGGTATATTCTAATATATGCCAAAGGCAAAAATGGAACTGGTCCAACCAATTTTGTCCACAGATTGAGAAAGCAAGGAAACATGTGAATAAATCTGTTTCTGCTTTCCTCAGAGGCTATGGTATGGGTTCTATATACCACAACAACTTGCGTTACAACATGCAAGGCATCTATAGGAGAGATGGTGTACATTTTACAGATGAGGGGAATAGAGTCTTCCTCTTGAATTTTAGACTCTGCATCGGTACGTACTTGTAGGTACTTAAATCACCCACATAACACAACAGCTCTTTTCAGGGCTACCCTACCTCTAAGCACTCTAAATTCTTATTTTACTCAAATTTTTCCACTGTTTTTCCCCATGGTACGCTCAGGGTACGCGTACCTGTAAACGCCCATGTACGCGCACCCTGAGCTTACTCCACGAAATTTTCCCCAAAAAATAAAAAGATTTTTGCCCTTCGTGGTCCTTCTAGGCCCCCTGAGAAAACCTAGGGGGTCAGGGGGTCTCTACCCTTCCCCCTTTCAACATTTTCCCCTTTTATTTTTCACCTCTTGTGTCTCGGTTCTACCGAGACACAAAATGGCGGACTCTCTGGACTGTTTCGAATGTTGACAGACACCCGAGAGCCAATCAGCTTTCCGCTCGCGCACTTCCGTGGCGCACCGGGTGCGCTTACCGGTACGCGTACCCAAAGCGCTCGGAGCGCGCATCTAGATATATATCTGTTTTTGAAGTTAATTTTCATAAAAACCACTGGAGCGATTTTAACCAAATATGGAAAAGGCCCTACTACGTACCAGTCCCTACCATTTTGCCAAGTTTGGTGTAATTCCGTTCAGCGGTTCGGGCTGTAGCCGTGTCTAATCGTCCTCTGGAAATTAACATGGGGAAAACACATTTTGGGACCCCCCTTTTTTCGCAGCCCCCGCTTGACGAATCTACCTGAGACTTTCAAGGAAGAAGCGGAGCGTAACGGGCCATCTTCTTTGAGAAATTCACAAAGATTCATCCACCGACGCCAAAGTTATTCCCAATACAAATTTGCGGATTTCCTATGGAAACTATAACTACCTACTGGCGACCGCCAGTAGGTAATATATATATATATATATATATTACCTACTGGCGGTCGCCAGTAGGTATATATAGTTAGGATTTTTTCTCTATGGGTTTTTTGAAAATTCTATGTCTAATAACTTTGGCGTTTGTGGACGGAATTGGCTGAAATTTTCAGGAAAATGGCACATTTTGTTTCTGAGCAGCCCTTGAAAATTTGGGGGGGGTTCGTCCAGTGGGGGGCGAGAAAAAAGGGGGGTCCCAAAACGTGTTTTTAACATTGAGTTTTCCATAGGGCGGTTGGCCTCACTTTTAGCCCGAACGGCTGAATGGATTTGCACGAAACTTGGCAAAATTGTAGGGACTGGTAGCCCGATGTGCCTTTTGTAGGTCTCAATATATGTGCTCCAGTGGATTTTGAGAAATTAACGTTTAAAAAAAGATATATATCTGTAACAGCGGACCGGTTAGCGCTCTGGTTCGCGGACTTTTCGCGCAACGGAGCTTTGTGAAGCGAAGCTGATTGGTTCTCCGGCGTCTGTCAACATTCCAAACAGTCCGTAGCGGCCGCCATCTTGTCTCTCGGTAGGATCGAGAGACAAGAGGAGGTCAAAACAAAGGGGGAAATAACTATAAGGGGGCATAGTAGATCCTCGCTGACCCCCTAGGTTTGATGTGGAGGTTTTAAAAGGGCCCCGCGGGTCAAAAAAAAATAATAAAAATAATAATTGAACGGCTGAATGGATTTGCACGAAACTTGGCAAAATATTAGGGACTGGTAGCCCGATGTGCCTTTGCTAGGTCTCAATATATGTGCTCCAGTGGATTTTGAGAAATTAACGTTCAAAAAAAGATATATATCTGTAACAGCGCTCCGCTTCGCGTAACGGAGGTTTGCGAAGCTGATTGGTCATTCTGTCACTGGGCTATAGTTGGGCTACATCTGGCTGATATTTGGGCTACATTTGTTTTTTTGTGTGTCTGGCGGCCATCTTTGGGCTACATTGGGCTACATTGGGCTTCATTGGGCTACATTCGGCTAATTAGCAAATAGCTCATCGCAAACTAGGAATGGTAAAGAATCGCTATTTATTCCTTAAAGTTCGCTATTTAGGAAATGCAAATAACTTTGATGATACATATGGCGGTTCATCTCTAACAAGATAAGAAGCATAGGGATAGATTTATGATGACTGGCGCATCACCAGGGATGTGTTAGTCATTCTGTGCCGCTGTTCCGTCACCTATGGTGTGCTGCATTTACAATGCGGCGCATCATGGGGCAAAAACAGCACAGATGCGTGATGTATCTGTGCCGTAAAGGTGGCGCATTGCTGGAGTTGTATCGCAAGTGTGATGAAGCTCCATCAAGGGTCGGGGGTGCCCCTGTCGCAGGGTTTCTGTTCTCACACAGAACTGTGGACAGAGGATTGGAACCTCGGCGAATTAGGGTGTCCCAAAAGTCACGTTAGTAATCAAAAACTATTTAGCAAGCTAGGTACAGTGTCACATTGGATATAACAAACTCTCAATGTTTAGACAATCCAGAATATGAACTTATAGTACCTCAGGATACGTGGAACTCATGAACAGTCGGTCGTTATATATTTCTTAGAAACCAGAACATGGAGTTAAGAAGAACACATGTGTATTTGAAATGTTTATTTACTAATGCCGTCTTCTCAGGCGTAGTACCTTAGATAATAAAAGTACACATATTATCAGTAGCAAAATTACCAGCATAGTTACTAGTACATAAAAAGTGAATGGTGATAGTATGTTAACATGCTGTAAATGAATAAGAGTTAGCAACACTTATAAGCAGCCGCGGGCCGTGGAGGGAGTTACGGTGAGGCAGGGAGGCGGGGAGGGGGAGAAGCAGGGTGGAGAATACAAGTACACATATTATCAGTAGCAAAATTACCAGCATAGTTACTAGTACATAAAAAGCGAATGGTGACAGTATGTTAACATGCTGTAAATGAATAAGAGTTAGCAACACTTATAAGCAGCCGCGGGCCGTGGAGGGAGTTACGGTGGGGCAGGGAGGCGGGGAGGGGGAGGGGCAAGGTAGAGAGGGCTCCACCCTGCTTCTCCCCCTCCCCGCCTCCCTGCCCCATCGTAACTCCCTCCACGGCCCGCGGCTGCTTATATCTCACCCTCCCTAATACACATATTATATTATTTGCTAAGAAGGTCTCTTTGTGTTGGTTTAGGGCGTGTCCATACTTTAGTGTCTTAGATTTGAAGGAATCACATCAGCATACACCAGCTCTCTCTTCATGTGAACCGCATCAACTGTTGTGTATGTGTGTTCGGCAAAGCAATATAAAACCCGCCTCATGCCCAGAATTGGCAGAAGTTGCACTTATGTTATGAGTATGAAGTCGTGGAGATCAGACCTCATAACAATTCTGTATCGTGTTGTTCTTGAAACTTTAGCACTCGCTGTACAGATATAGTTTAACAAGTAAAGCAGATAGTAGACCAATAACATATTATTCTCATGTAAACCACGATGAACTACTAGGTGGAAAGCTAAAGCAACAACTAAGTGTCGTGTGCAGAAGTTGCAAAAAAGGAAAAATGGCGTTTAAACCGGTAATGAGCCCATGCTAACTTAACACGGTGTAAAGATATCCAGGACCTAGATGACACCTCCTCATGATCCGGAAACGAACTGAATAAGATAATAGAAGTGCCATCTCATGAGAGCAGATTGCAAGTTTATATGTGGACGGTCCGCAAGGTAAAGCATTAAAAACTAGGAAAATTCAATGCTAAAGAAAAATAAAACAGCCAAGTACTTTATCGAGTCTTAAGCCAATAGGCAAGGTAAATAATAAAAACTTGACAAATAAGTCAATGAATTGTCAATGAAATGCTAGTACTCAGCATATCAAACATGAAAAAGGTCTATGACATAACTGTGTATGCAAAATAAGCTGCAACAGCCTCTAATAGGAAGTCACCGTCTTCATCCGAAAACAGTTCAGCCATCCAATTTAAAAGCGGAAAAGAACATACGTGCTCTCCCAGCACCGGATCCTCTATCACCATCAGAGGACAGCTCGGTGGGTTTTCAAGAAAGCTGTGTTCCAAGAAAGACTGTGCTGCCGCCAGTAAATTCCAGGGACCAAGTAGTCCATGCATCAATGCCACAGCCATAATCCTTTCGCCAGGACAAATCAACTCGTGAGTAATGATAGGAGTCATCAGCTGATTAAAGTCGACGTCAGGAGAAACCGGTCCGCAGAGACACAAATCAATGGCCCAATCGAAATCACAGGTCAGGCAGTGAAATACAGGCTGGACACAGGTGAAGTAGGAGAACCGAAAAGATAATCCATATGCCGTGCTTAATATCGCCAACGGCATTGTGCCATAATATTCTAGCATGCGATTGCGGAACAGTGTCAGCAGCTGCAGGGTCGGAGGTTGCATAGGAGGGACATCCATATTTAAAAATGTAAAAAAGCACAAGAGCGTCCGCTGGTAATGCAAGTAAAAATGCCAATCCACGAACCAGAGTGCAGAAAATACAATGAAAGGGAGCAGGGATGACTCCAAAGATTTTCTCAAATGAAGTCACGAGACCACTGGTAACAACTTTAAAAAAGTGTGCCAGGGATTTTGTGGAGGATGCGTTAAAGATAGTCGGAAACATGTTGCTGAAATTGAAAGGCAAACCTGTGTACGGGTGTTCGCCATGTGAAGTACGAAAGTTTCACGGGCCGAACTCAAGGCCACCTCTCTCTGAGACAAAAGAGCTCTTATTCTTGTCATGCCGTTGAAACGTGTCCCAAGGTTGGTATTTGTGGCCAGATTGAAAACTCCCTATGTTCATGTGTGGGAGGAAATAGAACATTTCTGCAGCAAATAACCCGTTCACTTACTGTTACGATAAAAGGAATACTTTTAATTAACTCAGAACAATCTTCATTATTGAGCATCAAATAACTACCATTTTCCAACAACTTGAACGTGGGGATGATAGCAGGAACTGGCGTGCCTTGCAACACGCAAGCCATATTTGGTCGGTGTTTGTTGCATGAATCGTGTAACTGTATGTGCCTACACATTAGTGAATGATCTGGCGTCTCAGTGCATTCCTCTCCATTCAGATAAACTTCTTGATCATCTTTGAAACATCTGTATGTGTATGGAAGCGACCAGACCTCATGAACAAAAGCACTACCTAAAGGTTCATAAAGACCTATTGGTATATATTTCATACAATTTGAAAACTTATATAAAGCAAAAGGCAGCGTTATTAAACCGTGGATAAGGCATGTTGCCAAAAAACCCGCAATCCTCTGCTGATGATGTCACTGAGCATGTCATGAATGATGTAATATGTGACATCATCAGTAGTGGATTATGGGTAATAGTATCTCTAGTTTACTCCCCTATAGCTGTCTTTCTTTTAACATAAGTGTGTGTTTCCTTCCCTTATACTTACTGTTTTTGGTTCGCTTCCAGTTCGCGTACCAGCGAGCGAACTAGGAAGCGAACTAAGAGAAATAGAGGTTGGCACAGTTCCAAATATTGTACCAATTTTTTAATAACGGGGAGGTAGTTCTGAAAAGAACTTTTTTTTTTATTTTTCTGAACATTTTTTTACTGTTTTTGAATTTTTCGGAACAGTTTTATATTTTTTTGGGTTTTTCTTGGAGGGGGCAATGAAAACGATTCATTGTAAAGGGCTCAACAGGAGCAACAAAACAAAAAAAAGAAGTATTTATTATTTTGGGTGTTTCGGACAAACTTGCATATGATAGTCAATAGCTCTGTTGATCAGAGTGATGCTTCTTTCTCCGTAGGAAATGAATCCATCGCAAAATACGCAGGTGTGTTTTACTTCACCAAATCTCATTTGTATATTTGGCACCATCTCCCTGCCCTCTGGTCCCGTTACTTCCGGTACAACAGATCTTCTGGCCATAATAGGGAGATTATCTAGGTCGTTCCGAAACTGTGCAGCACTGTAGTTGTTAGGATGCCACCTAGTCATATGGCGATGCATTGTGTAGTTTCCGAAACTGTATTTTTTGTCGGTCCCTCTGGACAGTCTATCTTGACATATAAGGCAAGTTACGTATCTTGCATTTACTTTTTTCTGACCTTTGGGAATTTTAAAAAATTGCCAAATGAAGTTTTCTTTCCGGTGAGACGTCTTGGGCTGCTCAGGCAAAAACTGCCTCTCTTCGTGCTCGTCCTCCTGTTCCTCTTCTTCTTCTTCTTGTTGAATTACAACTTGAGCAGGTGGTCCACTCTTCCTTGGATGTGGTGGAGGTGGTGGGGAAGCACCAGCTGAAGCTACTAAAGAAGCCATTGCTCAGTGATCACAAAGGGTCTTTCTCTCACAATGATGAAAGTCAGAGTGAGGAAAGAAGGAGGGATTTTCATCATTTGGGAAAAACAAGAGTTCTCAACCAATCAAAAGTGTTCATTTTAGATTATATGACCTAGTCTTACATCATTAGGAAACCAAAAGTGAAATGAACCAATGAAAAGTGTTATTACCAAGTCACATGACTTGCTGTGTTTACGTTAAGCGCTTTGCAGGGCCTACCGGTTTGCTTCCAGAAACCTGCGCTTTGGCACTCGCTTCGCGTACCAGTTCGCTAACGTAGCACGTCATATGACGTATCACGCGACAACGTGGAACGTCATGCGGACGGGAGGCGTCACGATGTTGTTTTCTAACGCGGCACATGCGGTAAAGAAACGTTTACCGGCTCGCGGTCTATTTCGCGGCATCAAGGTCAGCTAACGGGAAGCTTCCCGATTCGCGAAGCGGGAACGAAGAAAAAAAAATATTTAAAAAAAAAATTATTCATAAACATATAAAATATATTTTTGGATTTAAAGAAGAATACATTTTACAGCTACAGATATTAGCTGTTAAAAAACCAATGAAATTCACAGAAAAAACCATAGGTTATAGACCATATATAGTTAGGAATTAGCATTTACAAAACCTTGAAAATTCACTGAAAAAAACATAGGTTATAGACCATATATAGTTAGGAATTAGCATTTAGAAAACCTTATTTTACTCACACAAAACCATTGAAATTCCATATATAGTTAGTTGCACTAACTATATATCGCGCACCTGCAATCCACTGCTGATGATGTCACATATTACATCATTCATGACATGGTCAGTGACATCACTGATGACATCACTGATGACATCTCAAATGACATCACTGATGACATCACTGATGACAACATCCAGTGACTGTATGCTTCTGTAAAGTTAAAATATGTCTTACATATTGAAGAATGAGTGGATGTATAAGTGTCTGGATGAAGGATTTAGTAGGTGCATGACTGACTGTATAAGTGAGTGATTAAATGTGTCTCACTGAGTGCATGGGTTAGTGACTAAACTGTTTTAAATTGTGCATCATTGTGTCTGTTGTTTTGTAATCTGATGCATGTGTTGATCATTAGCTATATGACTAACTATATGGGTTATTGATTAGTTGCCCAAGTATTTGTATGGGAGACTGAGTGTGTGTGTGGGTGTCTGGGAGGTGTATGACTCTGTGCATAGATGTGTGAGCAGTTGATTCACTAGATGTATGGGTTCAAAAGTGCATGTGGAAACATCTGTATGGGCGGTTGACTGTGTGCATGAGTGTATTGGTGAGTGAATGGATATCTCAGTGCTACATGTCAAAGTAAGTACATATGTAAAACACAGTACATGTGATAGTTGACATATATAAATAACTGTGCATAAGAGCCAGTGAATGTGTGAGTGGCTGTATGGATTATTGTGAACTTGTATCAGGGATTGTATAACAGAGTAAATATGTGTTATTATATGTTCCAATAAGTGAGGTGTGTATAACTATATAGTTGAGGAAATCGAGGTGTGATTGATTCTTTGCAAGACTGACTAGGTGTGTGAGTAACTCCATGGATGAGTGACAGTCTGTGAGTGTCTGTTTACACTGAGTGTATCTAAGGTTATATTAGAGTCTGAAGAGGTTCATTGTATCATCACATGAATGATGTCATCAGTGATGTGATCAGTAATGTCAAATGAGATGTCATCAGTGATGTCATCAGTGATGTCATTTGAGATGTCATCAGTGATGTCATCAGTGATGTCACTGACCATGTCATGAATGATGTAATATGTGACATCATCAGCAGTGGATTGCAGGTGCGCGATATATAGTTAGTGCAACTAACTATATATGGAATTTCAATGGTTTTGTGTGAGTAAAATAAGGTTTTCTAAATGCTAATTCCTAACTATATATGGTCTATAACCTATGGTTTTTTCAGTGAATTTTCAAGGTTTTGTAAATGCTAATTCCTAACTATATATGGTCTATAACCTATGGTTTTTTCTGTGAATATATATATATATATATATATATATACCAACACTCCGAGTTTGTCCCAAACTTGAAAACGCACGCCAACTCCCACTAATCACGGGTAAAAACTGGCAGCATGCGGCAAATTGCAGCAGCATTAGAGTCTTCCTGTCTGCTCAGTTCTTAACGCCTGACGCGTTTCAGTGCTTCCGCACTTCATCAGAGGCGTGGTCATACCATTTCACATGCCCATCCATTTGAATGTTCTGCATCCAATGAGCGGCTCGGTTGAGCCCAGATGGAATTCTGGGACATGTGGTTTCTTTAGCGGCATGTTGTTCTGTGTATTATCCCTTGTGGCAGTTCCCATATTGAGGCTCTGTGCATCAAGAGTCCCATGGCCCCCACTTTAGCAGGGTGGTGCATATTCTGCGGCTGGACCACCGCAAAATATCAACGCTCCGAGTTTGTCCCAAACTTGAAAATGCACGCCAACTCCCACTAATCACGGGTAAAAACAGAGGCAGCATGCGGCAAGTTGCAGCGGCATTAGAGTCTTCCTGTCTGCTCAGTTCTTAACGCCTGACGCGTTTCAGTGCTTCCGCACTTCATCAGAGGCGTGGTCATACCATTTCACATGCCCATCCATTTGAATGTTCTGCCTCCAATGAGCGGCTCAGTTGAGCCCAGATGGAATTCTGGGACATGTGGTTTCTTTAGCGGCATGTTGTTCTGTTTATTATCCCTTGTGGCAGTTCCCATATTGAGGCTCTGTGTATCAAGAGTCCCATGGCCCCCACTTTAGCAGGGTGGTGCATGTTCTACGGCTGGACCACCGCAAAATATCAACGCTCCGAGTTTGTCCCAAACTTGAAAACGCACGCCAACTCCCACTAATCACGGGTAAAAACAGAGGCAGCATGCGGCAAGTTGCAGCGGCATTAGAGTCTTCCTGTCTGCTCAGTTCTGTAGTGTAGTTCCTATATTCCCAATAGGCTCTGCGCATTGGAATAATATAAACAGCCGTGCAGACGTAGGACTGAGGTCGACTAGGTCTCTACTGACTATATTAGACTTAATTAGTTTTGCCAGCTAGCTCAGAGGTCACTAGAAACTTTCTCGAATGTTCAAGAAGGAATTAACTTTCCTGATTAGACAAGAAGGGATTAGCTTCTGACAACCATAAAACATGACAACTTTGCTCCCTCAGAATAAGAGTGTATCTCTAGAGTCGTGTGAAAACAATAGACAGCTATTTTACTCAGTCAATCGTGCATACTTAGTTTCACCAGAGTGCAGAGAAAAGAGAGACGGGCGTTTTCAATATAAGGTGTTATTTTATTGAGCAGTCTTCTTTCTCATGCAAGAGAAATTAATTGCCACATTTGCAATATTTAGTATAAAGTAAAGTGCGTACAGTAAAAGGAGTATTATGAAATAATACTGTAAAAGCATTGATATGGTTTCTTAGCCATATGATACTTTAAAATGGATAAAATATATACATACATATATACATTGACTAACGTACTCAACTGGTGCTTCTAAATACGCCTACCCCGGTGTACCTGACCTAAGCCTAATACGTGGGAAGGAGTAAGTAAGTAGCAGTTTAAGTTAAGTTGGTTTTGCCAAGAATCTGAATCAAGAATTCTCTTTAAGGGTTTAGTCAGCTCCGTACCTGGGTAATAGAAAGCAGGAGGTCTGATATCTCTCTCTCAGGACTCGATATCCCAGCACACCGCGAGGGCGGCTGAGAACACCGGAGCTGGATTTCTCTGCAGGAGGAAAGACAGCGTCTCTCTCAGTGCGTCAAAAGGGAGGGGCGGCGTCCGTGGGCTCTCGCATCAGCTGGGCTCTCGGGCAAGTAGATAGCCGCTCTGCTCCAAACCACCGTGTGTTTGCTTAAGGCAACGTTGGTATACTAATACCTGAAAGGTGCCGGGTTTGACCTAAGGTTGGACATAAGACGTCAATAAAGATGTCACTAAGAACTGGCCGTTCTTACAGTGCTCACAGGAGTTCTAGGACAAATAAAAACAAAAGCCATGGGGATTTCCCAGGTTGCTGGAGGTTTGTTTTGTTTAGAGAACTCGTTGTACTTTCTAGGAGTCTAGGGAAGTAGCCTTTGCTTAATGTGGACCGCATGGGCTACGACTAAAGATGGATATGATTCTTATGCCTTTATAAGGATATTATTTATTATAACCACATAAGGGCATAAATCAGGAATATCGAATTAGGGTCCTAGATAGAAATACAACACCCACTCCACGATTTAATGTCCCTCATTACTTAAGACTAATCAAATAGTAAACATATAATGGTGCATGTGTTTTCCAACCCACCCCAAACTACATAGTTTGCATTTGAAATGGTATTTGGTAAATACATGAAAAATGAGCATTGGTACTGTACGCTTTTCAAGCAGTGGTATCATTCAGTTAAAAAGGTTGCATATATATATCAGCTGAATGAATTGCGAAAATTACACATGAAATGGCTCTTAAATACAGAAGAGAAGGTCGAGACCATTCCAACACATAATAATATAAAATGCTGTACATGCGCTAGAGGCTGAGGTAAAATATTGTCTCTAGAGTCCCTAAAATAGAAGCTCTGCTCTCTAAGAATAGTTCTACTTTAAGCAGAGTACTTTGTGCCAAAAAAAAGTAAATATTTTGGAAGTGAGAAAAAACAATTTCGCGTTCAGGGGAAAAAACAGTTCCAAATGAAGGCCGAATTCAGAGTTCAGGGAACGCTGTGTGCATTTTGCTTAAAAAGTTATTCTTTCTGTTCAGGGGAGAACATAATTTCAGACAGACTCGCAAAAAATTGGTCTACCGCATCAGGTGAAAGTTCGACCAAGATTGAAAAAGCCGCAACAGTGCAGTCGTGAGCATGTTTGCTATCATCGATGTCAGGATCAGCAATGCTCACTGAAGGGTGTACCTGGGTGATGCTGCTCTCATCTCGTACTTCATTGCCACATAATCGTAGTGATGAAGTCTCAACGAATGCCGTCATCAGAATCTGTAGCCGCTGGGGACAACACGATGCATGAGTCGTTACCGGACCTAGCAAGGTATCTGTATCCATTGGTACTGCTGATGGTAGTGTAAGACAGATGTGCAACATGCATTCTTCTCCGCATAGCATACATCGAAGCACAGGTAAGATGCAATTTTGCCAGATTGGTCTGAATTAAAGAAACCAGGTCATATTCAGATCTCTTAGCCGGGCTAATCCGAGGACTTTAGTTATGCGGTCCCGGTAGCGTAGTGCTAGGATCGTTTCTTCCATCGTTGCTAGAGTCTTGTCTGCGACTTGGCTTGCCATATCGGAGAACAAGAATCAAAAATAAAATTCCTGTTACGAGCCCCAAAAGTAGAGGTAGGCCACCAAAGATCGAATGACAAAATTGGGAAAAATGCCCAGAACTGTTTCGAAGGGTGTTAACAGTCCCGAAAAAATTGTCTTAAATACATGTGCGATGCCACTGGTATCTGACATATTTAGGATTTGGAGTAGCATTTCTGCGAAATGTACGGGGCAATTTGTTGATAAAAGGGAATGTATCTCTGCCGTTGTCCTTGCAACTTGCAGATCATACGTTTCTCTGGACGAGGTCAAAGGCACAGTCGTCTGTAAAAGAATAGACTTCATTCTGCTTAAAGTATCAATTCGAATATAAGAGATATTCAAACAGGCATTAATGCCGCCTCCATATCTGGATTGCTGTTTGAATACAATACTTGCATACAGCAAGTGATCATGGAACCAACGCTGACGAGATAGGCTTTCCCTGGCACCATGCCACAACAGCTGTGGTCCACTATTAGAATATAGCTCCCGTTAGAAAGCCGTCTAAAGAATGGCTCTATCTGTGTTGCAGGTGTGCCGTGCTGGTGACATGAAAGGTTATTTGAAGACCCTTCACAGGCCCCATGCAAGTTAATACCTTGACACAGAAGTATACCGCTTAGTGATCTTTTACAATTTTTACCACTAAGAAATACATTCTGTTTCTTTTCACTGTAACATGTGTGTGTATAAGGTAAATTCCATGTTGACTTGATGTACCCTTTACTCAACCTTTCATACTGGCCCGCTGGTATATACTCTTGGCATTATTTAAATTGGAAAGTTGTTATCGGAATTGTGATTATTCCGTGTATTATCCATTCAATGACAGGTCTTTCTGACATTGTCAATGGTAATCTCTCAAGTTTTTCAATGCTCAGAATCGTATAGTCTGCTCCTTTTTGTGCCAAACTGATTTGTTTATCAGTAAGGTTAAAGATAGAGAATAATGACGTTACGTTGATTAAACTCCAGGGCACGTAGCCTGAATGCAGATTTTGCAACGTCCAGCCAAGCTGTACAATAGAACGTAATTGGGACTGAACATGTTGTAACATTAGTAAGTCTTGCTCTATTATATCAATAGCAGATGTTACAATACTGTCCAGTGAATATATTCTGGAAGACAGAGTCGTTAACCCATTGTCCACAACAGAAAGCGATTTTTCCAAATTAATACGATCAATTTCTCGTATTTTTTCTGCTGTTTCAATTTGCATTACTTTCCAAGCTTCGTTGTACGCAGTGTATATACCGGCCGCTATGAAACGGTTTTTGACGCTGTTTGCGTGGTCCCAATATGATATCACGCAAGTCAGCACCGTCTTTAAGTAAAGTTAAGTGTTGCTTAATTTCAGCCAGTGTAGATTTCTGTAGCCATTCGAGGCATAGTTTCCCTACATGTTGTAACTATCCCTGGATGTTGTCTCTGGGAGAACCTTGGGTCTGGCCTGGTCATTTTGAACCCCTGTATTTTGTTCAGGAATCTATCTTGACAGTTATTTATGTCTGTGGGCCAGATCAACCATTTTTTCCAATCAGGATGTGTTCTGTTTTGGTTTAAAATATGGGATACGTCTATCTCCATGTCTGTAGTGCTATTACTATCAGGTATGGGCTTTGGAATAGACGGTTTGTTTAAGTCCTTAATCTTGGCTCGGCCAAGACAGGTGGTCTGTTGAATGGTGTAATTCAAGAATATTAATTGTTCTGGGATCATGCAGGCTCTAAACAATGCTTCTAGGCCTTGGAACTGCCATTCTTTTGTACCCCAGATGGTTTTTGTGTCAATGTTATTTTTCCAGAATTCAAAACCAAATGTAATCATTTTTTCATAAAATGTTTCTGAATAAATCAATTTAGTATTTGTCAACATTGTTTTCATTCCTGTCTTATTCCATATTTTAAAATAAAACGTTTCTGCATCCCTTGTGTTAAACCCTGAAAAGTATGGGAATTACTCATAAAATGTTTTCGAGCTACTTTTGGGTGGAGTTGCACAATGTTCCCATTGATTATAATAAAAAACATTTCTAGGTTGTGCATATTTATGCAAATAGTGATGACCATAGTGATTATAGCAGTATAATTCTTCATAATTTGATGAACCCTGTAAGTAATCATGTTCTGTAAATTTTGCTGACATAACTAAATCTGACATCATATTATTTATATTTTCAAAGTCTCAATCATCAGAAAAAGTACTTGGTTTTACAAAGTCACTTAATGAAACCTTAAACTGGTGTGGATATTTCAAGAGCTCAATCGGGCCATAGATTTCATAATCCGTTTTGTCCCATGCTACCCCACCGGGTATTGGATTGGCTGTGACATTCACTGATGATAGTTCTCTTTTCTCGATGTGAGATGACTTGTGAGGCTTTAGGACCAAGTTGATGTTCTGACTTGCTGAGTCCATTGTACTGTATTTTCCTTCAATGAATTTTCCCAAACAAAGAACCATGATGAGCCAAAGCAGGAGGAAAAGTACACCTAACACAAGCCAAAATTCAATCCATGGAGAAATCAGATTGGTTTCTTTGAGTTGATGAAAGAGTTCTGTTACTTTGTCTTTTAAAGTTTTTGTTGCTGGCTTTTCTTCAGGCTCGCTTGGATCTTCAGAAAAGTCATCGAAATTGATGAAGTAGCCAGATGCAGTTCTGTCAATTGTTGGAATTGCTTCCGAATTTTCATTTGCTTTCGGATTTTTCTTTGTTTCACAAGCATAGTCTGAGGCTACATCGTTGTAGACTGGTGTGGCTTGACGAACTGTTGCAATTTGGGTTTCAAGAGGCACAAGTTCCATGGCATTGTTGCATAGTCCTTTTTTATTCACTGCAGGTTTATCAAATGTGATTAGTCTCTCAGTTTGAACCTCTTGTATTGTAGCAAATTTTGGTACTCCGCTATTTCTTGGGAGTCCACTGGGCCTACTACTTATTATTGGCCACATGATTGTGGTTTTACCAGGTCGATGGATACAACTCGGTTCTCCTTTTTACCAGCAAGGGGCGGTAGTACAACTGATCTTGTTCCGTTGACAGCTAAGACAGGTACTGCTTTTTTGTAAGAAGGTCCAAATTCCTTCTTTACTGCGATCTTCTCTCTGACCAGATCCCCAATCTTTGGAATCCAGACAGGTCTTGCTGGGACAGGTGGTTTTTCTTCAGTGGCTGTTGGCTGTTGCTTTAACTTTATGTTGCTCAGGCTTTTTCTTGTTTCATTTAAGTCCTGTAAAACAGCCAAACGGTCTTTGATATCAAAGCATTTTTCTTCTACCACTGAAGTCTGACTATCAAGGTCCTGAATATGCATTCTAGTACCGAACAATAGTTCGTACGGACTGAAACCTTTTATAGAATTTCTTGGCAGATTATTAAGACTACGCTGGACACTTGTTAAATGTTGGACCCACCCATCACCCGAACCTAATACCCTCGCCGTTATAGATTGCTTTATGTCCCGTTTTTTTCTGTCCACTACCGCATTTCCCTCAGGATGGAAGGGACAAGAGTACCGCAATTCAATGCCCATGCTGGCCATGGCCTCCTTATAAGCTCGAGAGCTAAAAGCAGGACCCTGGTCAGAATGTAGCATGGCAATTGTGTATGTGCCGATATGGACTCGCAAATCTTTTATAACAGTTCTGGCGACAGCCGAGCGTTGGTGTCTACATTTTAAGTGAATCTAGTCTTAAACATAAATGGGACGCATTTCTCCTACTGGATTTCTGCGTATAGATAGCCTTATGCTTTCTAAAAGAAGGGTCCTGGCAATACTCTGGTCGGTTTGTCAATGCGATCTCTGTTGCAGTTTGGACAGTCCATTGCAAATTTGTAGTTATGCAGGCTCATCCCCGGCCACCAGTATTCTGATTGTAATTCTTTCAGAGATTTCAAGATCTCTTGGTGCATTAGACCCAATCCCATATGTGCGTCTGCTATTAAAAAGACTCTCCTGTTCGTGTTTGGAATTACCCTATCCCCAACTCCAGGGATTCGAGCAAAAGGAACGGAATTTGCGTCTATTATGTATGTATAATTGATTGGATAGTTCACAGGTAATGCTGCACAATTGCTTTGCAAAGACGTTTTTACCGCCAGCATTGTTTCCCCGTCTATGTATTTTTCTGAACGCTTTTTTGTGGCTACGGAAGCCGTTTGAGCTGCTTCCGCTGTGGCTGTGTCAGCCAATGAATTCCCTGCAACGTGAACGCCATCACGTTGATGACTCAGTGTATGCATCACGTGAGTCTTTTGTAGTTCTTTCTGTAAAAGAACTACTTGTTACCAAAGCTTTTTATGCTTTATTGTGGCACCTGTGTCATCTTTGTAATCGTTTTGAACCCAGTTCTGCAAGTCATTATTGTAAGATTTGACGCAGTAATGCGAATCGCACACTATTAGTGCGGGGAATTCGCGATCGGCAATATCGAGCACCATCTTAAATGCTAGTTTTTCAGCTCTCTGAGCTGTACAATCTCCTAGAGATTGTGTTTTAGTGACCAGTGGTCTAAATTTACCTTTGTGCCAACGACCTTTAACAATCGCGCACACAGCACTGTAAGCTTGCTTACCCCCAACTGCGGGTTGTGCTGATCCGTCTGTATATATTATACAGCCTTAATGTTCTAGAGGCAGGATCTCGGTCGGCAGAGGACATTCATATTCATATTGGAGAAATTCTTGTGTTTTTAAATTAGGATCAAATGTGTATACTACGTCTGTTGCAGCAAGAGAATTAACCCATTGTATCCATCTAGGATGTAGTGCTTTAGCATTTGGAATGCTTGCCTTTGTCACTGCTTCTAGGGCAGGTATTGGTGTAACGATTATTATTCGTTTACCTTGTGCTAGGGCTCTCTCTTTTGCTACAGCAGTCTGAACCGCAGTTAGAATTTTTTCAGTAGAACTGAATTTCATTTCAGCTTGTGTGTACAAGTGTGATTTGTAAGCTATTGGTACCGTTTCTCCCTCATTAGAGGTCAGGTACGTGAATCCACATCTTCCTGGGATGACTCGGATTACAAGGTTGCGTATGTTTTCGCGAGTTTGCAATTTTGGTTTCGCTAACATGTCTGTTTGCAATGATCTTAAAATTTCTGTGTGTTTCTGAGACCAATTGATTGGTTTGAAATCAGATTTTATTAATTCATAGAGAGGTTTAACCTTCTCTGCATAATTTAGAATGTATGTTCTTCCGAAATTCAGGAAACCTAGTATTGATTGTAAGTTTTTCTGCGTTTTAGGAGCTTGGAGTACAGCGCACTTCTCTAAGAAGTTGTCTGCTAGGCTTTTGCCTTCACTTGATAATTCATATCCTAAAAATAGGACAGTTAGATGGGCAGTTCTTGACTTTTTAAAGTTGAATTTGTAACCCTCAGCTGCGAACCCAAGTATTATGATGTTCACTCTTTTCAAGTGAGTATCCAGGTTGGGGGCGGAGCTTGCCGGCGTTAATGGCGGTCGCTTGAGCGCTTAGCTCCGCCGATTCACCCGCATTATCCTGCATTAATCCTGGTTCTTTCGGCGACTGCCGCCTGGAGACGACGGCTCACCGCCTATAGCCTGCATTGACCCCTCCGACGCCTTCGGGGAGTGACAACTCGGCTCCGTGAGGGCACAGTCGGATGATCCTGCGAGGCGGAGTGGTGGGCCCCGAAGCCGCGACCTCGCGCCTCACTGCCCCCGGCGTGCGTCGCACGACGTGCGGCGTGCACTAAGCCTTCTGCCCGGCGGTGCCGGAGGTCTGCCGCGGGACCCAGCGGAGCGAGCCCGGGACTCCGAGCGGCTGCGGAGGGGTGAGTGGAGCGACGGAGCCGCCAGTCCCCAGTCAGTGCCCTGGACATTCCTGAAAGTTATAACCCCGTTTCTGAAGCGGCGCACAGACGACACGCAGCGGCCCGAGAGCCCGGGCCTGCCCGACCGAGGGCCCGTAAGGCCCTCCCCACCACACACGCGGAGAGCGGATTGCGGCCCCCCCAGGGGCTTAGGCGCGACTCTTGGACCCACCGCGCCCCTGGAGACAAGCGAGCACTGGCACGCACGTGCTCCCTGCTGGACGTGTTGCTCCCACCGGCAGGTGGCCTTACCTCCCCCATCGGTCTGCTAAGCCACCACCCGAACCGTGGCAGCTGGGGTGTGCACGTTGGGACTCGGACCAGGCCACAACAGTACAGGGTACAGCAGTCGGCTACAACTTGGCACAAGTCGCGCTGTGCATCTATCTCGGGGAGGCGGCGGCCCGGTGGAACATCACCACTACGAGATGGGTAAGGGCGATAAGACTCAATCCAAACTGCCCTTCGAACAGCGGCGCAATAAAGCCCATGACGCCGGGGAGCCGGACACTAACCAGCCCACTGCGACGCCGGATGGCTCGTTCTACTCGGACATAAAGGAGATGTTGGTCTCGATGGAGAAAGGCCTGCAAGACAGCATGGCGTCCATTGGGACAAAAATCGACGCTCTCACTTTCCGCATGGACAGAATGTCGGAGAAAGTTGATAAGCATGCGGAGCGCCTAGACATGGCTGAAAGACGAATCACGGAGGTCGAGGAGGGGCAAATGGACCTTGACAAAGACCGCAGACACATGGCGAAGCTCCTGCAGGTCATCCAGGACAAATCGGAAGATTTGGGGGCCCGCTCCAGGAGATCCAACATCCGCATAACGGGTGTGCCGGAGACGACCCAAACGGGTAAAATGGAGCTGTTCGTCGAAACCCTGTTGATCACCTTGCTGGGAAAAGACACTTTCTCACCCATGTTCATAGTGGAGCGGGCGCACCGCACGCTGGGCCCCAGACCACGCTCGGGCGCTGCACCTAGGCCCATTATCGCTAAGCTCTTAAACTATAGAGACAGAGACATGGCCTTACGTGCGGCCAGAGAGAAAGGTCAGCTACAATTCGAGGGGTCCAACATATCCCTTTATCCGGATTTCACCGCCAGGGTTCAAGAAGAGAGGCGGCGTTTTGCCCCATACAAACAGCAACTGCGGGATCTAGAGCTGGACTATGCCATGCTATACCCGGCGAAGCTGCGGATTAATCGTCGAGGCCATTCCCACATCTTTACGGATCCCAAGGAACTTCAGAAGGCGCTGAAGACCTGGAAGAAGGAAATGCGGAACAGTCCCAGGTCACAACCGGAAGAACAGGACCCCACTAGCGGGCTGGATGACCAAGAATGACTGTACAGGGTCCGTGACTCCCCTCCGGCTCCCACTCCTGGGGGTTGAGGACTTCAGCGACGGAGTGTCCGTCGGGGCCTTCCAGGACGGCCACTGTCTCCAGCCCATGGTGAGGTTGTTCCAACTCTTTCATTTTACGCTCTCACTGTTAGACTCTTAAACTGATTGCAACTATTAACTGGTAGTTGATATGGAATAGCTACGCATTGGTAGCAACCGCATTGGGGCTGCTGGAGGGTGGGTGGTGGTGGGTCCTAGCCCGGGCGGTGTCTACTGTTTATCATATGTGGATACCCGGACATGTATTGCCGATGATCGACTCGACAGGGGTGATGAAGCGGGGGAGCCGAACTGTGGAACTTGTGTGGTACCATTGTTACCTGCACGGATTTTGGTGACCTCCGCCCTCATGCTAACAGCACAACAGGTTCCAGTTGGGGCCTATGGGAAATGTTTGGGGAGTTGGGGTGGGGGGGATCGATTCAGTCTGGGCCGAGTTGGGGTTGGTCTGCTGTGGGAGGGGGGAACTTCGTTTATTGGACGGTTTTGTTTTGTCTCGCTATGCCCTGCCTCATGTGCCTTGTGGCGCGAAAAGCACCCGCCTGTCTGCCTAGCTGTTGGCCCTATGTACTTGAATGTGATATTATGCACTGTGAGCTGTCCCCATGGCGGTAGTGGGTGGTGAGGGACCCGAAGTGAGGCCCAAACGGTTGAATATCCTCACATGGAATGTTAGAGGTCTCAATGATCACAGGAAGTTAAGGAAGGTGATATGCTATCTTAAACGCCATCACATAGATATAGCACTCCTGCAGGAGACTCACCTCCCACTCACGAGCAAGATGCTGCACACTAGAAGTTTGGCGGGTCATACAGCAACAGCTGGTTTTACTTCACATGCGCGGGGGGTCATTACTTGGGTAAACCCTGCATCGGGAATTCAACTACAGACCCTGAAGGCTGATGCGGAAGGGAGATACGTACTGGCATCCTGCAAAGGGAGGGGGAGTGACCTCTTAGTTGTCAACACATACGGTCCCAACTACGACTCCCCGGACTTCTTTGATGCTCTGGTCAGTGAAATTGCTCGATATCACCATTCACACATAATATGGGGTGGGGATTTCAACTTGACGCTCAACCCGGACTTGGACAGGTCATCTGGACCCCCCCGACGCCCTTCCGCTGCTGCACAATCGCTCGCGGCAAAATTAGTGATGCTAGACTTGGTGGATGTGTGGAGGGGTAGAAACGACGGGAAGGGCGGGTTCACCCATTATTCCGCATTTCATAATATACACACCAGGATAGACTACTGGTTCGTCTCCACGGGCCTAGACGGCGCTATTAAGCAATGTATAGTCCTGCCACGCACTCTCTCAGACCACTCCCCTATTCTGCTCTCTTTAGACACCAAGACGCAGGGGCATACGCCATTCACGTGGCGCTTCCCGCCTTACTCTTTGTTAGACCCGCTCTTCCGCGGAGAACTAGCCGAGGCACTCGCAGTGTTCTTTGAGAAGAACGTGGGCTCGGTGGAGGACTTCCAGACAGTTTGGGAGGCCTTTAAAGTATATATCAGAGGTATAGCGATCTCCAAGCATTCCAGTGTCCTAAAATCCATCAGAGCCACCTTGGCCGACCTTGAGCTACGACTCCAAACGTTAGAAGCGCAGAGTAGGGCCAACCCAGACGATGCCACGGAGGGGGAAATTAAGCGCCTTCTGGTGGAATACCACGAAGCCGCGGATAGGGAGGTACAACATTTGGGCAAATATGCCACGGCCCGGACTTACGGCGAGGGGGAGAGGCCGAGCTCCGTCCTGGCGAACATTGTCAAGGGCCAGAGGAGGAAGGCGCTAATCCCTGAGGTACAGACCCCGGACGGAGTTAGGGTGGCGGACGACACGAGTATCGCCGGGGCCTTCCGAGACTACTATTCGGAGCTCTATTCCTCCAAAAGCGGCGACATGTCGGCCGCCATTTTGGATTATCTGGAACATGTCCGCCTACCGTTTCTCTCGAACTCTGACAGGGAGTTCCTGATGTGCCCTATACAGCTGGACGAAATCAGGGATGCGTTAGCCTCCATGAGATCGGGCAGTGCACCGGGAATTGACGGCCTATCGGTTGAATTCTATAAGGCGTTCCAGGAACAGCTGCTGCCACACGTCCGCACCCTGTTTGACTGTATCGTTGAGCAAGGCACGATGCCCGGTTCAATGAGGGAAGCGATGATAGTGACGATTTTGAAGCCGGGTAAGCCACATGACGATTGCAGTTCGTACCGCCCAATCTCGCTGCTCAACGTCGACACCAAACTATACGCCAAGGTGCTCGCGAATAGACTGGCGCTGCTGGCTCCTGCCCTCGTGGCCCCAGAGCAAGCGGGTTTTATCCCGTCCAGGAACCTGTCCTACAACATTAGGACGGTGCTGGGGACAATCCAACATGTGAAACAGGACACGTCAGCGCTGGCGCTCTTTCTGGACATGGAGAAAGCATTCGACTCCGTCGAGTGGCCGTTCCTGTTGCAGGTGTTGCGCCGTATGGGACTCGGCGAGCCCTTCGTCCAGATGATTGGCGCTCTTTACGACGGCCCCTCGGCGAGGGTCCGAGTCGGAAATGCGATCTCCGGCCCTCTTTACATAGGGCGCGGCACCCGTCAGGGCTGCCCCTTATCCCCTCTCTTGTATGCCCTTGCCGCAGAACCTCTGGCCTGTGCACTAAGGGAGTACCATAGCCACGAGGGGATCCGTTTCCCTACGTATAAAATTGTGGTGTCCATGTACGCAGACGACACGCTGCTGTATGCCCACGACCCCGCGAACACGCTCCCCCCTCTCCTGAGAGAGGTAGTCCGCTTCGGGGCACTTTCGGGGCTCCGAATCAATTGGGCAAAATCGGTGGCGCTACCGCTCACCCCAGTGACCACACGTGTGGAGACGGAGTACCCTATTCTGTGGACAGAAGACCCGATAAGGTACTTAGGGATCCAGATCCACACGGACCCGGACCAACTGATTAGCCAGAACTACGGGAGGGCGGTCAGCAAGCTGGAGGACGATATCGACATATGGTGCAGACTACCCCTTACGCTAATAGGCCGCATAGCAATAATGAAAATGATAGTATTACCACGATTTCTATTCCTTTTTCAGGCGTTGCCTATTGTGCTATCCAAGGCTTTCTTTCACCGCTTAAATAGCCTAATGATAAAATTGGCGTGGGCTGGGAAGCAGCCGCGAGTCAAATGGGCTACGCTCACCCTCCCGTACACCCTGGGGGGATTGGCGGCGCCAGATCTGGAACTGTACTATAGGGTAGCCCAAGCGTCACACCTCCACACCTGGGTCCACGGAGATACACTCATTCCACACGTCAGGATGGAGCAGCTCTTCGCCCGCCCGCTCCCTCTCCCGGCAACGATCTGCCACCCGCAAGATCGCCGGACGGGAATACTGGACTCCATCTCGTCTACCAACCACGCGTGGCATTCACTCCTCTTCCGCCAAGGCGGAGCGTTGATTTATTCCCCAGAAATGCCGATTGAGTGGATGCGATGGCTTTCGCCGATGACGGACAAAGCCACCACGCGTGAGCTGAATAAACTGGGATGGAGCAAGGCGGGTGACCTGTTCCAGGATGGCGTTGCCAAGACCTGGGACCAGGCCTGGGGGGACAACACTGACCCTCCACTACTCCAGCGGTTCCACTTTCATAGAACCCGGTGTGCCCTTTCGGAACTCCTAGGCCCGGACATGGCGGAGCCGCCGGAAGTCCCGGAATTATCGTACGTCATTACACACAAAGACCCCAAAAAACTTCTGTCTAATCTCTACAGTACGGCCAGGTCCCATGCAGCACACCAACTCTCGAAGGCCCGTCTGCAGTGGCAGAGCGACCTGGCAACTACGCTGGATGACGAGACATGGCGCTATTGCTGCGAAAACACCAAGCGTATCTCCCTTAATGGGAAACACCGGCTCATACATTTTAAATTCCTACAGAGGGTGTACTACACCCCAGCGCGGCTCCACCGTTATGGCCTGCGCCCGGAGGCTCACTGTGAACGTTGCAGAGCTGCAGACGCTGACTTCCTACACCTGTCTTGGAACTGCCCGGGGATTCAGGCGTTTTGGCGCGAAATCTTTGCTGAAATGACTAACATACTGGAGGTTGACTTGGAGGTCGACCCGGGGCTAGCTCTTATTGGTAACTCAAGGAGGCTCCCGGTGGCGATCCGCAAACTTACTGACATGGGGATGCTAATAGCCAGGAAACTAGTGGCGCGATGCTGGATGCGAGGCCCCCTGCCGACTAAAGCTGGCTGGGCCCGAGACATGCTGTACTGCAGCACACAGACAGACTCGTACAGTGAACTGCTACCCCCAAAGAGCCGGCCGAAAAACTTCTGGGCCCTATACAACTCATACATACAGAGACGACAAAATGACGAGACGAGTCTCGCAGACGAAGCTGACCACGAATTGCTTCCAGACCCTCACTGTGATACTGCATGAACCCCTGGTGTAGGCGAGACACGGGGTGGGCGGCACTTTACGGGTAGGCGGGGGGGAGAGCCCAGGGGACAGGGGGGTTGAAGGGGACGAGGGGCATTCCTACAGGGGTCTATTAGAAAAGTGACACACCTCCCGAGGATGCAGTAAGATGCAGCCCAAGTGGTGGGAACGGGGTCCGGACCTTTGCCAGGGCTTAGCTATCAGCGATCTCACAGACACGCACAGAGACGGACTCTGGAGAGGGGTGGGAGAGTCCAGACAGGGTAGCGGGATGCGGGGCAGGATTTGATTGTGTTTTTTTACTGTTGGGGATACGGGCAGAGACACGGGGGAGGGTAGGGCATTGAGGGGAGTTCTGGGCACAGTTGGAGGGAGAAAAAATTAAAAATGCGCAGGATTGTTAACTGTTATTCGTGCTACTGACCACTTCAGAGTTCTGAAACTTCCAGTACCATTTTACGCCGCCAGACCCCCGGGTTGTTGGCCTCCAGGCTGTGTATCAGACGAAATGTGGAGTGTTGTCCTTCATGTGGCGAGGCCGGCCCTCGAGGGTTGTAGGCCGAGAGCGGTGTTCATTGCATTTATCACCATTGCGCAATAAATAAATAATAAAAATTAAAAATAAATAATAAGTGAGTATCCAGGTTATCATCTGTTAGATAGATGTCATCGACATACGATAATGCTTCATCATCATATATTTGTAGTAACTCTGTTACCCTTGCTGAGAATAATCCTGGGCTATTCTTGAATCCCTGTGGGAGTCGACAGAAATTTAACTGTGACCCCATTATTGAGAAAGCGGTCAAATACCTGCTTTCAGGTGCAATGTTTTGACAAAAGAATCCATTAGAGATGTCTAATGTCGTTTTGTACTTTTTGCGCACGATGTTATTCATTAGTGATGCACTGTGTGAGTTTTGTACTGCAAATGTTTTGCAACATGAGTTAAGGTGTCTGTAGTCCAAAACTAGACGATATGAATCGTCTGGTTTGGAGACAGGAAACAAAGGATTGTTCATTTGTGAGGTGCATGTTTCTTTTTTTTTTTTTTTTTTTTAATTTTTATTGAGAGTTCATACACATGCAATGTAATACACAAAATGTTTTTCATTATAAATAGATAAATACATATATATCATAGAAGAAAAATTCTCCAGTATTTTAATAAAAAGGAGGGGTCTGACCAACCTTCCCAAAAGTTCTTAAAAATGGTAGACACAGAATATAGCCACAGTAGAATATCGACCTTTAAACTCTTGCCGCCCTCCAGGCCGCAACTGGAGCCCAGAGTCGTAGACCCATTTCCCTTGTTTTAACGCCCTTTAACTCATACAGTGCTTCCTCAATGTTGTGTATACCCAGCATCCTACACATCCACATTTGAAAGGTTGGTGCATCAATATCCTTCCATGCTGCACTGATTAAAATCCTCAATACTGCTGCAGCTATAAAAACTAGGCCTTCGACCTCGATACTCAAATTCAGTTTCGCATCGCACCCAATGATCAACAGTGTTGGGGATAGATTAATTCTAACATCTAGCAGCCCCTCTAAAACACCTCTATCTCAGCTTTAATGGTATTCAATTTGTCGCATCCAAAAAACATGTGTACAGTATCAGCTGGGCCTTTTCCACACCTCGGACAATTACTGTCCGACTTCTTACACCAGGCGAACAGTTTTGCTGGCCTGTAATACAAATTAAATAAGGTTTTAAAATGTTGGGCCCTTAGATTAGATGAACGCAGAAATCGTTTATCCATCACAAGGGCCCTATCCAGATCTACTTCTGGGTCCCCCAGCTTTGTGGACCATGCTGATTCCATCTTAACCATATCGTCTATTGACCCTTCCATGAATATTTTATATATATCCTTAATTCTGTGGCCTCCCACCTTCAAATACTCCAATAATTCACACCTCTTTGTCAAGACTATAAGAGGACTTATTGATTTAATTAAGTTTACCAGCTGTCAATACTTGAGCTCTTGACAGCCCTGTAATGAATAGCGTAGCTTGAGATCTACCAAGGGTCTGCACTTGTCCTTTACCATTATTTGCCCCAACGTAACAATACCCTGTCTCTCCCAGTGTCGCCAAGGTCCATCCCTACTCAGATTTGGGAAGAGTGTCGAATTCCAGAGTGGTGTAAGATGATGGTACCTGGGTATAGCTAGGATTTTTTTAACAGTTGACCACACCCGCCATAAAACTTCCAATAATTTAAAACCCGATTTCTTGTAATAACTCTACTGCTAACTGGAAGATCGAGGGTATGTCCTCCTGTCTGTAGGTTGGTCCCCCCGGGTTGGAATAGGATTGCCATATCAATAAGAAGACATGCCCAGTGATATCTCCTAAGATCGGGCAGCCCCAACCCACCTCTTTCCTGTGGCAATGACATATATCTGCTTGATCTCCTTATTTTACCATAATGCCACAAAAAATTCATGAATATGGCTTCGATTTCCTTGATGATCTTCTCTTCAATTTTAAAAGGGATTGCCCTAAATTTATATAGAACCTTAGGAAACATGGTCATTTTAATGACGTTAGCCCTACCGATTATCGACAAATGGAGTGAGTCCATCCTTTTTAAATCTTTTTCCATTGAGCTCATAAGCGGTGAAAAGCTATCCTTAATTATTTTTCCAGGTTCTGCATTTATTGTTATACCCAGGTAGACTACAGAGTCCACATACCTGGCATCCTGCTTAGGTACATTTTTAGAGCACAATAATTGTGTTTTCCCCACGTTTAAACGATAGCCCAATGAACCACCAAACTTCCCAGTAATATTAACTCGTTCTCTCATAGCAGACTCTGGGTCATTAGTAATAACTGCTAGGTCGTCTGCATATGCGAGAAGTTTGGTTTGGAACCCATTGGTAACTACCGGACTGATGGAAACACTATTCATTATTTGGGTAATTAAAGGATCGATATAAAGCGCAAAGAGGATTGGAGAGCACGGGCACCCCTGTCTCGTACCCCTTGTTATATTTATCTTCCCAGATCTTTCACCCATCAACTGGATTCTTGCCATTGGTGTGGAGTACATTGCCCGGATTGCCTGTCGAAATCTTGTGCCAAATCCCCTTTCCTCCAAAACCTTCCATAGGAAACTCCATCTAACGCGATCGAATGCCTTCTCCACGTCGAGGAGGATCATTGCGACCCTCTCCCCCCCGGCCGCCCCGATGTCAAATAGAGTGATAGCTCTTCTAATATGGTCAGTAGTACCCCTCCCAGGGATAAACCCATGCTGCCAGGGGGAGACCAGGGTCGCAATGATCCCCCCCATGCGAGCAGCCATGATCTTTGCATAGAGTTTATTGTCGCTATTTATCAGGGATATTGGTCTGTAGGAACCGGGATTGATCTTTGGTTTCCCTTTTTTGTGAAAAATCACTATGTTGGTTTCTGTCCATGACTCCGGTATTACTCCGGTATTCATAACACCCTTAAACAAATCAAGTAGCATCGGAGTTGTTTCATCCCCTAGACTCGCCAAATCTTGCAGGGCCTCTAATACTTCTGTCAAAGTGATATCTTGCTCCAAGGAATCTATGTGGGCCTGTTGTAACTTGGTGCCCATATCTAGCCAACTTGTATTTGGGACCCCTGCTTCCGCCTCCTCCTGGTACAATGCTTGATAGAATTTCCTAAAGGCATCTAGAATTTCACTCGATTTGTCATACGTTTGACCCTCATATTCTATTTGTTTGACTGTATTCTTAGAAGCCACCTGCCTAATTCGTAATGCCAGCGCTCTTCCTGCTTGCTCCCCTGTTTCGTATAATCTAGTCCTCTGCGACTGATACTCTGCTGCCGCTTTTTTAGCCAGTTGTTTCTGAATCTCTGCTTTTATTGAATTTACCCTTTCTAGACTCGCAGTAGATTGTCCCCCTAGAGTTAAATCCCGACTATGTTGTGCCTCAGCTTCAATCAACTTGCCCATCAAAAGTTCTCTTTCTTGATTAACTCTTTTCCAAATCCTAGTAGTATAACTGATAGTCTCCCCTCTTAGCCCTGCCTTGAAACTATCCCAAACTATACCCCTAGATGCACTATACCTATTAGCATCAAAGAAGGCCTGAGACCAACCCTTCATATGTCTTACATACTCCGCATCTGCTAATAGTTTCCTATCAAAGGTCCAGGGCCTAGGGGTTTTTCGTGGTTTATTGATATCCATAGTTAGAATTAGAGGGTTGTGGTCTGACACAATTTTTGGGAGTTTGATCATTTTCACCCTACTTAATTGCGTAGCCGAAATCATAAAATAATCCAGTTTTGTATATTTATTAAACGGATGCGAAAAATATGTATACCCTGGGTCACCTGCCTCTAGGATCCCCCACACATCAGTTAGTCCATGTGACTGCATCATTGAGGTTACCGCTCTATATACCCTCGGCTTCCTACCTACATAGGAGCTACCATCCGCAAAATTAGCTGAGATGTTGAAGTCCCCACATAATACTATAGGAGTTGGCCAGTCTATCAATTCATTTTCTATACGACTAAAGACCTCCGAATCATCTATATTAGACCGGTACACCGAACATATAGTAAATCCCAAGTTCATTTCGCAGATAGCCCACCTACCCATGGTATCTGCCTTGCAGAGTTTAGAACCCCCTAGGCCAACCTTACTGATAATAGCCACCCCTCTTATCATAGAGGTCTGGGTCGAGCAAGACAAGATTTCGTATCCTTTTAGATTGAGCCAATGTTTTTTTTTCCAGGGTAAGTGGGTCTCTTGTAGACATATAATATCTAGATCCACTACACGAAGATATTGTTCAAACCTACCCCTCTTTTTCCAGTCATTTAGTCCTCCTATATTGAGAGATCCAATACTGAGCTTAGGCATACCTATATATCAAACGTTGCCAACTCATCAATCCGTCTAAATAGCTGGTAAGTACGTGATATGAATATAACCTTTGTTTCAGAATTACTCTTACGTTTATGAATACATTGATGATACAAACTCTCTTTATTTTCAAATTTTCACCCCCCTTCACCCCCTCACCCACCTCCCTCCATCCTGCCCCCCCCTGAACTTTATCCCCCCCCTCAACCCCCACCCCACACACCCTCCCTGGTAAGGCGCGCAGACAAAGTCTGTGCATGTGATGGGTGCAACATAGCAATGGACTCACTATACCTACTTAATAGTGTAAACCTCAGAAAACCTCAAAAGCCAAAATCAATACATATCTATTAAGCAGCCCCCACTATAAATTTATACATGATTGAGTAATTAGATTATTTCTGTTACTGCTGCTATACAGAATCCAGGAACTCTTGAGCATTGATTTCTGACGAAAAGTACATTGTTTTGCCCAAATAAATTATTTTAAGCTGAGCCGGATTTATAAGATAGACCTGGATTTTTTTTATCCTGGAAGGGCTTGATTAGTTGTAGCCTCCACCGCCGCTCCACCGTGGTATGGCAAAAGTCCGGTCTGACGAAGAAGGTAACCCCCTACTGGTTTTCCTCGCGTCCGGTCTTGCTTTCTCTGCCACGGATTGTCTTAGGATAAAGTTCCCAAAAAATATCAAAATTGCCCTGGGCTTATCACCTTCTTTTGTGTTCCGGCGGATCTTAAACGGTGTCCGGTGTGCCCTCTGAATTTCTAGATCCCAGTTCCAACTGGCCAGCTCAGGAAAGGCTTTCTCAAATAGGTTAACTATGAAGGCTTTAACGTCGCCCCCTTCCTGACCTTCAGGGACTCCAAGGACTCTTAAATTATTACTCCTAAGCCTATTCTCTAAATCTTTCAGCTTCCACTGGACATCCTGTGCCTGAGCTCCAAATGATTCCACCTTAATAGTGGCTGCAGCAGCTTCATTTTCTGTAGCGACAACTCTTTCCTCAAGGTTCGAGACCCTGTCCCCCACATTCGCAGTGGCCTTGGATAGCTTTCTAACCGCACTTTTCATTTTCCTCATGGCCGCTTGAGCTTTCAAGCTATCCTGCCTGGTTTCTTCCCGATGTGCAATTATTTCATGATGTATTGCCTCCAGCATTGCTCGCTGACTAGCTTCTTGGCTATCCTCAAAGTTATGTTCTCAAATTGAATTGCCTTGGAGCAGTGTCGTCAGCGAGTGATCCCAGGCCAACTTCGTCTGCTTTTTAGAGGGGGGCCTTAGTTTTAACTGCCGTGGTAACCAAATCCCCCTCTGGGTCACTCTCTGTCTCTGGATTACTGCCATCTATGTCCGAGCTTTGTTCTTCTTCGTCCTCGGACCAATCTGCTTCCTCCGGCACTGAGACAAAGCCCTCACTTGGAGTCTTCTCCTCCTCCCTTTCTTGCTCATGATCCATATTTGTCTGGGGGATAGCGTTCGATTGCGCAGTACCTGATTGTACCTTATCGTAATTTTTTTTGTACTACTCATGACCTTCTTGAGTGCGGGGGAGATAACGGTGCCGGTGCTGGTAATAATTAGCCCCTGCTAGGCTCTTAGTTTCATTTCCAGGGACCTCACCCTGATCATTCTCATTGCCCCCTGACACGCATAATATGCCCAAGTCTTGCGCAGAACCTTGGCCCTGGATCATGCCCCCAGTCATGCCCTCAGAATCCCCAGTCATAGTTTGGCTTACCATGGGTTCAAGCGGTTCGATTTCACCCAGTCTCTCAGCCTCTGCCTCTGGTTCTGTGTCTGCCTCGAAATTTTTCTGTGACCCCATTATTGAGAAAGCGCCAAATACCTGCTTTCAGGTGCAATGTTTTGACAAAAGAATCCATTAGAGATGTCTAATGTCGTTTTGTATTTTTTGCGCACGATGTTATTCATTAGTGATGCACTGTGTGAGTTTTGTACTGCAAATGTTTTGCAACATGAGTTAAGGTGTCTGTAGTCCAAAACTAGACGATATGAATCGTCTGGTTTGGAGACAGGAAACAAAGGATTGTTCATTTGTGAGGTGCATGTTTCTTTTTTTTCTTTTTTTTTTTAATTTTTATTGAGAGTTCATACACATACAATGTAATACACAAAATGTTTTTCATTATAAATAGATAAATACATATATATCATAGATGAAAAATTCCCCAGTATTTTAATAAAAAGGAGGGGTCTGACCAACCTTCCCAAAAGTTCTTAAAAATGGTAGACACAGAATATAGCCACAGTAAAATATCGACCTTTAAACTCTTGCCGCCCTCCAGGCCGCAACTGGAGCCCAGAGTCGTAGACCCATTTCCCTTGTTTTAACGCCCTTTAACTCATACAGTGCTTCCTCAATGTTGTGTATACCCAGCATCCTACACATCCACATTTGAAAGGTTGGTGCATCAATATCCTTCCATGCTGCACTGATTAAAATCCTCAATACTGCTGCAGCTATAAAAACTAGGGCTTCGACCTCGATACTCAAATTCAGTTTCGCATCGCACCCAATGATCAACAGTGTTGGGGATAGAATAATTCTAACATCTAGCAGCCCCTCTAAAAACACCTCTATCTCAGCTTTAATGGTATTCAATTTGTCGCATCCAAAAAACATGTGTACAGTATCAGCTGGGCCTTTTCCACACCTCGGACAATTACTGTCCGACTTCTTACCCCAGGCGAACAGTTTTGATGGCGTGTAATACAAATTAAATAAGGTTTTAAAATGTTGGGCCCTTAGATTAGATGAACGCAGAAATTGTTTATCCATCAGAAGGGCCCTATCCAGATCTACTTCTGGGTCCCCCAGCTTTGTGGACCATGCTGATTCCATCTTAACCATATCGTCTATTGACCCTTCCATGAATATTTTATATATATCCTTAATTCTGTGGCCTCCCACCTTCAAATACTCCAATAATTCACACCTCTTTGTCAAGACTATACGAGGCCTTATTGATTTAATTCCGTTTACCAGCTGTAAATACTTGAGCTCTTGACAGCCCTGTAATGAATAGCATAGCTTGAGATCTACCAAGGGTCTGCACTTGTCCTTTACCATTATTTGCCCCAACGTAACAATACCCTGTCTCTCCCAGTGTCGCCAAGGTCCATCCCTACTCAGATTTGGGAAGAGTGTCGAATTCCAGAGTGGTGTAAGATGATGGTACCTGGGTATAGCTAGGATTTTTTTAACAGTTGACCACACCCGCCATAAAACTTCCAATAATTTAAAACCCCATTTCTTGTAATAACTCTTCTGAGTTCTCCTCAGTAACACACCAATTGCTTCGCTACCCAGTGCTAACTGGAAGATCGAGGGTATGTCCTCCTGTCTGTAGGTTGGTCCCCCTGGATGGATAGGATTGCCATATCAATAAGAAGACATGCCCAGTGATATCTCCTAAGATCGGGCAGCCCCGACCCACCTCTTTCCTGTGGCAATGACATATATCTGCTTGATCTCCTTATTTTACCATAATGCCACAAAAAATTCATGAATATGGCTTCGATTTCCTTGATGATCTTCTCTTCAATTTTAAAAGGGATTGCCCTAAATTTATATAGAACCTTAGGAAACATGGTCATTTTAATGACGTTAGCCCTACCGATTATCGACAAATGGAGTGAGTCCATCCTTTTTAAATCTTTTTCCATTGAGCTCATAAGCGGTGAAAAGTTATCCTTAATTATTTTTCCAGGTTCTGCATTTATTGTTATACCCAGGTAGACTACAGAGTCCACATACCTGGCATCCTGCTTAGGTACATTTTTAGAGCACAATACTTGTGTTTTCCCCACGTTTAAACGATAGCCCGATGAACCACCAAACTTCCCAGTAATATTAACTAGTTCTCTCATAGCAGACTCTGGTTCATTAGTAATAACTGCTAGGTCGTCTGCATATGCGAGAAGTTTGGTTTGGAACCCATTGGTAACTACCGGACTGATGGAAACACTATTCATTATTTGGGTAATTAAAGGATCGATATAAAGCGCAAAGAGGATTGGAGAGCACGGGCACCCCTGTCTGGTACCCCTTGTTATATTTATCTTCCCAGATCTTTTACCCATCAACTGGATTCTTGCCGTTGGTGTGGAATACATTTAAAACCCCATTTCTTGTAATAACTCTTCTGAGTTCTCCTCAGTAACACACCAATTGCTTCGCTACCCAGTGCTAACTGGAAGATCGAGGGTATGTCCTCCTGTCTGTAGGTTGGTCCCCCTGGATGGATAGGATTGCCATATCAATAAGAAGACATGACCAGTGATATCTCCTAAGATCGGGCAGCCCCGACCCACCTCTTTCCTGTGGCAATGACATATATCTGCTTGATCTCCTTATTTTACCATAATGCCACAAAAAATTCATGAATATGGCTTCGATTTCCTTGATGATCTTCTCTTCAATTTTAAAAGGGATTGCCCTAAATTTATATAGAACCTTAGGAAACATGGTCATTTTAATGACGTTAGCCCTACCGATTATCGACAAATGGAGTGAGTCCATCCTTTTTAAATCTTTTTCCATTGAGCTCATAAGCGGTGAAAAGTTATCCTTAATTATTTTTCCAGGTTCTGCATTTATTGTTATACCCAGGTAGACTACAGAGTCCACATACCTGGCATCCTGCTTAGGTACATTTTTAGAGCACAATACTTGTGTTTTCCCCACGTTTAAACGATAGCCCGATGAACCACCAAACTTCCCAGTAATATTAACTAGTTCTCTCATAGCAGACTCTGGTTCATTAGTAATAACTGCTAGGTCGTCTGCATATGCGAGAAGTTTGGTTTGGAACCCATTGGTAACTACCGGACTGATGGAAACACTATTCATTATTTGGGTAATTAAAGGATCGATATAAAGCGCAAAGAGGATTGGAGAGCACGGGCACCCCTGTCTCGTACCCCTTGTTATATTTATCTTCCCAGATCTTTCACCCATCAACTGGATTCTTGCCGTTGTTGTGGAGTACATTGCCCGGATTGCCTGTCGAAATCTTGTGCCAAATCCCCTTTCCTCCAAAACCTTCCATAGGAAACTCCATCTAACGCGATCGAATGCCTTCTCCGCGTCGAGGAGGATCATTGCGACCCTCTCCCCCCCGGCCGCCCCGATGTCAAAAAGAGTGATAGCTCTTCTAATATGGTCAGTAGTACCCCTCCCAGGGATAAACCCATGCTGCCAGGGGGAGACCAGGGTCGCAATGATCCTCCCCATGCGAGCAGCCATGATCTTTGCATAGAGTTTATTGTCGCTATTTATCAGGGATATTGGTCTGTAGGAACCGTGATTGATCTTTGGTTTCCCTTTTTTGTGAAAAATCACTATGTTGGTTTCTGTCCATGACTCCGGTATTACTCCGGTATTCATAACACCCTTAAACAAATCAAGTAGCATCGGAGTTGTTTCATCCGCTAGACTCGCCAAATCTTGCAGGGCCTCTAATACTTCTGTCAAAGTGATATCTTGCTCCAAGGAATCTATGTGGGCCTGTTGTAACTTGGTGCCCATATCTAGCCAACTTGTATTTGGGACCCCTGCTTCCGCCTCCTCCTGGTACAATGCTTGATAGAATTTCCTAAAGGCATCTAGAATTTCACTCGATTTGTCATACGTTTGACCCTCATATTCTATTTGTTTGACTGTATTCTTAGAAGCCACCTGCCTAATTCGTAATGCCAGCGCTCTTCCTGCTTGCTCCCCCGTTTCGTATAATCTAGTCCTCTGCGACTGATACTCTGCTGCCGCTTTTTTAGCCAGTTGTTTCTGAATCTCTGCTTTTATTGAATTTACCCTTTCTAGACTCGCAGTAGATTGTCCCCTTAGAGTTAAATCCCGACTATGTTGTGCCTCAGCTTCACTCAACTTGCCCATCAAAAGTTCTCTTTCTTGATTAACTCTTTTCCAAATCCTAGTAGTATAACTGATAGTCTCCCCTCTTAGCCCTGCCTTGAAACTATCCCAAACTATACCCCTAGATGCACTATACCTATTAGCATCAAAGAAGGCCTGAGACCAACCCTTCATATGTCTTACATACTCCGCATCTGCTAATAGTTTCCTATCAAAGGTCCAGGGCCTAGGGGTTTTTCGTGGTTTATTGATATCCATAGTTAGAACTAGAGGGTTGTGGTCTGACACAATTTTTGGGAGTTTGATAATTTTCACCCTACTTAATTGCGTAGCCGAAATCATAAAATAATCCAGTTTTGTATATTTATTAAACGGATGCGAAAAATATGTATACCCTGGGTAACCTGCCTCTAGGATCCCCCACACATCAGTTAGTCCATGTGACTGCATCATTGAGGTTACCGCTCTATATACCCTCGGCTTCCTACCTACATAGGAGCTACCATCCGCAAAATTAGCTGAGATGTTGAAGTCCCCACATAATACTATAGGAGTTGGCCAGTCTATCAATTAATTTTCTATACGACTAAAGACCTCCGAATCATCTATATTAGACCCGTACACCGAACATATAGTAAATCCCAAGTTCATTTCGCAGATAGCCCACCTACCCATGGTATCTGCCTTGCAGCGTTTAGCCCCCCCTAGGCCAACCTTACTGATAATAGCCACCCCTCTTATCATAGAGGTCTGGATCGAGCAAGACAAGATTTCGTATCCTTTTAGATTGAGCCAATGTTTTTTTTCCCAGGGTAAGTGGGTCTCTTGTAGACATATAATATCTAGATCCACTACACGAAGATATTGTTCAAACCTACCCCTCTTTTTCCAGTCATTTAGTCCTCCTATATTGAGAGATCCAATACTGAGCTTAGGCATACCTATATATCAAACGTTGCCAACTCATCAATCCGTCTAAATAGCTGGTAAGTACGTGATATGAATATAACCTTTGTTTCAGAATTACTCTTACGTTTATGAATACATTGATGATTCAAACTCTCTTTATTTTCAAATTTTCACCCCCCTTCACCCCCTCACCCACCTCCCTCCATCCTGCCCCCCCCTGAACTTCATCCCCCCCTCAACCCCCACCCCACACACCCTCTCTGGTAAGGCGGGCAGACAAAGTCTGTGCATGTGATGGGTGCAACATAGCAATGGACTCACTATACCTACTTAATAGTGTAAACCTCAGAAAACCTCAAAAGCCAAAATCAATACATATCTATTAAGCAGCCCCCACTATAAATGTATACATGATTGAGTAATTAGATTATTTCTGTTACTGCTGCTATACAGAATCCAGGAACTCTTGGGCTTTGATTTCTGACGAAAAGTACATTGTTTTGCCCAAATAAATTATTTTAAGCTGAGCCGGATTTATAAGATAGACCTGGATTTTTTTATCCTGGAAGGGCTTGATCAGTTGTCGTAGCCTCCACCGCTGCTCCACCGTGGTATGGCAAAAGTCCGGTCTGACGAAGAAGGTGACCCCCTCGCTGGTTTTTCTCGCGTCCGGTCTTGCTTTCTCTGCCACGGATTGTCTTAGGATAAAGTTTACAAAAAATATCAAAATTGCCCTGGGCTTATCACCTTCTTTCGTGTTCCGGCGGATCTTAAACGGTGTCCGGTGTGCCCTCTGAATTTCTAGATCCCAGTTCCAACTGGCCAGCTCGGGAAAGGCTTTCTCAAATAGGTTAACTATGAAGGCTTTAACGTCGCCCCCTTCCCGACCTTCAGGGACTCCAAGGACTCTTAAATTATTCCTCCTAAGCCTATTCTCTAAATCTTCCAGCTTCCACTGGACATCCTGTGCCTGAGCTCCAAATTATTCCACCTTAATAGTGGCTGCAGCAGCTTCATTTTCTGTAGCGACAACTCTTTCCTCAAGGTTCGAGACCCTGTCCCCCACATTCGCAGTGGCCTTGGATAGCTTTCTAACCACACTTTTCATTTTTCTCATGGCCGCTTGAGCTTTCAAGCTATCCTGCCTGGTTTCTTCCCGATGTGCAATTATTTCATGATGTATTGCCTCCAGCATTGCTCGCTGACTAGCTTCTTGGCTATCCTCAAAGTTATGTTCTCAAATTGAATTGCCTTGGAGCAGTGTCGTCAGCGAGTGATCCCAGGCCAACTTCGTCTGCTTTTTAGAGGGGGCCTTAGTTTTAACTGCCGTGGTAACCAAATCCCCCTCTGGGTCACTCTCTGTCTCTGGATTACTGCCATCTATGTCCGAGCTTTGTTCTTCTTCGTCCTCGGACCAATCTGCTTCCTCTGGCACTGAGACAAAGCCCTCACTTGGAGTCTTCTCCTCCTCCCTTTCTTGCTCATGATCCATATTTGTCTGGGGGATAGCGTTTGATTGCGCAGTACCTGATTGTACCTTATCGTAATTTTTTTTTGTACTACTCATGACCTTCTTGAGTGCGGGGGAGATATCGGTGCCGGTGCTGGTATTAGCCCCTGCTAGGCTCTTAGTTTCATTTCCAGGGACCTCACCCTGATCATTCTCATTGCCCCCTGACACGCATAATGTGCCCAAGTCTTGCGCAGAACCTTGGCCCTGGATCATGCCCCCAGTCATGCCCTCAGAATCCCCAGTCATAGTTTGGCTTACCATGGGTTCAAGCGGTTCGATTTCACCCAGTCTCTCAGCCTCTGCCTCTGGTTCTGTGTCTGCCTCGAAATTTTTCTATGACCCCATTATTGAGAAAGCGGTCAAATACCTGCTTTCAGGTGCAATGTTTTGACAAAAGAATCCATTAGAGATGTCTAATGTCGTTTTGTATTTTTTGCGCACGATGTTATTCATTAGTGATGCACTGTGTGATTTTTGTACTGCAAATGTTTTGCAACATGAGTTAAGGTGTCTGTAGTCCAAAACTAGACGATATGAATCGTCTGGTTTGGAGACAGGAAACAAAGGTTGTGAGGTGCATGTTTCAATCACCCCCTGGTATTCAAGTTGATCTAAGATCTCCCTGACTTGCTTTTTAGCTTCTTGTTTAATTGGGTACTGCCTTTGTGCAGTGGGTTGATTTCTGTGAGGAAATCTGAAAAGATCCAGAGGGACGTGTATCAATATCTCGATATCTAGCAGGTTTTCTTATTTTATCCCTATCTCTAAGGTTGTATCTTTTCTCAGAGGGCTCCCTCTGGGGAGACTTGTGTCCTTGGTCCAGGGATCTTTCTCTCCGTCGAGGAGACCTTTCTCTGGACTGGAATCGTTTTTCTTTGGGGGTGGATTGTTTATTTCCATCCCAGCTCTTTTTTGGAGTATTAGATTATTTTTAATAAACGTTTTTTCAGGATTTTTTAGTTATTTGGGGCTTTACTGGTTTCCCACCCAAACTATCTCTTCCTAGTTCTTCATATGATTTTTCTATGATTCTGGCAAGTTCAAAAGGTTGTTCTGCTATATCTGTTTCTTTCAGTTTCTGGAGGTATGTTATGTCCTCCGTCGCCAATTGAACTAATTCTCTATATGCCTTTGTTAATTCTTTTATTTTAACTAAAAGTTCTTCACTTGACATTTTTTCAATGTCGGGATGTGGTGTGTAGCTGGCTAGAACCGGCCACGTTGCTCCTGGTCTACCTAGTGCACCGAGCCTGGTGATGTGATTTTTATGTTTTAGGGCGCCTTTAAACCAGAGCAGGTGCTCTTGGTAATTTAATGGTATTTCTACCTCCTTGAAAGGAGTGTATTCCTCTGGAGGTTCCTCTATTTTGTAATAGTGGAAGTAGTGTGTCACAGCATTTGCTGCTGGAAAGTGTATCCATGAATAGAATACCTCTGTCTGCCAATATTCATGGGCCTCTACCACGAATATGACTGTACCACCTCGTGATGTCAGTCTATTTTCTATAAGTTTAATAGTTATAGTTCTTCTTATATTTGCCGGAATGTAAATAGCATCCGGGTCATTCTGTTGGATGGTTGTGTCCTCCAACAACTGGTGAGACACTCTTTCTTCGTTTCCTTCAGGCATTTTACTGACAGAAAACTTTTTTCTGGCAGATCAAGTTTCAAGGAAACAAAGATTAGGTGCACAATATTTTAGAACACTGTATCCTTCAACGTTGACTAAACCAAAAACTATACATAGGATTCTCATCCTACTAAGTTCCGGCGGATTTTAACCTTTTACCCACTCCAGACGTCCTTTGGAGTATTTACGGGAAAAGGGGGTTCTGCGTGAAAAAGCACGACTGAGTTACTCTAGGTCTCTACTGACTATATTAGACTTAATTAGTTTTGCCAGCTAGCTCAGAGGTGACTAGAAACTTTCTTGAATGTTCAAGAAGGAATTAACTTTCCTGATTAGACAAGAAGGGATTAGCTTCGGACAACCATAAAACATGACAACTTTGCTCCCTCAGAATAAGAGTGTATCTCTAGAGTCGTGTGAAAACAATAGACAGCTATTTTACTAAGTCAATCGTGCATACTTAGTTTCACCAGAGTGCAGAGAAAAGAGAGACAGGCGTTTTCAATAAAAGGTGTTATTTTATTGAGCAGTCTTCTTTCTCATGCAAGAGAAATGAATTGCCACAATTGCAATATTTAGTATAAAGTAAAGTGCGTACAGTAAAAGGAGTATTATGAAATAATACTGTAAAAGCATTGATATGGTTTCTTAGCCATATGATACTTTAAAATGGATAAAATATATACATACATATATACATTGACTAAAGTACTCAACTGGTGCTTCTAAATACGCCTACCCCGGTGTACCTGACCTAAGCCTAATACGTGGGAAGGAGTAAGTAAGTGGCAGTTTAAGTTAAGTTGGTTTTGCCAAGAATCTGAATCAAGAATTCTCTTTAAGGGTTTAGTCAGCTCCGTACCTGGGTAATAGAAAGCAGGAGGTCTGGTATCTCTCTCTCAGGACTCGATATCCCAGCACACTGCGAGGGCGGCTGAGAACACCGGAGCTGGATTTCTCGGTAGGGGAAAAGACAGCGTCTCTCTCAGTGCGTCAAAAGGGAGGGGCGGCGTCCGTGGGCTCTCGCATCAGCTGAGCTCTCGGGCAAGTAGATAGCCGCTCTGCTCCAAACCACCGTGTGTTTGCTTAAGGCAACGTTGGTATATTTATACCTGAAAGGTGCCGGGTTTGACGTACGGTTGGACATAAGACGTCAATAAAGATGTCACTAAGAACTGGCCATTCTTACAGTGCTCACAGGAGTTCTAGGACAAATCAAAACAAAAGCCATGGGGATTTCCCAGGTTGCTGGAGGTTTGTTTTGTTTAGAGAACTCGGTGTACTTTCTAGGAGTCTAGGGAAGTAGCCTTTGCTTATTGTGGACCGCATGGGCTACGACTAAATATGGATATGATTCTTATGCCTTTATAAGGATATTATTTATTATAACCACATAAGGGCATAAATCAGGAATATCAAATTAGAGTGCTAGATAGAAATACAACAGTTCTTAACGCCTGACGCGTTTCAGTGCTTCCGCACTTCATCAGAGGCGTGGTCATTCCATTTCACATGCCCATCCATTTGAATGTTCTGCATCCAATGAGCGGCTCGGTTGAGCCCAGATTGAATTCTGGGACATGTGGTTTCTTTAGCGGCATGTTGTTCTGTTTATTATCCCTTGTGGCACTTCCCATATTGAAGCTCTGTGTATCAAGAGTCCCATGGCCCCCACTTTAGCAGGGTGGTGCATTTTCTGCGCTGGACCAACGCAAAATATCAACGCTCCATATTCACCACAAAAGACTTTCACATCAAGAAAGAATCAGCTTGAGACCAACTTCGTCAGCGTGTGGATTTATTTAAAAAAGGATGTCACAAACACCCGACGCATTTCGGTGCAGCCGCACCTTGGTCACGGGTAGCATCAGTTCGTGCATAAAAAGTTTTTAAAGTGATCAAATCAAAAACATAAAGGTAGGACTACCTGTCCCTACACAGATCAATATCAAAATCACATAATGGCGCCCATCTTTTAAATGTTGAACAATGTACTACATAAATTAATGAATCTTTTTTTTTTTTTTTTGCGATTTTATGTTTTTTGGTAATACCAAGGTTCAGCCTATGCGTATACTGTACCAGCACTGCCCCTAGATGCGAGTGTATGTGGGGAGTTTCCCAGCCATCAGATTTTGCAGAGGGGTCCCCTTTGAAGCCATCACATAAATAACTTTCTGTTTTTTCGTTAGTGGGAGGGAGATGGCCACCTTGACTACTCGATGAATATTATATTCATCCACAGAAGTTGCCATCGCCTAATCATAGGATCGTCATTCCGTCTCGGCCACTAGGTTTTAGATTTAAAGTGATTTTCCCATATTTCCCAGAAGTTATTTCTATTGGTTTGCTTTCCCCTTCTATCTAGTTTATTTATTTTCAAAACTCAATTCATCCATTCCCCAACCGTGGGAGGTGTTGGGGCTACCCACTTAATACATATCTCCCTTCTTGCAAGGAGTATCAAAACAAAAAACAAGTTTTCCTGCCCTTTTGTTAGCTTACCTGCTCCTATATTGCTGTCAATCCCAAACAAAACAAGGATGGTACTTACAGTTAGTTGCTGATGTAGGATCGAGCTTTAGATCTCACCCACTTCAGACCAGAACTCATCGAGGGATGGGCAGTCTTTAAAGATGTGAATATCATCTGCCCTCTCCTCTCCACATTTCGGGCATTTCCTGATTTGTGCGCCTTTAAATTTTGACAGTTTTTTTGGGGTCCAATAGGCCCTATGAAGCGTGAAAAGATGATACCTTTTTAAAGCTGCTGATTTTAGTGTATCCCAGCATTTCTCGATTGACTTTAGTCACACTTCCTCAAGATCTGGAATTTGTAAGTCTTTCCCCCAAATTGGTTCTGCAATCTGAGCATCTTCATCTCCTGAAGTTGTTAGGGCCCAATACCATCTGGCTATTTCTTTCTTTATGGGTAGAACTTTCTGCATTTCTTTCTCCAGTTCTTCCGTATCCTTTTCATGATTTGTGAGGGTTTTTGCCCAGCTGGCTAGCTGATAATATTTAAATTTGGAGATTGTGCAATTTGTGATTGCTTGGAGATCTTCCCAAGATATCAATGTTGGTCCACTCAGGATTTGGCCCCAATGTTCTATGTTGGCTGTTTTCAAGGGATTTGCCAAGCTATCTTTTAGGCATTCTGGGGTGCCTGGGGAGTCCCATATAGGAGCCAGGGGACTAAAGTACGAAATATTTAGAGTTCCTCTGATCTGGACTCATAGCTTGGCCGCATCTTTTAGGATCTTCAGTTTTATTTATTTTTTTTAATTTGGGTGCCCAAATTTATATAGAAAATGGTCAGCTTTCATGGTCATTGCTTGGAGATTTTCGGGATTGTAGTGGTGAACCCCCAACATTGGTCTCATGTTTTTGAAGAAAAAGGCTCTGTAGTATTCCCACAGGTCAGGGCTGGCTATCCCTCTGTGTATTTTTCTTCTCCTGATTTTCTTCCACGATATTCTGGTTCCTTTGGATGCCCATATAAAGCTTGAAATTTCTCCCTGTAATTTCTTCAGTGAATTTCTTTTGAATTCTAGAGGTATAGTGTTAAACAGGTATGTATATTTGGGTAAAATAGACATTTTTATGATATTTGATCTACCTATGATGCTTAAGGGGAGGGTAGTCCAGATCTTTAAAAGCATTCTTATTTCGCCTGCCACTCTATTTAGGTCTATCTGTGGGATTTTTTCCAAGTCATGGACTACTGTGATTCCTAAATATTTAATTTTCTTCTTGATGTTTGGGTTGGTGAGATTTGTGTTCCAGGTCATAATCTCTGTTTTTGAATGATTAACCAGATAGCCTGACACTTTCCCAAGGAGAAAAAGGGGCAAGAGATACTAGCTCGGGGGAAGATGGCGGCCGGATAATACGTCCGGTCGGAGGCTCCTGACTCATGTATAATTTAATAAATATAATAATAATAATAAATAATAATAAATATAATAATAATAAAAACATGTATAATTTGCACGGAAAAACGCTTTAAGCAAAAAAAAATTCCAACACCGTTAAAGCTGCCGCAACATCTAACAACAGCTTCACTTGGGAATGAAATGAAACGATCTATAGGAAAAGAAAAAGTACCTTACGAGCAACAACGAGGATTTCTGGTTGCTTCGAGATCGGGAAGCAGTGGAGACGCGAGACGTGGTTAGACGGGGCTGCGGAACCTGGGCAGCCGCCGCACAAGCGAGAAAGAGCCTCCGGAGCGTTGCCGGGAGACTCGGCTTCTACTTCCGGGGCAAGAGTGGCGGAGCTCGCTGGGGGCAGTCCGTGCAAGCGGAGTGCTCGTCGGAGTGCTTGGCGATTCGAGCAGTCCGGGACAACGACAACGACAACCTGCACCGCGCCTACAAGAAGAACTCCAAGACTTTGGAGGTAAGCAATCCAGCAATCAATGATAGCCCCTTTTTGAAAAACGCTAAATAAGTGGATCATTTTGGTGTATCTAAACAAGAAAAGCTCTCAGGAGAAAGAGAACTAAACAAACGAGAGGTACATCAAAGTAACAGCAACTATCGGTCCATGAGCAAGGTTCTGGGTGGGGGGGGGGTGGAAAAGGGGTTCTTAGAGGGTTTGGTGCTGACGCTGATTCAGATACACTCAGAGAGGAGGATGAAGGTAGGGAGGAGAAGGTCTCTGACATAGTAATCACACCTCTAAGCCTGTACAGCAGGAACCAAAGGAGGGTATAGAACCACAAAGGATTTCGCTCCCCCAGCAATTAAGGGCTTAACCCCAAATAAGTCCGGTAAGAAGCCCAAAAAGGTGCGGTCTACTCCTACGTACCGAGCGGAAAGAGTAAACACAGAGAAGAAGGTACAGGGGGTCCCGAAGACAAAAATTACACCATCCTTGAAAACCTTCTTTAAAGTTCAACACCTCGTTCAGCAAGTCACCAACCCGCCCAGTAAGACACAGAAAGAACAGAAAGAACAACCTGAACTGCAAGAGCCAAGGGGGACCCACATCACGGTCTCAGGAGCGATAGATCCAAGCCCAGAGACACAAGGCAAGGGGGAAAACCTCGTGAAAGGCCCCGTGATAGATACGGCAAATATGGAAGAAGCAGATCGGACAGATCAAGATCAAGCAGGAATAGGGAAAGCACAACCATCGAGCAGTGAAAGGGTAATAGTAGAAGATGAGGCAGAAATTACCTTACCCGGCCCTATGTCTCAGGTTAACTCTATAGAGAAGTTCATGGAGAAAATGTTAAATGAAATGAGAGACAAATTTGCGATTTCAGAGGCCAATCAAGGTAAAATACAGGATGCATGTGAAGCATTGGACTGCAAGCTAAATGCGCTTGGGGACAGAGTGACAGCAGTGGAAGAAGAGGTGGGAGCCCTTAGTAAGAGGGTAAACATTAAACAAAGAGAGATTAGAACCTTAAGACAAGATGGAAAAAACATGAGTGAGAAACTCGAATCATTAGAAAATCGGGCCAGAAAAAACAACATAAGGATTCTGAACGTTCCGGAAAATCAAGAAGGTTCTGATATTCAAAAATTTGTAATTACACTCATTGCAGAGTACTTCCCATGGGCAAGTAAAGAAAGTCTAGAAGAAGACATACAAAGGGTTCACCGAGACCCATTCGGGAAAGCCAAAGAGAGGAAAACACTCAGAAAAATCCTCGTCAACTTTAAAACATACACATTAAAGGAGAGAATTCTTGGTGATGCGTTGAAAAAAGGAATTTTCAGTAAGGACAACTGGTCTTTCAGGATAAGGTCAGATATGTCTAAAGCCTCACAAGACAGACAGTGGGAACTGGGCCAATTCATGACCGAAATAAAGTCCCTAGGGGCCACAGTGCAAATGAAGTTCTCTCCGTCACTCAGAATCATGTGGAGGAATAAAATGCGAAATATACGAGATCCTGAGGAGGTTAAAGAATTTCTTGAGATGGCCCAAGATAACATCAGGTCTGAAAACCCCGAGAACCATTAGAAGCCACTGGAAAATATATTACGGATAATACAGAAAGAGCAAAATTTAGGCGCAAATAGAAATCAGAGGAGTCAAGGAGCCTGAAAGGGGCAAAGAGAATTGCCCTATTAAAAGAAGAAGAAGGAGGCTTCCCCAGGGAGGGTAAACAAGATGTAAAACAAAAACAAAATTTATGAAACAGAACACGGGTGGGGAGCAAACTAGGGAAAAAATAAAAAAAAATACCTCAATACATCAGAATAATTGGGAAATCAAGGATTCAGCCAGCCTAATCATAATGAATGCCAGCACACAATACACAATTCAAGTAATTGATGGGGTCAATTAGCAGAAAGTTTAATATACTCTCATGGAATGTAAATGGGTTAAGGGTGAAAAACAGAAGAAATAGGATTTTAGAGTACTTAAAGGCTTCAGATAGTGAGGTGATCATATTACAAGAAACCCACCTCCTGAAAGAAGAATGGACCCAGATAATGAAAAATCTAGGGTGGGTGGACATCTATGTATGCACGAATCAGGAATCTAATATAAAAGGAATAGCTATTATTTTCAAGAAAACGCTTAAAATCAAACTTGGATATTCTGAAGTAGATAATAAAGGTAGATGGGCAATTGCTAGAGCAAGAATTGGAAAAAATCCGTAAAAAATAGTAGGATATTACGGCCCGAACATAGATGATTTAGGGCCATTACAAAATCTATACACTCATTTGTTGTCAGCTACCTCTCCAATAATTTTAGGTGGCGATTTCAACATAATTATGGACCCTAAAGTGGACAGATCGCCCCCGGGAAGACACAAAAATCTTCCAAATATGAGAGAGTGGCTTGGAAATTACAGGAGAGATTTAGACCTAGTAGATGTATGGAAAATAAAAGGGGATAAAAGGCAACATTTTACTCTACACAATAAGAAACTTGGACATAGGTCAAGAATTGATTATTTTTTAATTGATAGAAGCCTCACAGAAGATCTAATAACACTAGAACATCTCCCTGCTCATTTTTCAGACCACTCTGCAGTCCGGCTTACGGTGCAAAGGACGGAAACTAAAACCCAAAATAGACTGACAATCAAACGAGCCATATTGTTAGACCAGTACTGCATACAGGAGCTCAAATCGGAAACAGAACTCTTCTTTGAAAATAATAGAGTAGGCACGACAAGACAAATCTCATGGGATACTTATAAGGCAGTAATTAGAGGGAAACTATTAAGCCTAGGAGCATTTTGATCAAAGACAATAAAACACAAAATAAAGGATTTGGAAAACTCTATATCTCTTATGGATGGACAAATACTAGTTGAACAAAGCACAGACATAAGGGAAGAGATGGAGAAAGAAAGGCAAAGACAAAAATAATGCCTCGCTGATATTTTAGAAGAAAGAGTGCGGACGAAATGGGAAGCAAGCAAACTAGCAAACCATGAGTATGGGGAAGGTTGTGGGAAACTACTGGCCTGGAAACTAAAGTCAGATCTATCCAGGAATAAGGTAGTAGCTATTCAACAAGATAGCCAGTCTCCACCATCACCTGAAGAAACGGTTATAAGGCAGGAATTTACAAAATTCTTCGCTGAGTTATATTCTGAAGATATAAACCCGTCAGAAGAACAAATAAAATGCTACTTGAATACCTTACCCACCCTATCCCTAACAGAGGAAGAGAAAAAAGCCCTAAATGAAGAATTCTCTAAAGAGGAAGTAGAAGATGCAATAAAGGGATTGAAAAAAGGGAAAGCTGTGGGCCCGGATGCTCTTCCAAACGAGCTATATATGGCACTCAGAGAAACCCTATCGCCACAAATTACAGACCTACTCAATCGGGTGTACAAACAACATGAAAAGATCCCAGACTCTTGGAATGATGCCATTATAACTATAATTCTAAAACCCGGAAAAAAGCCGACACTATGTGAATCATATCGGCCGATATCACTACTCAACTGTGACTACAAGATCTGCACAAGAATTATGGCAAAAAGGCTGGGGAAAGTGATGACCCAGCTAGTTCATTCTGACCAGAAAAGGCTTCATCAGAGGAAGACAGATTCAAGACCTAACTCATGAACTATTTGGGGCAATAGATGTTGCTTCTACCGAAAAAACTCCACTTACAATACTCACCTTTGATGCCGCAAAGGCGTTTAACCGGGTGAACTGGGTCTTCTTAAATGAGGTATTGAGAAGAAATAACCTGGGGGATTCCTTTCTGCATATGGTGAAAGAGATCTATAGCACCCCAAGATCCAAAATTTTGGTAAATGGGGGTCTAACCAACAACATAAGAATTGAAAGAGGCACAAGGCAAGGATGCCCCCTCTCGCCATTATTATTTAACTTGTATATTGAGCCATTGGCAAGTTTGCTAAGAGAAAGCGAAAAAATACTTCCATTCAAACATCAGGGGTGGTCCAAAAAAGTTGCCCTATATGCGGATGATTTAATGATTTTTACCAACGATTACAAGTCCTCCATATCCATAAATCAATGAATCTTGGTGAGGATATCGTAATCAACTAGATGCAAACGATTGAGCAATATGCATAATGTTTGAACTGATATAATCATCTCAGTTTGGTGACATTTCTTCCAATTAGTAAAACAATTCATTTGGTGAAATCATGGTTATTAAATCACGCCCCTGTGGGCTATAGCAAATGATTCACACTGCCCTTGTATGTTATGGCAGAAAGTGCCACTTGTAAAATACACAAATTGGATGAGAGATAATATGTACCAAAATATACCAAAATGTACAAAATATATAGAATACATACAGTTCTGCCCAAGTGAGCTTAAATACAGTTTATTGTATAATCACTTGATTTTAACTCCGTGCATGTAGCACATGCAGAAGTCCATCTTAGTTAATACTGTACAACTTAGCCCATGTGGGCTGATAACCGGGAGAACACACCCCGTGATGTCTGGTACCCCAAAGTTCATGAGTGAAGTATTTCATTGTTTAAAGTTGTCCATTGGCTGCCGGAGGTTTCACATCCTTACTGTGTGCGGACTACCTGCCCCCTACAAAAATAAAAAATGGAATCACTAAAAATGATTACATATTAAAAACTAATACAAATACAAAAAGCTTCAGTTACATACAGTGTTCATACCTGACTAGTCGAGTGGGTATTCCATGATATGGGCTTAGCCCAGATGAACAGATAATTCTTCATCTTTGTTTAGCCCTAATGGTTGTACCGTGTCATATTTTATAATCAGTTTAGACTCGAGTTGGCGTAACTGTCTAAGTCTGTCCCCTCCACGTTCAGATAGTGGGATTCTGTCTAGGGCACAAAATTGTAAAAGACTGACATTCTTTTGGTGAAAGTCTTTGAAATGTTTGGCTATTGATAATTCTTATCCTCATTACAGATTGCTCTTGTGTGCTCAAGGACTCGTTTTTTAACTTGATGTATTGTGCTGCCGATATACACAAGTGGACAGGGGCAACGGAGTGCATATACACAAAAATCTGACTTGCACGTCAGATGTTTCTGTATAATGAATGCTTTATGGTTGCTGGATAGAATGAGTTCCTTCCTGTTCACACTGTTTTTACAGGCTTTGCAGGATTGACAAGTAAAGAATCCCCTGATGGCCCTAGTGTCTGTCTTGTCTCTTACAATGTTGCTACAGAGCATATCTTTTAATGCCGGGCACTTTCTAAAAGTAATATTTGGTTGACTCCCAACTGCACTTTTTAATGCTGGGTCGAGGTTCAACACATGCCAATATTTTTTGAGACTTTGTCTTACCTGCCATGATTGATCAGAATATGTAGCGATACATCTGATAGGTCCCTCGTCTTTTGCAAATAGGGGTTTGGGAGTGAGAAGATCACTCCTTGCCACTGTTTTAACCTTGTTACAGGCTTGTTCCACCACCTTACTTGAGTATCCTCTTTCACAAAATCTTTCTTTCATCACAACCATTTCTTTCTCAAATTCTGCTGTGGTTCCGCAATTCCTTTTAGCACGCATCAATTCGCCGAATGGTATGCTGCAAATTAAATTCTTAGGGTGGCAACTTGACGCATGGAGTAGGCTGTTACCCGCTGTTGGCTTCCGGAACAGCCTGCTATTAAGTCGTCCATTTTCGACAGAAACCACCACATCTAGAAATTCAATAGACTGTTTGTCTATCGGGCTAGTAAATGTAAGATTGCAGTCATTATTGTTTAAGTCGGTGACAAATTGCATTGCGGCTTCCCTGCTTCCCTTCCAAAGACAGAACACGTCGTCTATGTACCTGGCCCAGAGGACTACATTTTGGGTAAAGGCCATGATGTTACTGGCCACCTGCTCCTCCCACCAGCCCAGGTACAGACCTGCGTAACTGGGGGCGAAGCAGGTTCCCATCGCAGTCCCCCGGGCCTGGCAATAGACCACATGGTTGAAGAGGAAATAGTTATTTGACAGACAGGTGTGCATCATGTCAATAAGCATGTATGTGTGCAGTAAATATCTGACATCCCGTTGTTTAAGGAAATGTCCATTGGCCATTATACCTAGATTGTGAGGTATGCACGTATAAAGACTGTTTACGTCTAACGTCATAAGCCACATATTTTCTTCTCACTGAATGGGTTCGATGATTCTTAAGAAATCTCTTGTATCTTGAAAATACGAAGGTAATTTTTCAACATAGGGCCTTAAGAAGTGATCGTCAAGTGGGGGCCGAGAAAAAAGGGGGGTCCCAAAGCGTGTTTTCCCCATGCAATTTTCCATAGGGACCTTTAGCCAGGGCTACAGCCCGAACTGCTGAACGGAATTACACCAAATTTGGCAGAGAGGTACAGTTCGGTTCGCAGATTGTGCTTTTTGTTAAATGGTGTAAATCCGTTCAGTAGTTCCTGAGAAAATCATAGTGATATCTAGAGACGAAATACGGCCGCGTACCGAAATCCGTACAATTACGAGCACGAGCTGCATTCTAATTGGATGTCAACAGTCTGACAACACTCCAAACAAGGAAGTGTTGGCAGCCATCTTGTGCCTCTGTAGCAGTAAAACAAAGTTGAAAAATAAGGAAAGGGGGCAGGATAGAAACATGTTGACCCTCTAGGCCTGCTCAGGGGGTCCCACATGGATCTTTAGGCGCAAATTTATTAATTTTTTTAAAATAAAAAAACGCGGGGTACACGTATGGTACTCGTACACGGTGGAAAAGGGAAAGAAAAAAACAAGAAGTCTGTTTTATTCTTAATTAGCTCCCGGAGGGCCAAATCCCGGGGGCAATTATTTTCTATAATGGGGGGCTTGGAAGTGTCTAACAGGAACAAAAGAATGAAAAAAATAACTAATGTCGAGGACAGCGATGCTCCTGCTTCTTGCGTTTCCCATGTCACAAAAGTTTATTGCAATAAATGCATAGAATTTTAACTTTAGCAAAATCAGGATCAAATTGTGGGTGTGGACTGCTTGCTGAAAATGCTGGTGTAGCAGTTGATGTGCTTGGTGCAGCAGCAGGTGGGTTGTTCCTCAACCTCTGTGTTGCAGCTCGAGCAAAGTTGTTGGGGTGTAAGTTCTTCACGCGTCGCTCCATATTTGCTGTGCCAAAGGAGTATTTTTGAGATGGATCACCCCTTGAAAGAGTTTGGAAAATTTTACAGGTTACTCTTGGAGCATTAACCTTTTTTTGCCCTTCTGGAAAAGTAAAAAACTGCCAAATTAGAGCTTCTTTCCTCTTCTTTGGAGGTTCTTCAGGAATGAAATATTCCTCTGAAGAATGGCTGGAAGATGAGTCCATTGCTGTTATTATGGTAAACTTCGTTCTATTAGACAAGATTCTCAGAAGAGATGCTTCTTCTTAGAAAGTCAAAGTAGAATTATTAAAATGGGACGGAAGTTTCAACAGTTGTAATAAGAAGTGTTATGAACCAATCAAATCTCTTCTTTTAAAGTCACATGGCTTTGCGTAAGCTTACGCTGTGATTACGGTACTCTTTCGATGTGAGTACGCATGACGTTCCACCGCGATTTGTGTAATTGCTTTTAAAAGTAATATAGGATTATTGGAACTTAAAAAAAATGTTTTCATAATTATCCTGGATAATGTCTTCTGTTAGTATGTTCATTAAATACATAAATATAAGTTTTTAAACAATTGAAAACATTTGCGTCTTTGCGTACAGGGCGCCGTATAGGACGCCACACGGAAGCTTTGATGCGGCATGTAACGTGAAAGCGTATTCGTAGCGTATGCTGAGAATGATTAGCAGTACAAACTATGGTGCGATCACTCTTTCACTGTCAAATCAGAGCACAGGGCGGGCTACGAGAATGGTTAGAAGTGGTCGCTCATTGGAGATCCAATACAGCTGTGTGGCTTATCCACGGTATCATAAAATTACTTTTTAGCCTGTTTAAGTTTGAGGTTTGCATGAAATACTATGCTATATGCAGATATGGATCTTTAGGCACTGCTTATCTCCATGAAGCTTGGTTATTATCATTTACATATAGGTGCCTGAGGGAGGGAAAAGGAGTCTATCTGAATGGTGAGGATTGCACAATAGCACCAGCTCACTCCTTAATTTGTAGACACATACAATTGCATGGCGCTTGTAATCAAGATGCGCCTAATTTGGCCTGAGTTTTAAAAGGCACTCCGACACATGCTATCATACCAACGTTCAGTTTACTGGAAACTTGAGTTATTTAATTTTAAATAATGCAGATTGTTGTGCAATGTTAGCAGGCATCACTTATATGATTACGGTAACTGAGCGTGTGGTTTGCTATAAAAAAGTTGTGTTTACTCCTCTGCATGGGAAGCTGGATGTTTCCATCTGGCCATCGATTCCGACCTTGAAAGAAGAGTCAACCAAATGAGCCGTATAAGAGCGCAATTGTCTCAAAAAGAGGTCACTCTTATATCTAGAGAACATTTGTCCTTTATTTAGCAAACACCCGCACAGAAGTGCATGATTTATTTAATACAGACGTGCCCCTGCATTTTGGGGAGTTAATTCAGAGTATCTTTAATGCGTCCTTGACTACGGGGTTACCTTACTTTTTTAAAGTTAGAAGCAGTGGCCTTGTGACTTCTTTTCAAACTATATTTTGTGTCTTCTCGGCATTTTTTCATTCAATGTTTTCCAGCATCTTTGGTGGATTCCCCTTAATACTCGCATTAGTTGCCGGTGTGCTTCTATTAATTTGTTTACTTAAATATGGATGCACGTCCTGCAGCACACGAGAATATGTCCCGGCTGTTGCTGGTCCGCAATGAATGCTTAGGTATTACGGAGCGCTGCCTCTGGCTACATTGAATGCAGTTTATGAATTATCATTTCGATTCTCCTTTTTCACATGCGTTCAACCTGTCTTCCATTGCCTGAGCTGCGATTTCGACTGGGCCCTGGATTTGTGTCTCTGCTGTACGGTGTCTCCCAACACAGATTATGACCAGCTGATGAGCCCCTTAGTGGTTCATGACTTGGTCTGTTCTGGCGACGGGATTATGGCTATAGCAGCGATACATGGAATATTGGGACGTTGGAATGTTTTTGCAGCGGCGCATGACTCCTTGGCACGCAGTTACATTGAAGATGACCCTAGCTTTCCTCCTATGGGGATAGAGGCTCCGGTCGTTGAGGAACATGTATGTTTATTCTCACTATTGAATTGGATGGCTGAAATGTTTTCAGATGAGAACAATGACTTCCTCTTGGAGGCTGTTGCTACATACTGTGCTTATACGCTGTTGGATTAAGACTCTTTGATTTATCTACCTATTCTTTATTATTTAGTTACTGTTTTCTATCAAACAGCTAATCATTTTTTTTGAAAATTTGAACTTGACTCTGCTTTTCAGGCTTGACTCTGCCTTCCTAATTCGCCCACGTTTATATCACGTGTTTCGATTCGTTAAGTTAGCATGGGTTTATTAGAAGCTTAAACGCCATTTTTGCTTTCCTGCTCTGCTTTGCACACGACACACACTTGTGATATTGTTTAGAGAAGGCTGAGTATTTTGCTTCACATGAGAATAATTTGTTATGCTACATTTCTAGACTGCATCGCTAGTTTAGTGTGTATAATGAGAGCATGGAACATCAAGGGTATCTTGGACACTGTGTCTGTCGGAATGATCCTCGCACGTTCGACCCATAACACATATGCAGCTGTGGCCACCTCTGATACTGGCGCATTTAATAATGTATTGTGGAGGCATAATTACACACAGTTGGAGAACATTTGTATCCTGACAGTTTGTGCAGAACTTAATGTGATCCACTACTGCTGAGTACCAGAGGTATGGGTCAGCCCATGTAATCCTATGAGACCTTCTGTAGATATAAACTAACCTGGTAGGTAGGGAGGGTGAAATGTAGGTATATTTTAAATCTGTTTCCCTTTAGCATTACAGGATGCTTTCTCCCTTTGTATTTTATGGAATAGTAACAATGCTGACAACTTTGTTTCTGATAATATGTTTGATTGTATTATCTAAGGTACTGCGCATGAGATTACGGCGTTAGAAATAAACATTTCAAACTTGCACATGTGTTTATTTACTCCTTGTTTTGGACTGGTGTAAGACTATAATGAAAGAGTGCTCTTTTTATCCACCTTATTGAGGTAATCTAAGTTGCATGTTCTGGGTTGACTAGTCATTGGTGTTTTTGCTATAGGACGAAGAACCAACGAGTCACTGATTGCTAGTCTGGTAGGTCGGTTGAGTACTAAGGAGGGTTTTGGTACACCATAATTCACTGAGGTCCTAAGTCTTTATTCACAGTTCTGTGTAGGAGCAGAATTCCCGCAACAGTAGTTACAACAAAAAGGCTCGATAAAGGGCCTTGAGTTTAAATCAGAATATGAAATTGAAGAATAATTGATAACCCCAGCCAAGAAAGGGAGCAAGTGTGCAAATTTACAGTGCCTTCGTCCAGGGTAGTTGTTACAATAAAAAGGCTTGATACAGGCCTGCACTTTGAATAGGTACTTGAAATAGAAGAATAGTTGATACTCGCAGCTAAGGACTGCAGCAAATAGTTGTGTGTATGTGTGGATGATGTGTTGATTGAGTGGAAGATGAAAAAAGTGAAAAATAAGAAAGGCTGGAGACACGCAAACTATCCACTGCCTTGTCAGTGAAGTGGAACTTTGGATTTCCAGCTCATTACACAGATAGGGTGTTGGAATCTGCAGTGGGAGCAAGAGAAACGAGCACCACATCTAAGGAAGCACGCTAGTGCATAAAGTACACAAAGTGTGCGGTAGAAAGGACGCAAGAAAGGACGGAAGTGTGCAAATTACCCACTGCTATTCACGGGTAGTAGTTACCAAGAAGGCTGAATAAAGGGTCTGCACTTTGAATTTGAATTAAAGAAGAAGAATTGATAAGCCCAGCCAAGAAAGGCAGCAAGTAGGTGTGTGTATTTGTGGATGATGTTTTGATTGAGCGGAAGATGAATAAGGTGAAAAATAAGAGAGGCTGCAGAGATGCAAACTTTCCATTTCTTTGTAAGGGAAGTGGGTGTTTAGTTTTCCAGTGCATATATATATATATATATATATATTCAACACACAAGGTCGCCCTCAAGAAAGGAAGCCACAAGCAGGTAAATATTTCAGTTTCTTTATGGAGCCAACCTGCCAGCAAACAGCAACGAGGACATTAACATCAGTTCTTCAGGCAGCCAGACGCGTTTCGAGAATCTCCGTTCCCTTTGTCAATGGCTAATTTCCTCTGCATCACTCTAGACGGCATTCGCAGCATGCTATATATTCAGGGTCCTGCCCCAGTGGGCGTGGCCAAAAAGCATTCTGGTTCCTGTAGTGCCGCGAATGTTATAACCTTCAGTGAGTCCGTTATCACAGGCAGAGAAAGAACAGTCAATTAAAACCCAAGTGGGGCGATGCCAAGTCTCGTAAAGCACTTTGCCCTGCTTTATGGTGTGCTCCTCTGAAACCGCTTCCCGTGTATGCTGACATCTCATGACGCCAGCCGGGTCCGCTCGGCGCGGCGAACTTCCTTTCGCGGCTAGGCAAGCCGCTCAACATTCAACACACAAGGTCGCCCTCAAGAAAGGAAGCAACAAGCAGGTAAATATTTCAGTTTCTGTTCTTTCTCTGCCTGTGATAACGGACTCACTGAAGGTTATAACATTCGCGGCACTACAGGAACCAGAATGCTTTTTGGCCACGCCCACTGGGGCAGGACCCTGAATATATAGCATGCTGCGAATGCCGTCTAGAGTGATGCAGAGGAAATTAGCCATTGACAAAGGGAACGGAGATTCTCGAAACGCGTCTGGCTGCCTGAAGAACTGATGTTAATGTCCTCGTTGCTGTTTGCGGGCAGGTTGGCTCCATAAAGAAACTGAAATATTTACCTGCTTGTGGCTTCCTTTCTTGAGGGCGTCCTTGTGTGTTGAATGTTGAGCGGCTTACCTAGCCGCGAAAGGAAGTTCGCCGCGTCGAGCGGACCCGGCTGGCGTCATGAGATGTCAGCATACACGGGAAGCGGTTTCAGCGGAGCACACCATAAAGCAGGGCAAAGTGCTTTACGAGACTTGGCATCGCCCCACTTGGGTTTTAATTGACTGTTCTTTCTCTGCCTGTGATAACGGACTCACTGAAGGTTATAACATTCGCGGCACTACAGGAACCAGAATGCTTTTTGGCCACGCCCACTGGGGCAGGACCCTGAATATATAGCATGCTGCGAATGCCGTCTAGAGTGATGCAGAGGAAATTAGCCATTGACAAAGGGAACGGAGATTCTCGAAACGCGTCTGGCTGCCTGAAGAACTGATGTTAATGTCCTCGTTGCTGTTTGCTGGCAGGTTGGCTCCATAAAGAAACTGAAATATTTACCTGCTTGTGGCTTCCTTTCTTGAGGGCGACCTTGTGTGTTGAATGTTGAGCGGCTTGCCTAGCCGCAAAAGGAAGTTTGCCGCGCCGAGCGGACCCGGCTGGCGTCATGAGATGTCAGCATACACGGGAAGCGGTTTCAGCGGAGCACACCATAAAGCAGGGCAAAGTGCTTTACGAGACTTGGCATCGCCCCACTTGGGTTTTAATTGACTGTTCTTTCTCTGCCTGTGATAACGGACTCACTGAAGGTTATAACATTCGCGGCACTACAGGAACCAGAATGCTTTTTGGCCACGCCCACTGGGGCAGGACCCTGAATATATAGCATGCTGCGAATGCCGTCTAGAGTGATGCAGAGGAAATTAGCCATTGACAAAGGGAACGGAGATTCTCGAAACACGTCTGGCTGCCTGAAGAACTGATGTTAATGTCCTCGTTGCTGTTTGCTGGCAGGTTGGCTCCATAAAGAAACTGAAATATTTACCTGCTTGTGGCTTCCATTCTTGAGGGCGACCTTGTGTGTTGAATGTTGAGCGGCTTGCCTAGCCGCGAAAGGAAGTTCGCTGCGCCGAGCGGACCCGGCTGGCGTCATGAGATGTCAGCATACACGGGAAGCGGTTTCAGCGGAGCACACCATAAAGCAGGGCAAAGTGCTTTACGAGACTTGGCATCGCCCCACTTGGGTTTTAATTGACTGTTCTTTCTCTGCCTGTGATAACGGACTCACTGAAGGTTATAACATTCGCGGCACTACAGGAACCAGAATGCTTTTTGGCCACGCCCACTGGGGCAGGACCCTGAATATATAGCATGCTGCGAATGCCGTCTAGAGTGATGCATAGAAAATTAGCCATTGACAAAGGGAACGGAGATTCTCGAAACGCGTCTGGCTGCCTGAAGAACTGATGTTAATGTCCTCGTTGCTGTTTGCTGGCAGGTTGGCTCCATAAAGAAACTAAAATATTTACCTGCTTGTGGCTTCCTTTCTTGAGGGCGACCTTGTGTGTTGAATGTTGAGCGGCTTGCCTAGCCGCGAAAGGAAGTTTGCCGCGTCGAGCGGACCCGGCTGGCGTCATGAGATGTCAGCATACACGGGAAGCGGTTTCAGCGGAGCACACCATAAAGCAGGGCAAAGTGCTTTACGAGACTTGGCATCGCCCCACTTGGGTTTTAATTGACTGTTCTTTCTCTGCCTGTGATAACGGACTCACTGAAGGTTATAACATTCGCGGCACTACAGGAACCAGAATGCTTTTTGGCCACGCCCACTGGGGCAGGACCCTGAATATATAGCATGCTGCGAATGCCGTCTAGAGTGATGCAGAGGAAATTAGCCATTGACAAAGGGAACGGAGATTCTCGAAACGCGTCTGGCTGCCTGAAGAACTGATGTTAATGTCCTCGTTGCTGTTTGCTGGCAGGTTGGCTCCATAAAGAAACTGCAATATTTACCTGCTTGTGGCTTCCTTTCTTGAGGGCGACCTTGAGTGTTGAATGTTGAGCGGCTTGCCTAGCCGCGAAAGGAAGTTCGCCGCGCCGAGCGGACCCGGCTGGCGTCATGAGATGTCAGCATACACGGGAAGCGGTTTCAGGGGAGCACACCATAAAGCAGGGCAAAGTGCTTTACGAGACTTGGCATCGCCCCACTTGGGTTTTAATTGACTGTTCTTTCTCTGCCTGTGATAACGGACTCACTGAGGGTTATAACATTCGCGGCACTACAGGAACCAGAATGCTTTTTGGCCACGCCCACTGGGGCAGGACCCTGAATATATAGCATGCTGCGAATGCCGTCTAGAGTGATGCAGAGGAAATTAGCCATTGACAAAGGGAACGGAGATTCTCGAAACGCGTCTGGCTGCCTGAAGAACTGATGTTAATGTCCTCGTTGCTGTTTGCTGGCAGGTTGGCTCCATAAAGAAACTGAAATATTTACCTGCTTGTGGCTTCCTTTCTTGAGGGCGACCTTGTGTGTTGAATGTTGAGCGGCTTGCCTAGCCGCGAAAGGAAGTTCGCCGCGCCGAGCGGACCCGGCTGGCGTCATGAGATGTCAGCATACACGGGAAGCGGTTTCAGCGGAGCACACCATAAAGCAGGGCAAAGTGCTTTACGAGACTTAGCATCGCCCCACTTGGGTTTTAATTGACTGTTCTTTCTCTGCCTGTGATAACGGACTCACTGAAGGTTATAACATTCGCGGCACTACAGGAACCAGAATGCTTTTTGGCCACGCCCACTGGGGCAGGACCCTGAATATATAGCATGCTGCGAATGCCGTCTAGAGTGATGCAGAGGAAATTAGCCATTGACAAAGGGAACGGAGATTCTCGAAACGCGTCTGGCTGCCTGAAGAACTGATGTTAATGTCCTCGTTTAGTTAGGAATTAGCATTCAAAAACCTTGCAAATTCACTGAAAAAAACATAGGTTTTATCCACATTATAGTTAGGAATTAGCATTTAAAAAACCTTCGAAATTCACTGAAAAAAACATAGGTTTCACAGATGTTATAGCTAGCTGGACATTTCACTCATACAAAACCATAAGATACACTTAATAAGTCAGTTATGCAATTAATTTTACAAAAAAAATCCATTTAGGCACTTATTTACCCATTTATTCTTCCATTGACCTCTAGATGTAAATATATAAAAAAATATTTATTTTTCAGAAAGACACACATTCACAAGCATGATGTCATCAGTGATGTCATCAGTGATGTCATTTGAGATGTCATGAGTGATTTCATGAGTGATGTCACTGACCATGTCATGAGTGATGTAATATGTGACGTCATCAGCAGTGGATTGCGGGCACGCGAGTTATAGTTAGCTGAAATACCTATAACGGGGGAATTTCAATGGTTTTGTATGAGTGTAATGTCCAGCTAACTATAACATCTGTGAAACCTATGTTTTTTCAGTGAATATATATATATATATATATATTCACTGACAAAACCATAGCTTTTACACCAGTTATAGTTAGCTGGAAGTTTTACTCGCATGAAACCATTGAAATTCCCACGTTATAGTTAGTTGGACTCACTATAACTTGCGCGTGCAATGCACTGCTGATGACGTCACATATTACATCACTCATGACATGGTCAGTGACATCACTCATGACATCACTGATGACACCATCCAGTGAATGTGTGGCTTTCTGAAAAATAAATATGTTTTATATGTGTATATGTAAAAGTTGATGGAAGAATAAATGTTTAAATAAGTGTTTACATGGATGTTTTTAAAAAAAAAAATGGATTGGTTAACTTGCTTATTAAGTGTATCTTAGTGAATACATATATTAGAGAGTAATGTTTAAATATTTACATATATGTATTAGTGTTTCACTTTGTTTATAAGTGGCTGCATGGGTTGGTGAGTAGCTACATGTGTATGTATATGGGTTATTAGATGTTTTTCTTAGTATCAGTATGAGTGTTTGTATGGTTTAGTGGGGGTATTACTTAGCACATAGATGCATGAATGACTGACTCTCTCTTTGTATGTGTTTTGAAGACAGCATATGTGCAGGACTGTATGGGTGGATGAGTGTGTATATGTGTGTGTTAGTGAGTGAATGACTGTCTCACTAGTGTCTTTATCAGTAACTACATATGTTTTAATCTAGTATATGTGAGTATTGATGTATATAAGTGAGTATATGTGAGAGTGAGAGATTGAAAGAGTTCTTGTTTAAATAAGTATGTGTTTCTATAAGTGATTGTTTGAGAGAGTAAGTATGTGTAAGTTTCCTTAGAAGTAAGGTGGTAGTGTGTGTATAGCTGTATATGCAAATAAATGGATGTTCAATAGTTTATTTGCATGTGTGAGTATGTGTGAGAGTATCTTTTGGATGACTGTCGGTGTGTAACAGGATGTATAGGTGTATCACTACATATGATGAGTGAGTATATGTATGAGTGACTATATAGAACTGTTGGTGAATGAGTGGATGTGTATATAGATGGTGGAATTATTGAATTGGTTGTTGTAACTGGTATGGGTATCTCAATTTTTTTGAAAATTTTTGTTTCTATTTTTCAATATGTGTTTCAAGGGTTACATTACAGTGAAAGGAGGTCTGTCACTCTGTCACAAGGATGGTGTCATCAGTGATGTCATGAGTGATGTCACTGACCATGTCATGAGTGATGTAATATGTGACGTCATCAGCAGTGCATTGCACGCGCAAGTTATAGTGAGTCCAACTAACTATAACGTGGGAATTTCAATGGTTTTATGCGAGTAAAACTTCCAGCTAACTATAACTGGTGTAAAACCAATGGTTTTTTCAGTGAATTTAATAGGTTTTTAAAATGCTAATTCCTAACTATAACTGGTGTGAAACCTATGGTTTTTTCAGTGAATTTCAATGGTTTTTTAATAGCAAATCTTTATAGGTATAAAAAATAATAAATGTTAAAACAAATTTTATATTGTATAATTATGTAAAAAAAAATTTCAATTTTTTTTATTTTTCACTTGGGGCGCGCCCTGGGGCGCGTACCGGGGAGCGTCCCGTAAGCGTTATTCTCACGAACGAAAACAACATCGTGACGTATCGCGTAGACGCGTGATGCGTCATATGACGCACAGTGTAAGCGCACCTGGAAGCACGCGTGCGCATACGATCGTGGCGCGCCCTGGGGCGCGTACCGGGGAGCGTCCCGTTAGCGCTATTCTCGCGAACGAAAACAACATCGTGACGTTTCGCGTAAACTCGTGATGCGTCATATGACGCACAGCATAAACGCACCTGGAAGCACGCGTGCGCATACAATCGCGGAACGTCTCGACGCGCTTACGCCGCGCGCCCCGGGGCGCGCCCTGGAGCGCGACTACGGGCGCATCCCGGGGCGCGTAGCGTAAGCGCGTCGGGTCATGTGACCAGAAAATAGCACTTTCTATTGGTGCAGAACAGTTTTGGTTTCCAAATGAGTAAAGCCTGGGACTTGTGATCTGAAAATAACACTTCTGATTGGTTCAAGACAGTTGTTTTTCCCAAATGAGTAAAGCCTAGGTCTTGTGACCTGAAAATAACACTTCTGATTGGTTCAGGACAGTTTTTTTTCCCCAAATGATGAAAAACCCCACCTTTCTTCCTTATTCTGACTTTGTCCTTTGACTGAGGAAGACCTGTTTCATCTATAGAGACAATTCTTTTGTACTTTGAAATGGCTACTCTAGCAGCAACAGCTGGAGCATCTGCACCACCACCACCACCACCACCATCACCAAGAGGACCACCACAACAATACATTGGTGGTGAAGAAGAGGAGGAGGAGGAAGAGGAGGAGGAGCAGGGGAGAAGATGGCTGCCTGAACAAAATACCCCATACAAGCCAAAAGAACACATTGTATGGTAGTTTTTTTCACTCCCAGAGGGCAAGAAAAAAGTGAATGCGGCCAAGGTAACTTGCCTAATCTGTGGCGAACAATTCTCAAGGGGCAATCCAGACAAAAAATATTCATTTGGTAATAATACCATGATTCGACATATGACCCGGAGGCATCCTAACAACTATTCTCGTGCAGAGATCAGGGAACTGGCCAGTCACCTCCCCCAGTGTTCAAGGACCAGCTCCAAAAGAAAGCAACCCACTTCATCGGGACCAGATACAACGGAGACGATGCCTTGTATTCAGCCACGATTTGCAGATTTCAGAATCACATGTATTGCATGTGGCAAGCTCATCGCCTATGGTGAACAGAGCATGAAGCTCGTCGTCCTTGCTGGTGACAATCACAAATGCCCCAAAAAACAGTAATTGTTTCTGTTTTTTGTTTTTTGCTCCTGTTGAGCCATTTAAAATTCCCTGTTTTTGTTTCTCCCCATAAAAAATACAAAAAAATATAAAACTGTTTTGAAAAGCCAAAAAAAGTACAAAATGTTCAAAAAAACATAAAAAAAATATAAAACAAAAAAAAGAAGAAAAAAACCAGTTATTTTTAGAACTACCTTTCATTTATAAAAATAAACCTATATTTTTAATGAATCACTGTAATTTTTTTTTTCTTAGGGTACGCGTACCGGGGCGCGCCCCCCAAAAAATAGAAAAAAAAAAATTAATGAAGGAGTTACCATGAGGGAAGAACACAAAGAGAGTAATGTTTAGAGAAAGAGAGCTACAGGATGAACACAGAGGGATTGTTTATTACATAGTAAAAAACAGAAAAGGTGTAATAGGGTGAAAGTGAGAAAAGTAAAATGACTAAAGGAGCGAAAGAAGGGAAGAGAGAGGAAGAAGACTAAAGTAGAGGGTCAGGGAGTGCCTACCATGCCCTCTTATACCCATTCCCAACATTGTTTGTCCTCCATTTTCTGTCTCAAATCTACCGAAACACAAAATGGAGGACTCCCGTAGCGCACCGGGAAGCGATCCCCAAATTTTTTAAAAGTTAATTTACATAAAAACCACTGGAGACACTTTCACCAAATATAGAATAGGCCATACTACATACCAGTCCCTACCATTTTCCCAAATTTGGTGGAATTCCATTGAGCCATTTGGCCTGTAGCCCTCTCTAAATAGCCTGAGGTGAATTACTTGACAAAAACACATCTGAAGTGTTAGAATTTACAACCAATTAAAATGTTACTTTCATTTTCTACTATTATTTCATGACATTTGATTGGTTATGTACATGAATATATATAAAGAAAGAGAGGGAAACACAGCCATTTTGACTACTACTTCCTGAAGTACATTTCAAAAGCATTTCCACTGAGAACTTAAACTTTTTTTTGAAAGGTAAGATGTTATTTTGAAAACTGAAGTATGTTGTGCACTTTAAGTTAATTTGGAAAACATTTTCTGATAGTTATATACTATCCCTCTGTAATAGTTATAGATTGAGATACACTTCTCTGTTATAGTTATGGATGGAGTTAGGCTTGTCTTGTATAATTATAAATTTACTTAGGCTTCATGATATACACTTTTTTATATTTCTACTTCCAGCCTGATACCATACACTGCCCAAAGATAACTTCATTGTTAAAAAATAAAAACTACCTGACTGAACTTAAACCCAACAGTGCCCTATCTCTACTGATATATTTATTTTTTATGCAAATTACAGCAAGAAAATGGAAGGAGAGCAAAATATTTCCTTCGAAATTATTCTGGAGAGCAACAATGAACAAGTTATTGAACCCAATGATGACTTAGAATTCATGGATAAATCACGGGACTATGAATTAGTTCAATGTGTGGAAGCGGTAGATTCGCTAATTCAAAATGAGGACATTTCCGACAATCTGTTATTAGAAGTTCTATCAAATTTTGAAAAAGAAGCTGAAAAATAAATTTATATTTAATAATTCTAAAATTGTTTGAGACATTATTCATTTTTATATGTAATTCATAAACTAGTACCAAATTGATTATAATGTAAAGTCAGATTTATAGTATACTGTGCAACATTTTTATGTTACATAGTAATTTTGCTCATAGATACTTCCTTTCTCCCAATATATTATCTCCAATGTGTATTTGACATCTCTTTTTCTTCTCCGGCCTCCATGTTGTTTCTGCTTTCCTGACAGACTATGATATGGATTCCATATACCACAATAACTTCTGTAACAACATGCAAATTATCTACAGAGGAAACGGTGTACATTAAATTTAAGACTCAGCATTGGTACCTACATGTTGGTACTTAAAACACCCAAACAACACAACAACTCTATTCAGAGCTACCCTACCTCTAAGCACTTTAGCACTTTAAATTATTATTTTAGTGTTTCACTGAGTTTCCCCATGTGTGGGGCGGGGAGGTGTGTGTGGGGGATGTGTGCGGTGTGTCTGTGAGGTGTGTGTGTGTGTGTGTGTCTGAGGGGGGATGAGGTGTACAGCTGTGTGTAGGTGTGTGGGGTATGTGGGTGTGGGTGGGGATGTGGGTGTGTAAGGTGTGTGTGTGGGTGTGGGTGTGTGGGGTGTTTGGGTGTAGGTGGGGGTGTGGGTGTGTGAGGTGTGTGTGGGGTGTGTGTGGGTGTGGGGGTATGTGTGTAGGATGTGTGTGTATGTGTGGGATGTGTGGGTGTGTCTGTGAGGTGTGCGTGTGTGTGTGTGGGGGAGGAGGTGTGTGTGTGGGATGTGTGAGGTGTGTCTGTGAGGTATCTGTGTGCGCGTGTGTGTGTGTTGGGGGGGTGAGGTGTGTGTGTGAGTGTGTGTGTGTGGGATGTGTGGGTGTGGGTGTGGATGTGTAAGGTGTCGGTGTGGGGGTGTGGGGTGTTTGGGTGTGGGTGGAGGTGTGCCTGTGTGAGGTGTGTGTGGGGAGTGTGTGGGTGTGGGGGTGTGGGGTTGTGTGCGTGTGGGTGTGTGTGGGACGTACTTGTAGGCACCTAAAACAGCCACAGAACCAAAAGCTCTTTTCAGAGCTACCCTACCTGTAATCACTCAAAATGATTATTTTACACTATTATTTTCACTATTTTTCACCAAAGTACGCTCCCCGGTACGCTCCCCGGTGCGCGTACCGGGCGCCCCCCCCCCCGCGAAAATCGAAAAAATATTTAAAACATTTTTCACCCGCGGGACCCTTTTGTGGCCCCCACATCAAACCTAGGGGTCAGGGGGGGTCTACCCTTCCCCCTTTTGATTATTTCCCCCTTTGTTTTTACCACCTCTTGTGTCTCGATCCTACCGAGACACAAGATGGCGGCCGCTCCGGACTGTTTCGAATGTTTACAGACACCCAAGAGCCAATCAGCTTTCCGTGCGCAAGTCGCGTGGCGCGCCCAGAGCGCTCCCCGGTGCGCGTACCGGGGCGCGGCTATAGATATATATTTTTTTAACCTAAATTACTAAAAATCCTCTGGAGCACATATCTTGAGACATAGCAAAGGCAAATTGGGCTACCAGTCCCTACAATTTTGCCAAGTTTGGTGAAAATCCATTCAGCCGTTCGAGCTAAAAGTGCGACCGACCGCCCTATGGAAATTAACATGGGGAAAACATGTTTTGGGACCCCCCTTTTATCTCAGCCCCCGCTTGACGAATCCCCCCCAAACTTTCAGGGAAGGACCGGAGCGCCGCGAAGCAAAGTTGCTGCAAATTTCAGGCAGATTCCTCCACCGGCGCCAACGTTATTCCAAATAGAATGTTACGATTTCCCTATGGAAATCAATCCTAACTATAACTACCTACTGGCGACCGCCAGTAGGTAATACATATATATATATATATATATATATATATATATATATATATATATATATATATATATATATATATATATATATATATATATTCACTGAAAAAACCATAGGTTATAGACCATATATAGTTAGGAATTAGCATTTACAAAACCTTGAAAATTCACTGAAAAAACCATAGGTTATAGACCATATATAGTTAGGAATTAGCATTTAAAAAACCTTATTTTACTCACACAAAACCATTGAAATTCCATATATAGTTAGTTGCACTAACTATATATGGCGCACCCGCAATCCACTGCTGATCATGTCACATATTACATCATTCATGACATGGTCAGTGACATCACTGATGACATCACTGATGACATCTCAAATGACATCACTGATGACATCACTGATGACAACATCCAGTGACTGTATTTTTCTGTAAAGTTAAAATATGTCTTGAGTGGATGTATAAGTGTCTGGATGAAGGATTTAGTAGGTGCATGACTGACTGTATGAGTGAGTGATTAAATGTGTCTCACTGAATGCATGGGTTAGTGACTAAACTGTCTTAATTTGTGCATCATTATGTCTGTTGTTCTGTAAACTGCTGCATGTGTTGATCATTAGCTATACGAGAGGCTATATGTGTTATTAATTGGTTGCCCAAGTATTTCTATGGGAGATTGAGTTTGTGTGGGGGTGGCTGGAAGGTGTGAGACTCTATGCATAGATGTGTGAGCAGTTTATTCACTAGGTGTATGAGTTCAAGAGTGCATGTGGAAACAGCTACATGGGCAGTTGACTGTGTGCATGAGTGTATTGATGAGTGAATGGATATCTCAATGCTACATGTCATAGTAAGTACATATGTAAAACACAGTACATGTGAGAGTTGGCATATATAAATAACTGTGCATGAGAGCCACTGAATGAGTGAGTGGTTGTATCGATCATTGTGAACTTGTATCAGGGATTGTATAAGAGAGTAAATATGTGTTAGTATATGTTTCAATAAGTAAGGTGTGTTTAACTGTATAGTTGAAGAAATGGAGGTGAGATTGTTTCTTTGCATGACTGACTGGGTGTGTGAGTAACTCCATGGATGAGTGGCAGTGTGTGAGTGTCTGTATACACTGAGTGTATCTAAGGTTATATTAGAGTCTGAAGAGGTTTATCGTATTAGCACAAGAATGATGTCAAATGAGATGTCATCAGTGATGTCATCAGTGATGTCATTTGAGATGTCATCAGTGATGTCATCAGTGATGTCACTGACCATGTCATGAATGATGTAATATGTGACATGATCAGCAGTGGATTGCGGGTGCGCCATATATAGTTAGTGCAACTAACTATATATGGAATTTCAATGGTTTTGTGTGAGTAAAATAAGGTTTTTTAAATGCTAATTCCTAACTATATATGGTCTATAACCTATGGTTTTTTCAGTGAATTTTCAAGGTTTTGTAAATGCTAATTCCTAACTATATATGGTCTATAACCTATGGTTTTTTCAGTGAATTTCAATGGTTTTTTAATAGCAAATATCATAAGCTGTCGAATGTCAAGTACGTGGTAAGTAAAAACATTTTCGTGTTTATGCACACTGATCTGCTTTGAATGCTGCCCCCCACCCCTCATTTCTATTAGGAGTACTCTCTCTTTGCAGATAGTGAAGGGTAGTTAACGCAGCCCTTTGCCCCCTTTGTAATCCGTCGTGCCTGCTTCTCTCTCCATTTGATTGATTGTTCTCTTTGGTTCATTCTCTATTTACAAACAAGCACAGAGTCGCAATACTCTGTTTAGTCTTTGCAGATAGCGAAAAATCGTGTAAAAAAACAAAAGGAATCGAGCAAAATCAGTAGGCCACTAATGGGATCTCTTTTTGACCTCGCTAAAATAGAAACATTAGGAACAACCTGTTGAAAATAGCAATGCGTATGTACATAAGCGGCGTTCATTTGTGTTCACAGTACCCCTTGTTGATTGTTTCAATCGAGCATTGAATTGTTCGATGTTAATTCTCTTAAGGATCTTCTCTACCTGCAAACGAGGAAGAATAGGAATATTCTCTCTCCCTTTGCAGATAGTGAAGGGTAGGTAACGCAAGCCTTTAACACGTCGTACCTATTTCATTCCTCATTGATTGATTGATTGTCCGAACATTGACTGTTTGGGAATTAGTTCTTTTTGGAGGTATTCCCTGTTTGCAAATAAACGTAGGAAAATCTTTGCAAGTAGTGAAAGGGTACGTAATGCGGACCTTTCTCCCCCGTTGTAATCTGTCATGCCTATCTACTCCCCACTGATTGATGCACCTGTTTCACCCGGACCATTTACTAGACATACGTCATCTGGCCCGACCAGAGAGCACCCCTAGTGAAAAGGACATATGCAATAATAACGAAGTGATCACTGTATCCTGTTAACAGAAACTTTAGCATGAAACAACCTGGAAAGAAAAGAATAGGAAAACGAAAATCAGTAGGCCACTGATGAACATGAACTTTTATTAAACAACGAACAAAGAAACGATAACATAACGTAATGATAAAACCTATTAATGTCCTAGAAACAAGAAAACGTTAAAATATGCCAGTGGTGAGAGACCAGAAAAACAGTAAGAGAAACCAAATCACCCCTCGCTGTCCCACCGCCTGCCACGCCAAAAAAATCGATAGACTAGGGAAAATGCAAGTCAGTAGAACATCCGCCCCCACTCTGGAAACTTCCAAGGTGGGGCAGGGTTCCGGCTACGCCCAGCCGGGAGCAGCCCATATAAGGCAGGTCCTGCTGCCACGCCTCGGCCAGGAGATCCTAACGTAGGGTGTAGCCGGAGGAGAGGCCGAGACCAACGGGACCCGGCCAGGGGATTGCCTTTACAACGCTGAACAGTTGCAGGGGGGGGGAATGTCTCCTCGACCCTCCCCTCTCTCTCCCAGTCCGGCCGCGGTGGCCCTTGAGAGTTGCAGGTAGTCCCGCCACATGCTCTTCCGGTCCGGCCACCAACGGTCGGGGGGCCGAGGCCGACGGAATCCGGCTGCAGCCGATAAACCAAGAAACCCGTTCATGGGGCCAGAGCCAGGGGCGTCCGGCCGACATCTACCGGAAGCCCGGCCCGAAGACGGACGGGACACTTCTTCTTTCTTGTATAATTGCTGCAACAACCCTGGGGGGGGATGTCTTGCACATGCCTCCGACCCCCCCCCCTCGTCCTCATCGCCTGGTCCGGCCATAACAAATCTCAAGCGAGACGCCGTGGGGTGCACTGGGAGGGAGAGACGGTGCGAACAGGCCTCTCCCGCCTCCCCAGGTGGAGGCTTCCCAGCTGCACCCTCAGCGGTCCAGGCGCCCGGAAAAGAGTTCTTCCACTGTGGCCATGCTGCAACGTCTCGCCCGGCAGGGTGGAGCCCGTCCGCTCATTTGACCCCGCGATCGCCAGTAGCTACCGAACTCTCAAAATGGCGGTCGACCTGGCAAGAGCGGGCCCAGCATAAAGAAATGGCCCGGTCACTGGTTGACTCCACCACCGTAGTCCTCCACGACCTTGAAGATTCTAGAGGAGCCGCGGGAGTCTCCGACCCCCGATGGGGAATGACTGCCATGATCACCCGTGGAGTGACGAAACTGTATCCGCGGGACGTCGGCGCCAGCCTCACTTTGAATTACTAGAATCCTGCAGACCTCACTTCCGGTGAAAGCACAGTGTGACCCGGTAGGAAAAATTGTTGCACCCCCTCCCCTTTTTGACTGATAGTTCAAACCACCGATCCTTTCCTTTGCCCTTTTAACGGAACTTTGGACTGCCTCCCCCTCTTTTACATTTTCTAGAGAAAACAAAACATTAACCACTACATTAGCATAGCAGTTGACACCAGAACTGTTTTCAAATTGAAAACCAACAACATCTTCAACAGAATCCTTTTTGTTTCTGCTGTGACCCTGCTCCAGCACAGGCATTGTCCCCAGCAGTAATTCTGCAATGCCGGTAAGAATAGCTGTGGTGCCTACTGGACTCACTCACCCCCGCGGCGCCCCACGCCGTTATTTGCTGGGCGGCAACTTGCTAGACATCACCTTCGTGACATCCAGATTTCAGCGCGTTCTGCTGCCTTGGAACTATTCGCACAACAGACCGCTACTGACAAGAATATTTCATTATTGGTGCTGTCAATTTCAATAAATCTATTGGATAATTCAAAAGAAATTGCCACGGTCTCTTCGTTGTTTAAATGTTTTTACTGTTTTTGTTTTGTTGTATATATTTATATGTTATTAAAGTTTTATATTCCTACTACTTTGTTGGAGTGCTATATATTTTTTATGTGACACATAATTGTAAAAACTTTGATGTACAAAGAGTCATTCCTGGAATCTTCCGCTTCAGGCTCGGTCCCCTCCCCAATCACAATACAGGATAGTTTTCAGATACTAGGAACACGTGTGGTGTGACGGATCTCATCGGGTGTGGGCCTTGATCTACTATAACTCCTTTGAAGAGGGGTGATTCTTTACAGCTGGGGCCATAAACTACATCTGCAGGGCTAGCTGATAGCCTGGACAATCGGACACAGAGGAAGAGGAGTGTCACAGGGTGCGGTAGTGAATAGGGCGAAAGGGAGGTGTCGGGCGGGCACAGTGTGATTCTCAGGGAAGAGCAGCGCAGATGGGGGGAGGTTTATTGCCCATGCATAAGACAGAGAGCGGGGGTGACCAGTGCCTGGGGAAGATGCTTGCGAGGGTGAGGAGCCATGCTACGAATCGACAGCGTGCAGAGAGTGGGTCTGGTCAAGACATCTAAAATGGCTGCCGTGCACGACAAAAGTGTGGCATTTCAAAAAAGGCAAGATGGCGCAGACAATGTTTTTCAACACTTCCTCATTTCCTTCGAATCGAACGTTAACAGACGTTGGGGCATATTACCAAAGTTAAGCGATATTTATCGCTAACGATGCTTACCAACCAATTTTTTACCACTAAGCATCGTCAGAAATTATCGAAGATAAACCTTACTATTATCAAGGTTTATCGCAAATGCGATAATAAACGGCCGCAATGCATGAATATCGCTAAAAACTCAGCGATATTCATGCATTACCGAGCTAATACTCTTAGCCATGTTATCCACCTCCCATTGGATAACATGGCTAAGAACTGCTCAGGGCAGGTGTTACTTTTTGGAGATATTCGCGCTTAGCGCGAATATCTCCAAAAGTTGGTAATAGGAGATAGATATCTTGCATGTTGTAATGCAAGTTATTGTGGTATATGGAACTCATACCATAATCTCTCAGGAAAGCAGAAACTGATCCTTTTGGGACCGCCTAAAAAGGCCTAGGGGGTGAGGAGTACTCTACTTTGCCCCCTTTTCACGTTCCGAACTATTTTATTTTACTCTCTTCTGTAATTACACAAAATACCAGCGATAAGATGCATCGGAGACACACAGTGAGAGAAAGGAGGCCGGAGATGAAGAAGACATGTCAAATACACATTGGAGATAATATAGTGGCAGAAGGGAAGTAAATATGAGTAAACTTACCATGTAACATAAAAATGTTGCACTCTATACTATAAGTCTCATTTTATACTACAATCACTTCGCTACAACCTCATAAATTAAAAATAAAAATAAATAATGTCTCAAACAATTTTTGATTTCTAAATATAAATTTATTCTTCAGAATTTTCTAAATTTGAAACAACTAGTAACATGTCCTCATCAGTAATTTCCTCTTCAATCATCTCATCTGGAATCTCCTCATTAAAAGTCTGCAATGATGATTCTTGTAACTCTATGGTCTCCAAACACTCGATAAATTCGCCATCAAGAGATTGATCAAAAAAATCATTCAAGTCATCTCCTCCTTCTGACAATATTTCATTATTGGTGCTGTCCATTTCAATCAATGTAGTGGAATCATTCAAGTCATCTCCTCGTGACAATATTTCATTATTGGTGCTCTCAATTTCAATCAATGTAGTGGAATCATTCAAGTCATCTCCTCCTTGTGACAATATTTCATTATTGGTGCTGTCCATTTCAATCAATCTAATGGAATCATACAAGCCATCTCCTCCTTGTGACAATATTTCATTATTGGTGCTCTCAATTTCAATCAATGTAGTGGAATCATTCAAGTCATCTCCTTGTGACAATATTTCATTCTTGGTGCTGTCCATTTCAATCAATCTAATGGAATCATACAAGTCATGTCCTCCTTGTGACAATATTTCATTATTGGTGCTCTCAATTTCAATCAATGTAGTGGACAATTCAAAAGAAATTGCCACGGTCTCTTCATTGTGAGCCATTTTATTTTGAAATTGCTTGCTGTAAATTGCAGAAAAAAATAATCACTTTCATTTATCGTTTTTAGTAATACATAATATAAAACTAACTTCATCAAGTATTTAGTATAACAGAAGGACTGCAAATAAATAACAGAAAACATTTTTCAAATTATCTTCAAGTGTACAACATAGTTCCCCTTACAAATTAACAACTCACCTTTTTAAAAGTAGCAGAAGTGTTAGTACTGTGTAAATCAAACACCAGAAATTCACCACCAAAAATTCCTCACAAATGTACCTCAGACAGTAGTATCACAAAATGGCTGTGGTTTCCTCTCATTTGACATATATACATAACCAATTAACTTTCATCACACACAAATACAAAACCAAAGTAACATTTTAATTGGTTCTAAATTTCAACACTTTCAAATGTGTTTTCCCCATGCAATTTTCCATAGGACATTTACATACGTCTACAGCCTGAATGGCTGAACGGAATTACACCAAACTTGGCAAAATGGTACATCAAACCTAAGAGGTCAGGAAGGATCTACTATGCCTCCTTATGGTCATTTCCCCCTTCGCTTTGGCCTCCTCTTGTCTCTCAATCCTACCGAGGGACAAGATGGCGGCCGCTACGGACTGTTTGGAATGTTGACAGACGCCGGAGAACCAATCAGCTTCGCAAAGCTCCGTAACGCGAAAAGTACGCGAAGCGGAGCGCTGTTACAGATATATATCTTTTTTTCAACGTTAATTTCTCAAAATCCACTGGAGCACATATATTGAGACCTAGCAAAGGCACATCGGGCTACCAGTCCCTAATATTTTGCCAAGTTTCGTGCAAATCCATTCAGCCGTTCGATTATTATTATTTTGTTTTTTTTTTGCCCCGCGAGGCCCTTTTAAAACCTCCACATCAAACCTAGGGGGTCAGCGAGGATCTACTATGCCCCCTTATAGTTATTTCCCCCTTTGTTTTGACCTCCTCTTGTCTCTCGATCCTACCGAGAGACAAGATGGCGGCCGCTACGGACTGTTTGGAATGTTGACAGACGCCGGAGAACCAATCAGCTTCGCTTCACAAAGCTCCGTTGCGCGAAAAGTCCGCGAACCAGAGCGCTAACCGGTCCGCTGTTACAGATATATATCTTTTTTTAAACGTTAATTTCTCAAAATCCACTGGAGCACATATATTGAGACCTACAAAAGGCACATCGGGCTACCAGTCCCTACAATTTTGCCAAGTTTCGTGCAAATCCATTCAGCCGTTCGGGCTAAAAGTGAGGCCAACCGCCCTATGGAAAACTCAATGTTAAAAACACGTTTTGGGACCCCCCTTTTTTCTCGGCCCCCACTGGACGAACCCCCCCCAAATTTTCAAGGGCTGCTCAGAAACAAAATGTGCCATTTTCCTGAAAATTTCAGCCGATTCCGTCCACAAACGCCAAAGTTATTAGACATAGAATTTTCAAAAAACCCATAGAGAAAAAATCCTAACTATATATACCTACTGGCGACCGCCAGTAGGTAATATATATATATATATATATATATATATATATATGTATAACACATATTTAAACTTTACAGAAACACACATTCACTGGATGATTTTATCAGTGATGTCATTTGAGATGTCATCAGTGATGTCACTGACCATGTCATGAATGATGTAATATGTGATGTCCTCCGCAGTGCATTGCGGGGGCGCGAGTTATAGTTATCTCAACTAACTATAACGGCCTAATTTCTCTGCTTTTGTACGAGTGAAATGTCCAACTAACTATAACCTGTGGTTTTTTCAGTGAATTTCTAAGGTTTTTAAAATGCTAACTTCTAACTATAACGTCCCTGAAACCTATGGTTTTTTCAAAGGTTTTTTAAATGAAAATTTCTAACTATAACGTCCCTGAAACCTATGTTTTTTTTCAGTGCATTTCAAAGGTTTTTTAAATGATAATTTTAAACTATGCCTACAGAGGTAGGACATGTGAAGAAAGAGGAAGAATGGCACAGAAAGAAGCAAGAAAAAATAAATACATAAAGAGGAAACAGGAGTCCAGAAAGGCAAAGAAGTGCAGAAAGAAGCAAGAGATATGCAGAAAGAACCAACAGAGGCACAGAAAAAGGCCTTGTTGCCAAGTCATCCTGTGCCCCCAACTTTTTTTACTAACTGGTACTGATGGTAACTGACCCTGACTAACCAGGCCCAGAGCCAGTGCTATGCTGAAAGACACTTAGAATACAGTGAAAACACCTACATACACTAGGGTACACTACGGGTTGGCATACCCCTGTGATTGGTGTGACCTTCCCTGTAAGGCCCTAGTACATAATAGGGCAGGGGGATTAAAACTACCTCTAACTAAGAGGTGCAGAAAGAGGCAAAGAGGTGCATAAACAGGTAGGAAAGATGCAGAAACAGGGAGCAGGGGTGTGGAAAGAGGCAAGGGGAGTGCAGAAAAAGGTAGGAGGGGTGCACAAAGAGGTAAAAGAGGTACAGAAAGAGGCAACAGAGGTGTAGAAAAAAAGCAAGAGAAGTGCAGAAAGAGGCAAGTGAGGTGTAGAAAGAAGCAAGAGCAGTGCAGAAAGAACCAACAGAGGTGGTGAAAGAGGCAACAGAGGTGCAGGAGGCACAGGGGTGCAGAAAGAAGGAAGAGGAGTGCAGAAAGAAGCAACAGAGGTGCTGAAAGAGGCACGAGGGCTGCAGAAAGAAGGAAGAGAAGTGCAGAAAGAAGCAACAGAGGTGCTGGAAGAGACAGGAAGGGTGCAGAAAGAGCCAAGAAAAATACAGAAAGAAGCAACAGAGGTATCAAAAGAGGCAAGAGTGGTGCAGAAAGAGAGAATGGAGGTGTAGAAAGAGGCATGAGTCTTGCACAAATGAGAAGAGGGGTGCAGAAAGAGGCAGGAGGGATGCAGAAAGAAGCAACAAAGGTGCCAAAAGAGGCAAGAGAAGTGCAGAAAGAAGCAAGTGAAGTGCAGAAAGAGGCAACAGGGGTGTAGAAAGATGCAAGAGAGGTGCAGAAACAAGCAAGAGAAGTGCCGAAAGAGGCAAGTGAGGTTCAGAAAGAAGAAAGAGCAGGGCAGAAAGAACCAACAGACGTGCTGAAAGAGGCAACAGAGGTGCAGAAGGATTCACAAGGGGTTCAAAAAGAAGGAAAAGGAGTGCAGAAAGAAACAACAGAGGTGCTCAAAGAGGCAAGAGGGATGCAGAAACAGGCAAGAGAAGTGCAGAAAGAGGCAAGACAATTGCTGAAAGAAGCAACAGAGGTTTAGAAAGAAACAAGAGAAGTGCAGAAAGAGGCAAGTGAGGTTGAGAACGAAGCAAGAGCAGTGCAGAAAGAACCAACAGACGTGCTGAAAGAGGCACCAGAGGTGCAGAAGGAGTCACAAGGGGTACAATAAGAAGGAAGAGGAGTGCAGAAAGAAACAACAGATGTGCTCAAAGAGGCAAGAGGGATGCATAAACAGGCAAGAGCAGTGCAGAAAATACCAATAAAAGTGCAGAAAGAAGCAACAGAGGTGCAAAAGGAGGCATAAGGGGTTCAGAAAGAAGGAAGAGAAGTGCAGAAAGAAGCAACAGAAATGATGAAAGAGGCACGAAGTACAGAAAGAATCAACAGAGGTACAGAAAGAGGCAGGAGTGGTGCAGAAAGAGGGGAGAGAGGTGTAGAAAGAGGCAAGAGAGTTGAACAAATAGGGAAGAGAGAAGTAGAAAGAGGCAAGAGAGGTGGACAAATAGGGAAAAGGGGTGCAGAAAGAGGATGGAGAGGTGCAGGAAGAAGCAAGAGAGGTGCCAAAAGAGGTAAGGGAGGTGCTGAAAGAATGGAAGTAAAGCAAGAGAAGTTCAGAAAGAGGCAAGAGAATTGCTGAAAGAAGCAACAGAGGATTAGAAAGAAGCAAGAGAAGTGCAAAAAGAGGCAAGAGGGGTACAGAAAGAGGTAGGAGAGTTGTACTAAGAGGCACAAAAGGTACAGAAAGAGGCAGGAGAGGTGCAAAAAGAAGGAAGAGAAGTACAGAAAGAGGCAAACGAATTGCTGAAAGAAGCAACAGAGGTGTAGAAAGAAGCAAGAGAAGTACAGAAAGAGGCAAGTGAAGTGCAAAAAGAAGCAAAATCAGTGCAGAAAGAACCAACAGAGGTGGTGAAAGAGGCAACAGAGGTGCAGAAGGAGGGTCGAGATGTGTAGAAATAAGGACGAGGAGTGCAAAAAATGCAATAGAGGAGCTGATAGAGGCACAAGGGGTGCAGAAAGAAGGAAGAGAAGTGCAGAAAAAGCAACAGAGGTACAGTAGGAGGCAAGAGAGGTGCAGAAAGATGGGAGAGAGATATAGAATGAGGCAAGCGAGTTGCCCAAATAGGGAAGAGAGGTGCAGAAAGAAGCAAGTTAAGTGCAGGAAGAGGCAACAGAGGTGCAGAAAGACCCAAAAGAGGTGCAGAAAGAAGCAAGAGAATTGCAGAAAGAGACAATTGAGGCACAGAAAGAAGCAAGAGCAGTGTAGCAAGAACCAACAGAGGTGCGAAAAGAGGCAATAGGGGTGCAGAAAAAGGTAAGAGGGGTGCATAAGCAGACAAGAGAGGTACAGAAAGAGGCCAGAGGGGTGCGAAATAAGGACAGAGAAGTGCAGAAAGAGGCAAGAGAATTGCTGAAAGAAGCTCCAGAGGTGAAGAAAGAAGCAAGAAAAGTACAGAAAGAGGCGAGTGAGGTGCAGAAAAAAGCATGAGCAGTGCAGAAAGAACCAGCAGAGGTGCAAAAAGAGGCACGAAGGGTGCAGAAAGAGCAAGAGAAGTGCAGAATGAAGTAACAGGTACAGAAAGAGGCAAAAACGGTGCAGAAAGACATAAGAAGGATACAGAAAAAGGCAAGAGAGGTAAGGAAAGAGGGAAGAAGGGTACAGAAAGAGGCAAGAGGGGTACATAAAGAAGCAAATGAGGTGCAGAAAGAAGTAACAGACGTGCAGAAAGAGGGAAGAGAGGTGCAGAAAGTTGAAGAGATGTGCAGAAAGAGGCAAGAGATGTGCAGAAAGAAGCAACAGAAATGCAGAAAGATGCAAGAGAGATGCAGAAAGAAGCAAGAGTGGCTTGCACATCATTAGTACCAATTTAATATCCACATTTAGCAACGTGACTATTCAAGGTTTGCAAAAGGCCTTCTATCACGCTGTTACACTTTTCGCTGCATTTTTGTTAACGTTTGAGCCTTTTGATCGAGAACCAACACTTTGTTTGTTCAAATCTGCAGATTAGGGAGCAGATGATGGATTATGTGGCTAACGAGGAAAATGAATATTTGTGCGAAACTCAGTGCAGCCAAACAGTCGCATAAATACAATGGCCCTGCTCATACCTCTGATATGGTCCAAATCAAATCAAATCAGGGACATTTGTACCATGCACATATCACTCGGAAGTCTCATGGCGCTTGCAGACTGCTCTGATAGAGTACTCTAGTTGTCAAGTAGCCATGATTTAAACTTTTTGCGAAAGCAGTTTTGATCTGAGATAGTACGTACGTTAAGGGGAAGTTTATTCCAGGAGACAGTGGCAAGATAAGAAAAAGACCTCCCTCCATATCTCGCAGTGTTGATTCTGAGGGGTGTGAGGAGGGATTCATAGCTCGATTTTAGCAACCTACATGGCTGGTACCAGCGAAGTTTTTGGGGCCAGTACATCAGGCCTTTTCCATACATGTTTTTATGTGTCAGACAGAGAGTCTTAAATAGGACTCTCTGTCCCACTGGGAGCCAGTGTAGAGATCTCAGACAAGGGGCAGACGGGGACCTTGGCAGGAGATCCAGAACCAGTCTGGCTGCAGTGTTCTGCAATATCTGGAGTTTGCCGAGAAGGCCCTCATTTATTGAGGACAACAGGGCATTTCCATAGTCCATGCGATTTATTATCAGTCCGTGGACTAATGGCTTCCTGGCCTCCATCGGAATTCATTTGAACACCCATTCGCAGATTACGCATCACTCCGAAACATGAACCGATTATGTGATTGGTCTGATTTTTCATTGACATTTGGCTCTACATGTAGAAACCTAAGTTCCGTACCGTCGGTTTAGGTGACAAGGGCCAAGGTCTTGGGGCCACTAGTCGTGAAACCAATGCTCGTGAGCCTTGCTGAAGAGCATGATCTCGGACTTGCCTCCGTTTAATTGGAGATGGTTTGTACTAATCCACCTGTCAATGTGGGACATGCATTTTTTAAAGCGCTGTTTTATTTCTGATGGATCTGGTCCAAGAGTGACCAGGATCTGTGTGTCGTCAGCGTACGATACCACATCAAAACCAGGAGATCTGATCACCTTGGCCAGTAGCGTCATGTACAGATTAAAAAGAGTCGGACTCACAATGGAGCCCTGTTGTACTCCCATCTTGACCGGTCTGTTACATGAGACAGTGTTTCCCACCTGGACTATTGTAACACGGTCTGATAGATAACTTTTAAACCATTTTAGGGTGTTTCCCCTGACACCAATCTCCCAGAGCCGATGTTCTAGAATGCTATGGGAGATGGTGTCAAAGGGGGCGGACAGTTTGAGCAGGACAAGAATTGTTTACTGACGTTTGTCCAGAGCTAATCTGATGTTGTCTGTTACCTCCACCAATGTTGTCTCTATGCTATGGGCCACCCTGAAACCCGACTGTGAGGGATCCAGTAGCCCATGGCTCACTAGATAAGTGTTGACAAGCTGTTGGTTTACTAATGAGTCCAGCATTTTCCCAAAATAGGGAAGCAGCGAAATGGGGCGATAGTTAAGGCAGAGTTTAGGATCGGCTGTGGAGTTTTTTAAAAATAGGACTTACCCTGGCATCTTTCCATTGTTTTGGGAATTCAGCTTCCGATAGTGATTTAATAAATGGGTTGGTTAGATTTTCCAATAACACCGGTGCAATGATTGAGAAGAATTTAGGAGGCACAGTGTCAGTGGGGGAACCTGATTTTATTTTCTGCATGACCGTTGCAACTGACTCGATGTTACAACTCACAAATTTGTGCAGGGCATGCCAAGGAGCTGATGACAGGCTAGACATATTTTCAGATTGGTCATTTGTTATTTGGAACGGAAAGGAATGATGAATTGAGGCGATTTTGTCTTAAAAAACATTTGGAGAATTAGTCCATTCTTGGGAATGTGGGGTTAGTGACTGGGTGGGAGGAGTAGCGAATTATTTTAGGATTCTGTAGAACCCCTTACAGGAGTTCTCTGCCTTGTCTATTCGGTTTAAAAGAAATTATTTTTTGCTTGCTTGAAGTCAACCATGTTGCCATGGTGGATGTTTTTATATGATTTTCGGTCAATCATTTCTTTGCTTTTTCTCCATTTACTCTCTGCTGCTCTGCACGAGAGCCTCGCTGCCTTTAGTTGCTCCGTGAACCAGGGGGCAGCTCTAGGTATGATTTGAACCTTAATGAGAGGGGCTACTCTATCTAGTGCGGCCGTGATGGTCTCTTCAAAAGCAGTAGTCGCAAGGTTGACGTTTTACTTCTAGCTTAATTGAGACAGACTGAAATGTTTTGAAAATATGGATGGAGTAACTTTGCGCCAGGACCTTCTCCATATTAGTTCACTTTTGGAGTCACCTTTGATCCTATGGGCAGGGATAGCAAATTTTATTAAATAATGATCTGACCATAGGAGCCATAGCAGTGGGGTGGGAGGCTCAGCAGTGAGATCTGAAGAGTTAGAAAAAAAGTCAAGTGTTTGGCCTGTGTTATGGGTGAGACCAGCTACCAGTTAGGTCAGCCCCCAATATGTTCATTTTTGTGATCAGCTGATCCGTGTCACATTCGACAATATTTCAGCATGATAGTTAAAATCCCCTATTAGGAAGAAAGAGTCAGATGCCAATATATGCAGGGTAATTATCTCCAATAATTTATCTAGGAAATCGCTATTTGGACCAGGGGGTCGATATAGTAGGGCTCCTCTCCGGGTGCCCCCAGTTAGGCCTTCAAGTCTAAAAATACATATCTATAAATGGCCTGAACTTATGGTTTCTAAGGTGGTGATGGTCAGGCCGAAGATGGCAGTTATGAGTAGGCCTCCTTCTCTTGCCTCTTTCCCGTCCACTCTGATTATTTTATATTGGGGTGGAAAGGTCGTGACAAAACAAATGTCAGGTGTCTTCATATCAATGAGGCTCTACATCTCCATTGAATGTTTCGGAATGGAGCACGCGTTAAGGTAGATGGCACTTAGTGGTTTGGAGGTTATGAACTGATTTGGGTCTTGAGATGTTTGAACTATGTTCGGTGAAATGGGACATGTTGTGTGCGATAAACCAGGGATTCCATCGATTTTCCCTTCCAATGTGTCATGGGGTCTAAGATGTGTTTTGTTTAAGTCTTTTAGCTCTTTGCTGGAGTATATCAGTGTTGCCATGACAGCTGCTAATGAAATAAGACACTCGGACGAGAGCTGTGTATGGAGTTGGAGAAAAAAAAAATGCAGGGGTCGTGGTAGTGGTCAGGCGCGGACGGGCACAGACGAGCTTGCCTTCGGCGCTGCCGGCGCCCCGCTGCGCGTGTCTGCGCCGTGCCCCGCTTTATATGGGTGGACGGCTGCTGGCAGAAGCCTGAATGCTAACTGCGGTTTCCAAACCGTAAATTGTTATGCTGCCTTGGCGTCCCTCCTTGCAATTGGCACACGCTGTGACGGATCGCCAACTTAAAACGCGCCACAGGGTGTGTTTGCACACATGTCACCTCAGGCCCCGTCCCCTTCCTTCACCACTGTGGAAACGCGCCCCCTGGCAAGTTGTAAGTTGGGGAATTAATTCCCCTTGAATATTGAGGGTCCCTGGAGGCCAACTAGCCTACCTGGTACCTCCAGTATGCACCAGGGAGCTGCATGGCAGAGAGGTGTTCAAAGGCCACGCCCCTTTTACACCTCTCTGCAACGCACCTCTGTGGCACTTACTGGACTTACCTAGTGGCCTAGTTGCACCCTAGGGACCCTCAGGATTCAAGGCGACTTAATCTCCCAACTTAAAACGGCCACAGGGCGCGTTTACACAGTGGGGAAAGGAGGGGACAGGCCTGAGGTGACGTGTGAAAACACGCCCTGTGACGCATTTTAAGTTGGGGAAATAATTCACCTTCAATCCTGAGGGCCCGTGGGGGCCAACTAGCCCACTAGGTGTTTCCAGTAAGCGCCACTGCGCTGTGTTGCAGAGAGATGGTCCAGGCCATGCCCCTTTTTACACATCTCTGCAACGCAGCTCTGTGGCGCTTACTGGAGGTACATAGTGGGCTAGTTGGACCCTATGTACCCTCAGGATTCAAGGGGACTTAATCTCCCAACTTAAAATGGCCACAGGGCACGTTTACTCAGTGGAGAAGGCAGGAGACGGGGCCTGAGGTGACGTGTGCAAACCCCCCTTGTGGTGCGTTTTAAGTTGAGAAAATTATTCCCCTTCAATCCTGAGGGCCCCTGGGGGCCAACTAGCCCAGCAGGTTCCTGCAATAAGCGCATCTGCGCTGCGTTGCAGAGAGGTGGTCCAGGCCTTGCCCCTTTTTACATATCTCTGTAAGACAGCTCTGTGGCGCTTACTGGAGATACTTGGTGGGCTAGTTGGACTCAAGGGACACTCAGGATTAAAGGGAACTTTATCCCCCAAATTAAAATGGCCACAGGGCGTGTTTGCACACATGTCACCTCAGACACCCCCTCCCTTCACCAGTGTACAAATGAGGCCTGTGGAGCGTTTTAAGAGGTAATTTTAATCCCCCTGCCCTATTATGTACTAGGGTCTTACAGAGGAGGTCATGGTAATCACAGGGGTACCCCAACACATAGTGTTCCCTAGTGTATGTAGGTGTTTTCACTGTATTCTAAGTGCCTTTTAGCATAGCACTGGCTCTAGGCCTGGTTAGTCAGATTCAGTTACCACTATTACCCGTCTGAAAAGGTTGTGGGCACAGGAGGACTTTCTGTTCCTCAGTTCGTTCTTTCTGTACATCTCTTCTTCTTCCTGCACTTTTCTTCGTCTTTGTGTACTTATGTTGCTTCTTTCTGCATTTCTTTTTTTTCTTTCTGTGCGTTGTTTCTTCTTTCATCACATGTCCTACCTCTGTAGGTATAGTTAGAAACTAGCATTTAAAAAACCTTTGAAATTCACTGAAAAAACCATAGGTTTCAGGCACGTTATAGTTAGAAATTAGCATTTAAAAAACCTTTCAAATTCACTGAAAAAAACATAGGTTTCAGGCACGTTATAGTTAGAACTTAGCATTTAAAAAACCGTAGAAATTCCCTGAAAAAACAATAGGTTTCAGGGGCGTTATAGTTAGTTAAATATGGGGGCGCTAGGTGGCGCTTGACCTGTATGGCCGCCATTCCGTAGAGCTCTCGCCAGGCCGGGAGTTAACCTACACTTCATCCTCATCCTGCCTTACATGCACGCACCCTAACCTGCATCAAATCTTGGCGGAATACCTTCTGCTGCCGTAGGGTGACTTCAGACTCGCTGGCTGCAAAGACTGTCCTGCAATCGGCTGGCGAATACTCTGGGGCCGTCCCGACGTGCAGTGCTGGAACGCGAGGGCGGACCGCAAATCTATGCGAGACCGGGGTCGCAGAGGCCGGCTGTGTGTGGTGCTCTTCACGCGGCGGACCCTCGGCAGCCGGACGTGCTGCGCCTGGACCCGGCGGACACTGCGGATGGCCTGGAGGTGAGGCTACTGCCACCACGTACTGCAGAGGGGGGTGAGGAGAAGGCAGCGCGGCGGAGTGACGGCGCGGCGCTTGGTGGAGGAGCTTCGTGGCCGCCATTTTGTGGACGGCGGGCCGTGTAGGCTGGGAGCTTGCTGCGCGCTGCCCGCTTCTATGCCTCAGGAGAGATAGACACGCACAGGCGGAAGTGGCTGGACTTGAGAGGTACATGAGGCGCCACACCTGAGAGCGGCGAGATCGGGGGAGTCTTGCAGCCCCCCCTGCCCCCCTGCACCACACAGTCAAGCCTCATAGGACTGTCCACGGGGAGAGAGAACTCTGTAGCGCTGCTGTGGGAGGATAATCTGCCCTGGAAGCTGGTTGTGGGGCGCATAGAGCGTGATCAGCTCCCTCCACGCGAGGCACCTGCCCCCCTGATCCTGATATTCCTGAACCGCCGATTGGTGCTGGGCCAGCGCACCGGTACATTCCGGGTCCACCTCGGAGGGCACCCAGAGACGAGCCGAGATGGGCAAACCGGAACAGAGGCAGTCTAAACTTCCATTTGACACACGCAGAACGCCGGGGGCGACCTCCAGCACCCAGGGCACAACTGGCTCTCCTGAACCACGAGATGACAGTTGGAAGGCCCTTCTGGTCAGTATGCAGCAAAGCCTTACGTCCATAGACTCGAAAATAGACTCCATGACCCTCCGCTTGGATAACGTGGTGGCGAAGCTGGATGGTCACGAGGAACGTATTAAGGGAGCAGAGCAGAGAGTGTCGGATTTGGAGGACGGGGCAACGACTAGCAGACAACACATGGCGCACATGGACAAACGGAAACCAACTGATAGGTAGCATCAAGTCAGAACCTCAAAATGAGGGATAAATGAATGTGTGTGGGCTGCTAGCGAAATCGTTACTGGGGCACCTTTAAATTATTAATAGTGTTCCCATCAGAGTTCCATCCTGTACCGCCCTACATCATTTGGGAATGTCACTGGTAGTACGCAAGGGATGACCCAATGTACGATTTGGCACAGCGTTGCCCTGTAGGAATTCAATTACCCAATGTGGTTGTTTACTAGGTAGGTATCAGGAGGTAACTGGTAAGCAGTGCTAAATACTGTAGAAAAACAAAGATTTTTCAAAAAAGTGGTGTAGTTTAAAAAGGGGTAAAGGAAGGAAAATGTGTTTAATAGAAACCTTCCGCTCCCACTATTTAAAAACAGTGCAGAAGGTAGTATCAACAAATAACTACCTTGACAGTTTTAATGGTCATGGTCGACATGTTTCTGCAGTTTTACCTTGGGCCCATAGGTCACCTACTGCTTCATCAGGACCTGCAATGCTACTGCTTAATTATGTGCATAAACAAAAAAAACAAAAAAAAAAAAAAAAAGGGGAAGTGAAAAATAAATATTACCTTACATTCTCCTTGTTAGAGGACCGGTGGATTTCGCAATACAGCACACACATCAACATGAAACATGAAAAGAGAAGAAAAGAACAAGCTCATTAGCTAGTGCCTCACACGCAGCTAAGGTCATACAATGTACCTCACTGTGGCTCTTAATTCATTAGTTGTATTTATCACTAATCTTGTTCCCTTAAAGAGTCACAAGAGAGCATAAGTACCCATCATACAAGAACACTCACCCACTGTTAAGGAGAATGTTGCCCCACCTCACCCGGCATTAGCACAGGTACAACGGAGCCCCGCTCTGTGTGAACAAACAAAAACAAACAGACACAAAGACTGGATTAAAGGAAGTACAACTAGGCTGAGACAAGCCACTAGGTACTTAGTTGGTGTCTTACGCAATATATTTACTAACCAAAGCCACATAGATTGGCTACTGATGTATTGCTAAGTCAATTTCTTATATCGTGGTCTATTGCTGATACAAGTCGCGTAGCATGCGCTAATTCACTGTTAGAGCCGCTATGCGGTTGTTCGAGACAAACACCAATAAGCTAACCGAGTGCTTATAACTTCTAACAGTCACATACCAGCGCGTGTCGATTTAGTGAAACGATCAATGTACGACCGTTCTTTGGAAGCGCTAGCAGTTTAGCCACACCTCACCTCTCCGTCGGTACTCCAGACGTCCAACTGGGCTGTCTGTGGGAGGTACCGACGGGGTGGGTCAGCCCGCTTTTACAAGTTCCGGTGTGTCTCCCAAGAGGTGGGCGCGGCGCTATGACGTAATTGCGCCGCGCGTTGACTCACGGATACTGTAGTTCTCATGCGCCTGATTATGCCCGCAATAAAGAACTCCTTAAAAACGTATCCTTTCAATGAGGACTCTCATAGTCTCTAGGCTAGGTAGCTTCTATCTGACTGTAAACGATACATTCTGGAGGGTTAGACAGGGGCGTCTGTCTTTTAACGCACCAAACCCCTCGCTCGTGGAGCGTATGAATCCTTTTATATATTGGGAGTCCCATCTCATTCTGAACCCAAAGGGGCAGGTGAGAAGAACAGTTCGGAGGTTAGAGTTTGGCATCAGTGTGTTATAGCGCCAAACCGCTGAGCCCTGTCATCCTGATGGTGTAATTACTACCGGGCCATTAGTAATGGTTCTATCTCACTTAGGACATGTAGCAATGATCCTTTATTTCATAATTGCTGTAAAAATACATCGCTTAGGACAGTCATCAACATGTTGCTAAAACTTTATTTCAACACAGTATGTGGATGTTCATATGACACTATAGCGACATCCAAGGAATTTCTTCGTTCAATCCTTGTTTATCTGTCCCAAGTTTGTACACCCATTTCTGTTCGCGCCGAAACAGGAAGCTTTTGATGTCAGTGATATGGGTAGGTATCATAGGTTGCTCTAACACGGTCCATTGGTCCATTGGAGATCAGACGGTGTATGTTTAGTCTTTAAAAAATGATCCGTGAGTCTGGTTGATTGCCTAGAGCACCTAATCGAACTCTTATGTTCTGAAATGCGTGTCTTAATTTTGCGAGTTGTCATGCCCACGTATCTCTTGTTACATGGGCAAGTGATTAAGTACACTAAGTTGGAGCTATTGCAATTTGTAAATCTCCGCTGTTCCCAGGGACGACCAGTCCCTATGTCAATCGTCTGCGATCTAGTGGTATTAGGACACGCTGCACAATTTCCACAGGGATGGTGTCCCGTGGCCACAGTCATGTCCCACAGTGTGCCCAGTGCCCGTGGTAGTTCTTCTTTGGGGCGGGTGTGGACTAGTTTGTCCTTTAGGTTCTGACCTCTTTTGCAGGGGAACAGTGGAGCTGGAATGGAGTCACTTCCAGTATTGAGAATGCTCCAATGCTTCTTCACTATTCTCTGAATTTGATTAGAATGTGTGGTAAACGTACTCACACAGGTAACCCGATCTTGATGGGGTTTCGGTGGCATAATCTCCAACAGCCCTTCCCGGTTATTATTGGAGGCTCTCTTTTTTGATCTACGAACCAGATGTTTTGGATATTCTTTTTGTAGGAGATCCTTTTCTAGGCATCCTGCATGGTATTCAAACCGGTCTCTGGTTGAGCAGTTTCTTTGAATACGCAAAAATGGCCCATAGGGCAGGTTGTCCCGGAGAGATTTAGGGTGACAACTGTTGTAATTCAATAAAGAATTACGAGACATTGGTTTGCGGAATAATTCAGACGCTAAACCGGTAGGTGTCGGTGTAATGAGAATATCAAGAAATGCCAACTTTGATCTGCTTTGTTCCATTGTGAAGCGCAGGATGCGATTTCTTTCGTTCAACCACTCATGGAATCTCAGGAGTTCAGCTTCACTACCCCTCCAGATCACTAGAATATCATCTATATATCGCTTCCACAGACGCACCTTGTCTGTGAAAGGATTGGTGTTAGAGAAGATGTGATCTATTTCAAATCTGTGAACATACAGATTCGCTAGGGACGGAGCAAAAACGCTGCCCATACTCGTCCCGCTCACCTGGAGATAAAGCGAATCTTCGAACTGAAAGAAATTTTCAGTCATGGCTATATTTGCCAAAGTCATTATAAATTTAACTGGAGTGATTGAATCCAGGTCTCTTTCAGTTAGAAGTGCCTCTACTACTTCTAATGTTTCTACCTGTGGAATTGAGGTATACAAACTCTCCACATCAAATGATACCAGGATGTCTGTTTTGCTTTCATATTCGATTTCAGGAAGAAGTCACATGGACAAACTCCTAAAAGTCATTGCTGTACGTAATGAGGATTTGGAATCTCGTTCCCGACGAAATAACGTACGCATGTTAGGCCTGGACGAAACCACCAATACAGGGCGCATAGAAGACTACATGGAACGTTTGCTGATTGAACTTTGTGGCTGCGACGCCTTTTCGGCGCATCTTGTTATAGAGCGCGCACACCGCTCCCTGGCGCCAAAGCCCCGTCCGGGTGCAACGCCGCGCCCGATCATTATGACATTTTTAAACTACAGAGACAGGGACACGCTTCTTCGCCTGGCAAGAGAAAAGGGAGAAGTGCGCTATGAGAACACTATCTTGTCGTTCTACCCTGATTTCACCCAAATGGTGCAGGACGCTCGTCGAAAGTTCCAAGCGGTGAAAAAACAACTACAATCCCGCAGCATCCAATATGCGATGCTCTATCCAGCGCGACTACGGATCCATCATAGAGGCCGACAACATATCTTTTCAACGCCCCAGCAGGCGGAAGAATTCCTGAAGCATGACAGATGCTCAGCATCTAGAGAGACAGCTACGAGGAGGAGATCGCGCTCTAATTCACCTTCATCAGAACCTTCTTGAGGCTTGCCGCCTAAGTTGCTGGGACTGCGGGCTGGAGAGCCCTAAGGCTGAACATCGGGAGGGTGAAGTATGACACTATTACTGACTTGAAGGCATGATATGACTCTTGGCCGCCCACCCCTGTCCCGTCGAAGCGACCCCTGTAGCCCAGGTGGTTGTAGATGGGTGAATTAGGGAGGTGTGACGGTACTGGCGGGAGCTCCTAGCGGCCCCCCTTTTTTGGCTAACACTACTGGGTTTTATTTAGTCAAGGTTCATTGGTCCTTTTGGGTGTATGTTGACATCTGGGGACATGTTTTTGAATAGGGAGGGAGTGGGTATTATACTCTGGCAGGTTGGGGCAGCCGGTGTGGGAGGACAGGGGAGGGAGGGGGAGGAGGGAAACAGCTTTTAAGCGGGATGTTAAATTAGTGGAGGGAAATGGCCGGGTTGGAAATCAAAAGGGACGTGTGAGTCGAGTGGTTGATTGCTGCATATGGAAGGGAGTCCTCAGCGGGAGATCAACTGTTTTCTTTTTCTGTGAATGCAGGATAAGCAGGTAGATACTACTCCAGGTGTTAGCGTGATGTCATGGAATGTGAGAGGGCTTAATGACCCCCGAAAACAGAGGCAAGTACTAGGTTATTTGGATAGACATCCTGTTAATATTGCTTTCCTGCAGGAAACGCATTTGGCGCGGGGATCCTCCCCTAAATTTGCATCCAGATGGGCGTCGCATGGTTGTTTTGCATCCTATTCCTCCTACGCAAGAGGGGTGGCCATCTTGGTTAAACACGGGTTGTATTTTGTGGAGAGGGGGAGAGAAGAAGATTCAGATGGAAGGTACTGCTTGTTGTGGGGTTCCCTACAGACGCATGACATTGCCCTTGTGAACTACTATGGGCCTAATGTGGATGATCCTCACTACCTGCAACTGTTACTTGGCAAAGTAAGAACGCTGGGGTGTAGATACCTCATCTGGTGTGGGGATTTCAATACTGTAGTAGATCCGACATGAGACAGGACACAGGCCGCACCGGCACATTATACCACCTCTCAGCGCGCCTTGGAAGACATAGTCAAAGGGAAGGGATTAATTGATGCATGGCGTTTCTTACATCAGTCACACCGGGAGGGCACACACCACTCCTCTGTCCATAATACCTGGGCTCGGCTGGATTATGTGTTTTTGGCGAAGGGAATGACAAACTGGGTCCAAAGGGCGACGCATATGGCTAGGACTTTCTCGGATCATTCCCCTGTGTACATTTCCCTACAAATACCTGTAGATACTGCTCCCTATCTTGGCTGGCGGCTGAATCCCTCCCACCTGCAAGACGCTGCTTTTAGGTCTGAACTGGAGCAAGAGATATTTGACTTCTTCCCTAGGAACACAGGCTCAGTTGCGAGTCTTACTACTGTCTGGGAGGCCTTCAAGGTGACTGTCAGAGGGTGGTGCATTGCTAAGGGAGGGGGCATTTTGAAAGCATTGCGCGGTACCCTACACACTTTGGAGACTGAGCTGAGGGCGATGGAGCGAGAGGCTAGGAGCGCCGCGGATCCCTCCCCCATACAAGCGCGTATTAGGGAGAAACTGTTGGAATACACCGAAGAGGCTGAGCGAGAATGTAAATTTCGGGGGAAGCCGGGAGAAGCGAGGAGATATGGGGAGGGGGATAGACCGGGTCGGTCATTGGCTGGGGCTGTGCGACCTCCGCGCTTTCAAAACTTTGTTACAGAACTTCAGGATGGCCAAGGAGGAACGAGTAGATCGTTGCCGGAACAGTTGGAAATACTGACTGAGTACTATAAAACACTTTACACCTCACAACACAGTAACACGGTGTCATTAGAGAGCTACTTCGAGGACGTGGCTCTTGCGTGGCTAGGCCCAGGGCAGCAAAAATTCTTGGCGGCCGATCTTGAAGTGGACGAAATTAAAGACGCAATAATGGGCATGGCCTCTGGCAAATGCCCAGGATCGGATGGGATCCCCATCGATTTTTACAAATCCTATGTCCACATCCTAGCTCCCATCCTTAAGGCGGTATTTTATGAAGCACTGGAAGAGGGCGTACTCCCAGACACTATGCGAGAAGCGCACATACTGTCCTTACTTAAGCCGGGTAAAGTCCCCGATCAATGCGACTCTTATCGGCCCCTGTCCTTGTTGAATAGTGACACAAAAATATTAGCCAATGTCCTTGCCACCAGATTGAATCTTTTGCTTGAAAAATTGGTCTTGCCTGATCAGGCGGGCTTTGTACCCAATCGGGCCACCTCGCACAATTTACGCACACTGCTTGCGATCATCCAGGACATCAACCCTAAATGCGCGGCGGTAGCCGTCTTTCTAGACGCTACCAAAGCGTTTGATTCCCTGGAATGGGATTACATGTTTGGGACTCTGGCCTACATGGGAATGCCGGGACAGTTTCTTGGGTGGATTAAACTCCTGTATGAAGCGCCATTGGCTAGAGTGCTGCTTAATGGGGCGTGCTCTGACCCCTTTCGGATAAACAGAGGGACGAGACAGGGGTGCCCCCTGTCGACCGTTATATTTGCTATTGCAATTGAACCCTTAGCAGCTAAATTGCGTCAGCATCATAATCATAGAGGGCTCAACTACCCATCCTGACATGTGCTCATCTCCCTCTATGCAGACGATATCACCCTCTACGTTTGCAACCCAGAGGATAACCTTAACCCCGTGTTGCGTGAAATCACGAAATTTGGAGCGTTTGCAGGAGTACAAATGAACTGGGGTAAATCGGCTGTGTTCCCGCTGACTGACCATACTGTCCCCCTGCCCCTAGATTTCCCCCTACAATGGGAAGAATCTGACTTTCGCTACCTGGGGATCTATATCTCCAGAGATAAAGACACACTAATGAGGTCAAACTATGGCAGGGTCATTTCCAAGGTAACGGATAACATCACCTCCTGGCTTAAGCTCCCGCTATCAATGGCAGGGCGCATATCGCTCATCAAAATGGTGATAGTGCCTAAATTCCTATACCTGTTCTTGAACATTCCTTACCACCCCGGGGCGCACTTCTTTGCCACTCTTAAGACACAACTTGTGCGGCTAATCTGGGGAGGGAAGCAGGCCCGCCTGAAGCTGGACACTATGATGCTGCCATATAGATTCTTTACAACAAGGGGTGGTGATGGACAGAGTCTCTGAATTAAGCAGAGTACTCTCACCCAGTCAAGAGATCAGGGCTAGATCCAACACCGTTTTTTAGCTCATTGCACCATCCCAGTTTCAGAACCTGGCTGTATGCAAATTAGTCTGTCCCTGGCCCAGTGCATCATGGGAACAGGGCAGACCAGACTACAAAAGCCAATTCTTACACTGGGAAGGAAACAAGCTTCCGGGGACCGGTTTCTGCCATTTCAGGCGTCTTCGGCCCGGCTTGCTTGAATCCTGATGGTGCAATGAGCAAGGGACTCACATCTGAGTATACCCTTCCACGCTTAGGGTGGACAAAATTATTTACAACAAGGGGTGGTGATGGACAGAGTCTCTGAATTAAGCAGAGTACTCTCACCCAGTCAAGAGATCAGGGCTAGATCCAACACCGTTTTTTAGCTCATTGCACCATCCCAGTTTCAGAACCTGGCTGTATGCAAATTAGTCTGTCCCTGGCCCAGTGCATCATGGGAACAGGGCAGACCAGACTACAAAAGCCAATTCTTACACTGGGAAGGAAACAAGCTTCCGGGGACCGGTTTCTGCCATTTCAGGCGTCTTCGGCCCGGCTTGCTTGAATCCTGATGGTGCAATGAGCAAGGGACTCACATCTGAGTATACCCTTCCACGCTTAGGGTGGACAAAATTATTTACAACAAGGGGTGGTGATGGACAGAGTCTCTGAATTAAGCAGAGTACTCTCACCCAGTCAAGAGATCAGGGCTAGATCCAACACCGTTTTTTAGCTCATTGCACCATCCCAGTTTCAGAACCTGGCTGTATGCAAATTAGTCTGTCCCTGGCCCAGTGCATCATGGGAACAGGGCAGACCAGACTACAAAAGCCAATTCTTACACTGGGAAGGAAACAAGCTTCCGGGGACCGGTTTCTGCCATTTCAGGCGTCTTCGGCCCGGCTTGCTTGAATCCTGATGGTGCAATGAGCAAGGGACTCACATCTGAGTATACCCTTCCACGCTTAGGGTGGACAAAATTATTTACAACAAGGGGTGGTGATGGACAGAGTCTCTGAATTAAGCAGAGTACTCTCACCCAGTCAAGAGATCAGGGCTAGATCCAACACCGTTTTTTAGCTCATTGCACCATCCCAGTTTCAGAACCTGGCTGTATGCAAATTAGTCTGTCCCTGGCCCAGTGCATCATGGGAACAGGGCAGACCAGACTACAAAAGCCAATTCTTACACTGGGAAGGAAACAAGCTTCCGGGGACCGGTTTCTGCCATTTCAGGCGTCTTCGGCCCGGCTTGCTTGAATCCTGATGGTGCAATGAGCAAGGGACTCACATCTGAGTATACCCTTCCACGCTTAGGGTGGACAAAATTATTTACAACAAGGGGTGGTGATGGACAGAGTCTCTGAATTAAGCAGAGTACTCTCACCCAGTCAAGAGATCAGGGCTAGATCCAACACCGTTTTTTAGCTCATTGCACCATCCCAGTTTCAGAACCTGGCTGTATGCAAATTAGTCTGTCCCTGGCCCAGTGCATCATGGGAACAGGGCAGACCAGACTACAAAAGCCAATTCTTACACTGGGAAGGAAACAAGCTTCCGGGGACCGGTTTCTGCCATTTCAGGCGTCTTCGGCCCGGCTTGCTTGAATCCGGCGTCTTCGGCCCGGCTTGCTTGAATCCTGATGGTGCAATGAGCAAGGGACTCACATCTGAGTATACCCTTCCACGCTTAGGGTGGACAAAATTATTTACAACAAGGGGTGGTGATGGACAGAGTCTCTGAATTAAGCAGAGTACTCTCACCCAGTCAAGAGATCAGGGCTAGATCCAACACCGTTTTTTAGCTCATTGCACCATCCGGGCCGAAGAGGCTGAAATGCCAGAAACCGGTCCCCGGTAGCTTGTCTCCTTTCTGGTGAAGAATTGGCTTGGTAGTTTGGTCTGCCCTGTTCCCATGATGCACTGGGCCAGGGACAGACTAATTTGCATATAGCCAGGTTCTGAGCTGGGATGGGGCAGTGAGATAAATAACGGTGATGGATCAAGCCCTGATCTTTGGACTGGGTAAGAGTGGTCTGCTTAATTCAGACACTCTGTTCATCACCACCCCCTTTTCTGTATCGTTTTTGGCCACTATAGGTGTGGCAGGGTATACTCAGACATGAGTCCCTTTCTCACTGCTCCATCAGGATTCAAGCAAGCCGGGCCGAAGAGGCTGAAATGCCAGAAACCGGTCCCCGGTAGCTTGTCTCCTTTCTGGTGAAGAATTGGCTTGGTAGTTTGGTCTGCCCTGTTCCCATGATGCACTGGGCCAGGGACAGACTAATTTGCATATAGCCAGGTTCTGAGCTGGGATGGGGCAGTGAGATAAATAACGGTGATGGATCAAGCCCTGATCTTTGGACTGGGTAAGAGTGGTCTGCTTAATTCAGACACTCTGTTCATCACCACCCCCTTTTCTGTATCGTTTTTGGCCACTATAGGTGTGGCAGGGTATACTCAGACATGAGTCCCTTTCTCACTGCTCCATCAGGATTCAAGCAAGCCGGGCCGAAGAGGCTGAAATGCCAGAAACCGGTCCCCGGTAGCTTGTCTCCTTTCTGGTGAAGAATTGGCTTGGTAGTTTGGTCTGCCCTGTTCCCATGATGCACTGGGCCAGGGACAGACTAATTTGCATATAGCCAGGTTCTGAGCTGGGATGGGGCAGTGAGATAAATAACGGTGATGGATCAAGCCCTGATCTTTGGACTGGGTAAGAGTGGTCTGCTTAATTCAGACACTCTGTTCATCACCACCCCCTTTTCTGTATCGTTTTTGGCCACTATAGGTGTGGCAGGGTATACTCAGACATGAGTCCCTTTCTCACTGCTCCATCAGGATTCAAGCAAGCCGGGCCGAAGAGGCTGAAATGCCAGAAACCGGTCCCCGGTAGCTTGTCTCCTTTCTGGTGAAGAATTGGCTTGGTAGTTTGGTCTGCCCTGTTCCCATGATGCACTGGGCCAGGGACAGACTAATTTGCATATAGCCAGGTTCTGAGCTGGGATGGGGCAGTGAGATAAATAACGGTGATGGATCAAGCCCTGATCTTTGGACTGGGTAAGAGTGGTCTGCTTAATTCAGACACTCTGTTCATCACCACCCCCTTTTCTGTATCGTTTTTGGCCACTATAGGTGTGGCAGGGTATACTCAGACATGAGTCCCTTTCTCACTGCTCCATCAGGATTCAAGCAAGCCGGGCCGAAGAGGCTGAAATGCCAGAAACCGGTCCCCGGTAGCTTGTCTCCTTTCTGGTGAAGAATTGGCTTGGTAGTTTGGTCTGCCCTGTTCCCATGATGCACTGGGCCAGGGACAGACTAATTTGCATATAGCCAGTTCTGAGCTGGGATGGGCAGTGAGATAAAGAACGGTGGATGATTCTAGCACTGAGCTTTGGACTGGGTAAGAGTGGTCCTGCTTAATTCAGACACTCTGTTCACTTTCTGTATCGTTTTGGCCACTATAGGTGTGGGGAGTCCCTTTCTCACTGCTCCATCAGGATTCAAGCAAGCCGGGCCGAAGAGGCTGAAATGCCAGAAACCGGTCCCCGGTAGCTTGTCTCCTTTCTGGTGAAGAATTGGCTTGGTAGTTTGGTCTGCCCTGTTCCCATGATGCACTGGGCCAGGGACAGACTAATTTGCATATAGCCAGGTTCTGAGCTGGGATGGGGCAGTGAGATAAATAACGGTGATGGATCAAGCCCTGATCTTTGGACTGGGTAAGAGTGGTCTGCTTAATTCAGACACTCTGTTCATCACCACCCCCTTTTCTGTATCGCCATATAGATTCGGCGGGTTTGACGTGCCGGATTTCGAACAGTACTACCACAGTGCGCAGGTGCACTTCGCGGCCTATTGGTTTCACCCCCCCCCTACATGCCCCATTTGGTGGTGGAAGACGGTCACATGACGCCTGTCCCCCCGGCGGGGTATGTATTTGCCCCTTATAAGCCAGGTAATGATGACCCCACTACGGTGGACTGCACTATGAAGGCAATTTACTGGCTGGCGAAGGCTGAGGGCATACCGCGTATCTATTCCCTTAAATTGCCACTGCAAGCGTGTCCGATATTGTAGGTTACCACTGAGAAAATATGTCAAAATATGCTTGTTCGACTTGGCTATCACACGTGTGGAGACCTGTTCCTCGATGGAAAATTCCGTACTTGAGATCAATTTTTTGGGGTAGATCCCCCTGCGTTCATGGATCTGTTCCTCTACACGGTGCTGAAACAGTGTGTGAAGGACATATGTCCTGACTTCCCGACGGAGCCGGAGATATTTCAATCTCTGCATTTGATGCTGCAGGGTGAGACGTTGAAACATGCTACCTCTATTTTATATGCTAGAAGCAGATCGGTTCCTCCCCAGGAACCGGCTAGGGCTAGAGCGGCCTGCGACAAAGATCTGACTGTACCCCTCACGGACGAGTAGTGGGAGATTGCATGCACACAGACAGAATGCATTTCCGGCAGTACCAGGCTCAGGATACTACATTTTAAGTTTCTGCACAGACTGTATCACACACCGGAGCGCCTACATAGGCTGGGGCTACGGCAGTACGATAAATGCCATCGGTGCCACCAGGGCCCGGCGGACTTTTTACATCTAGCTTGGAGCTGCCCTAGAGTGGCGGAGTATTGGGAGGAAGTCCTAGCAGGGCTAGCTGATATGCTGGGGATCACCATTGAAACATCACCAACGACCACTCTCCTGGGCCTGACCACACACATTCCCACTCCACAAAGGAAGTTACTATCGCTGGGTCTGCTGCTGGCGAAGCGACAGGTGGCATGCCGCTGGGGGAGGGGCAGGGCGCCCAAGTTCAAAGGGTGGATACGGGATATGGTACTATGGCAGGAGAACTTACATGCATATGCGGAACTGATGCCCTTACATTCCAGGCCTAAGGACATCTGGGGCCCATTCTTGGCATGTCTCGGGAAGCATCAAGAGGAGGAAGAGGAGGAAGCCGATGAGAGGGGGGCCAACGTGTAAGCACCTATTTATCGCATGTGTGCTGACGCCTGCATGAACTGTAAGCATTGTATTTTCACTTACTATGTCTACCATGAAATTCCTGTACTGTTTGTGTCATTTACGCTCTCCTGTTGTTGACAACTCTGATAACCGTCCTTCTTGGATTTTCATTGTGGTATCATGCTTGACTCGCGTATCCACTGTACCTAGCATTTGACTTAGAACTTGTGCTATGGGGAGTTGAAGCAAGATGTTAACCCGTAGTCATAGTTTCCTTCCTACTGTGGGGGGGGGGTGGAGGTTAATGGTTCTATGTAACTTAAGAGAGGAATGGTGACACCTACATGATGTGACTGTAACATGTATTATTGAATAAGCATGATAAATAAAGTTTAAAAAAAAAATAGTTAGTTGGATATTTCACTCGTACAAACCAAGTGAAATTCCCCCGTTATAGTTAGTTCAGCTAACTATAACTCGCGCGCCCGCAATGCACTGCTGATGACGTCACATATTACATCACTCATGACATGGTCAGTGACATCACTCATGACATCTCAAATGACATTTAATAGGACACTTCTTTGGAACCAACACTTAAATTATTTGTTTTACCATCAATATTTTGTCATTGGAGCATTTGTATTTGTATTGTCTGCACCGTAATTGAATTTGTATCGTTGAATTTGTTTACATATTTGATTGATTTTATGTTGAAGTGCATAGGGAGGAATTGTTATAAGTTTAGTAGTGCCCACATCATGGGGACTTGTGGGATTGTTTGGTAACCCATCACTCCACCCTTAGTAGCACTCATTTATTACGGGAATTCTACTACTCGCCCAGACAGATGGTAGTGCGCCCAAACTTAAACCTGGTTACCAATCTTGCTGTTATTCAGGCAAGCTATAAGGATCCTACGTGCCAAAACGCCAGATATGGGAACACATGGAGAGAAATATTGCTTATCAGTAGGAAATTGTATTGCCCAAAGCTCTGTTTTTAATGTAAAATACGCCCCTTCGGTGGTCATATCACTGAAAATACAAGATTTGAAAAAAATATTATTGTCTACGGGTGCTTGTGGAAGACCAGTTTCTATGACCTGGAGTCTAGGGAATGCTAAAGTGATTCTGGTATTTTACTGACCTCTGCTGGTCGTTTTCTATCAAGAAAGTTAAATAGAGGCAGATGGCAGAAAAATAAAAAACGAAAGTTCCTAAGCAGAAATCAATTCTGGTATATTACTGACCTCTACTGGTCGTTTTTTATCAAGACAGTCAATTAGAGGCAGTTGAACAAGCAGAAAGCAATTCCTGTATTTTACTGGTCATTTTCTATCAAGACAGGTAAATATGGCAGTTGAACAGAAAAAAAGTCCCTAAGCAAAGGCGGAAGCAGACACGTCCTGGGTTTGATCCCACAAAGTACATATAACAAATCTTCCAGACAGCACAAGCGCTGTCTAGGCTTGACCTAAAAAGGCACATGGTGTAACTTTGCACAGGAGATGTTTCACAGCATTGTCACACACGACCTTGTATAGTATTTGTAAGAGAATGAGTTTAATGTAAGTGATACTTAGGATTTCTGTCATAGTTGTGCAACCTAATTGCAAAATATATGCATGGTTTAGCAACACACAGTGAATATCAATAGCATCTGAAGAAGGTTGGAACAGGGTTGAAGAGACAGAGGGGCATGTTATCAAGAACGGCGATAAAATTATTGCTGTTTTAGCGGCAGGAAATTGCCGCTAAAATGGCGATAATGGGCTAGATAATATGTCCTTGTGAATTCCCATAGCAGCCCAGGTTCTGGTGTTAACCTGGGCTGCTAAGGGAATTCACAAGGGCATATTATGAAGCCCATTATCGCAGTTTTAATGGCAGTTTCCTGCAGCTAAAACGGCGATAATTTTATTGCGTTCTTGATAATATGCCCAGAGTTCTGTGCGTGGAACACAAGGCTAGTGATGACTTGTGATAACCTTAGGCACTTATCAGTACAGGTCAGTTTGAATGATTTTTCAGCTGAAAAGTATGTGCTCCACTAAAATGTTCTTGTCTATTCAGTTTTTCCATTTTTTCCAAGTTAAGGGATTAAATTAATTATATGCGCTCAATGGCACTGGACATTTCACTAGATGCATAATGATGCTCATTCCATTTTGAGATGGTTCTAGTCTACATGATAAGCAAGGCTATTATTTTTTTATTTCAAGGTTGTTTTCCCTCTCTAGTGGAATACCGTCTAAAGTCAGTCACCCTTTGTAAGTTTTATGGGTTGTTTATCATTATACACTTTGTTTTTGTTGTGTTGATCTCGAGGCCACACATTTCACAAAAAACTTTAAATTGATTTAGGAGCAGTTGAAGACCTCCTGGAGTTTTAGATACTAACAAGGTGTTGTCCGCAAATGAAAGGGTCACAATTTTATATCTCCCAAGTGTTGGTGCATCCTCTGGGGTCTGCGATAGAAACTCAAGAAAATAAATTGGTTCCAGGATGCATCCTTGATGAACACCCATGTTAATTTGGGTGGTTCACTGAGCCTTCCTTGTTTGCCCCAACACACAGTGGCATAGTTGGCCTCATGGAGGCGAATCAATAGGGACAAGATTTCCATAGGCATCCACATTCCTTTTAGTACTTGCCATAATGTAATGCGGCTCATGGGGTCAAAGGCAGTCTTCAGGTCAATAAAAGCAACGTAAAGACTTCCTTTACCAATGGCCACAGTTTTCTAGTATAAAGAAGAAAATGGAACACCTGGTCAATTGTACCCATCTTCTGGTGGAATCCTGCTTGGTATGGGGAGAAAATGTTGTTAACACTAATCCATTCCTGGATCTTAACCAGGAGAGAGTGACAGAGTACTATTTGGATCGAATCAATAAAGCTTATAGGCCTATAATTGCTTGGTAGGCTCTTGTCGCCTTTCTTAAAAATGGGAATTACCTCAGCCCCACTCCAAGAATGTGGTATTAGAGTGCGTCCTGCTACAGCATTAGAACGTTTCAAGATGTATTCGGACCAATTGGCTTTATGATACAGAAAGAGATCACCTGGGATTATTTCTGGACCCGAGGCTTTTGATGATAAAATTGACTAAATCGAAACCAAGATATCGCTCATAGTGAAGACGTCCTTAGTGTAAACTTGGAATAGTTCGGAAGGGGTTTCCTGGGAGCTAAGGATGCCTGGATATGGGTATAAGGAGCTAAAATGGTCTTAACAGGCAAGGATTGAGATGTTGTTAGCTAGTAATGATTAACTGTCAAGGTCCCCCCTAGCAACTAGAGACCAGAACATTTTGGAGTCTTGGCAGGTGCATGCTTCCCCGAAAAGTTCCCACTTGGCCTCAGCCCATTCCCATTTAGTTCTTATTATGGCTAACTTATGAGCCCTTTTTAACTCTCTCACAAGGGCTATATTCTTGGATTTAATTGCCATGGAGAGCTGGCTCTTGAAGTTTCTGCACTCCTTTGAGAACCAGGTGTATTGGAGTGGAGAAGTGTGGCTCAATGGTTAGAGCGGCAGACCCTGATGCAGAGGTCTGGCCTGGGACCAGGGTTCAATTCCTGCCTTGGCTGGTCTCGGCGGATCTTGGGCTCATAATTCCTCGGACCTGATTTCTCGCCTCGGTGCCTACTCTAAGCATGGGTCCCACGCTGCAACTCTGGGCAATAGCTTGCTTAGTCTCCACAACGGCCCCCTACAGCGCTAGGGATGCCTGGTTGCACCCTGGGGATGCCCAGGAGTGGGCATTTCACGGGGAAAAACCAGGATGGGTTCCCTAGCGGTATGAGTACAGCGCCAGGACACTCAGGAGTATCAGTGCGCTTTACAAGTACGGCTACATTTACATTTACATTTACATATTGCAATTTAGTATCCTCTTTATTCTGTTGGCTTTGTGAATGGGCAATGAAATGCAGGGCCAATTGCTCGAAATGGCAACTGTGGAAATCACTAATCTTAGCCAACCCACCTGATTTCTTCATCTGGGCGCTGATCTCTTCTCTGCATGTTATTGGGTCCTGCTTGATTCACTGTAGTTTGCTTTCGTCCCTTTGTACCCTGTGCCAAATAAGGCGCTGCTTGTCATTCGAGGGTGACAACTCCTTTGTTAGAAGGTGGTCTCTAGGTGTAGTGAATGTTTTGCTTCAGAGGGATACTAGACTCAGACTTAAGGGGTTATGGTCACACAAACAAAGCAAACACAAGGAGATGTTCAGGCTGGACTGTTCCCATGAGGCACAGGGTCAAGCCTGATTTTCATATAGCTGGTTCTGAACTAGGGTGGCAAAGTGAAATAAACAATGATGATGGATGGAACCCTGATCTGTGACTGGGGTCAGTGTCTGAAAAGTTTCAGTGCTCCGTCCATCATCTCCTTGTGTTTGCTTAGTTTTCCCTATGTTGGCAAAGGGTGCCCAGGCGTGGGTCCCTTGCTCACTGTGCCACTGGATTCCAGCTAGCCTGGCTGATGAGGGGTGTTACGCCAAAACCTGTCCGAGGATGCTGGCTTGGCAGTTCATGCTGGACTGTTCCCATGAGGCAAAGGGTCAAGTCTGAACTGGGGTGGCAAAGTGAGCTAAAGAAGGATGATGGATTCAACCCAGATCTGTGACTGGGGGTGAGTGACTGAAAAGCTTCAGTGCTCAGTCCATCATCTCTTTGTGTTTGCTGTATATTAAATATCATTCATATAATTAAATAAAATCTATTAAATAAGTCATAATTAATTATTAACTTATTAACCTGACAACCTATCCCCTTATAAAGCCAACAACCCACTATACCATTATAAATTCAAATACAATTAAACATTCTAAATGTCCTAAAATTACAAGCCATATTTTAAACAAAATATCATTTGTATACATAACAGTAACACATTAAATTAATTTATCAACTAAAAGACATTCAAATATTTTACAAACAATATTTTAACCACTATATTATTAAAAACAATAATAAAAACATCAATATTTAAAATTATATCACTTACCTCAAAAAACAAAATTCTTGCCAATGACATTTGTGCATCATGGAATTTGTGTGTCATGATATTTATTTTCTGATATTTTTGTCTCACAATATGTTTACATCTATATTTTGTCTAAACAGCTTCAGATATAATTAAATATAAATGGATGTACTTTCTGCGTGGAAAATCAGCTTACTGTTATCTGTCTTGAGGTTTGTATGGAAGTTGTTACCTATCCTTTGTTACAACCAGGATGTTCCATGCTCAGCATTTGCCTGAAAAAAGGCCTGGAACAAGCAAGGGAATGATGATGCGTGGGAGAATGGCCAATTGGGTTAGTGCAATACTCACAAGCCTAGGAATAATAACACCACCATGCTAGGGATGTTTCGTGAGAGTTATAGGATAAATGAGGTGGCAAGTTTGATTGAGGACTTATTGGATGACACCTCAACTGTCCTAGAAAATATCATAGACAAAATGACTGCAACGAGGACCATACTTATACAGAGCAAGATATCATTCGCTTTTTTGCTTGCTAAGGAAGGCAGAATATGTCAGGTAGAGGTCAAAAGTGTTGTGCCTACATACCAGACAACAGTGGCAACATTAGACAGGCAATAAATAAGATCCATCAGGTAAGCGAGGAAGAATGACATATACAGTAAGGAATATTATGGGGTTCCATGGCTGCCTGCTTGGGTGAATGGGGAACATTGCCATGGGAACCAATATTGATAGGATTTGGTATCTTGGTACTTCTTTGCATAATGGTGACTGTTATACCATGATATGTCCCAACTAAAATTTGTAAGCCCAGGGAGCACAGAGCAGAGCTTCCCATTGAGCAGAAAACAAGGAAAATGAGAGCCATTGGACTTGAATAAATGACACTCTTGAGTATCAGAAGAGGGAATGTGGAATCCAGTTTATTTCAAGTTCCATTTTGTGACAATCAATAGCAGCAAGCCTGCAGAAGGTGCACAGGCCTGTCAGCCTCTAAGTGAACTTGAACTGTTTGTACTTTTACTGTAATCCCCACGCCTTGAGAAATTGCCAAGTCAAAAGTGTACGTTGCTGACACTTTTTTTGAATATTGTCAGTGGGAATTAACAAGGGGGGATTGATTGTTTTTAAAAAATGTACTTGTAAAATTTTAACTTGACTAATTCTGCTACACACATGCCTAGAAACCAGAGCTGTGTTCAATGCTCCCAGGGCCTGTGAACCTCTGAGTAGGTTGACATTCTAGCTGCTGCTCCGATCGCACTAGACCCTCCCCATGTTACCACGCTCAGTCGGCCTCATTAGGAGCCGAAGACGTGGCCACGGAAGGACGCTTCTTTTGAATATCGTCAGTGGGAAAAAACAAGGGGGGATTGATTGTTTTAAAAATATGTACTTGTAAAATGTTTACTTGCCTAATTCTGCTGCATACACACTTAGAAACCGGAGCTGTGTTCAATGCTCCCAGGGCCTGTGAACCTCTGAGTAGGTTGACATTCCAGCTGCCGCCCCGATCGCGCTAGAGCCTCCCCACGTGACCATGCTCAGTCGGCCTCATTAGGAGCCGAAGACGAGGCCGCGGAAGGACGCTTTTTTTTAATATCATCAGTGGGAATTAACAAGGGGGGATTGATTGTTTTAAAAAAAATTACTTGTAAAATTTTAACTTGCCTAATTCTGCTGTACACACGCCTAGAAACCGGAGCTGTGTTCAATGCTCCAAAGGCCTGTGAACCTCTCAGTAGGTTGACATTCTAGCTGCTGCCCTGATCGCGCTAGAGCCTCCCCACTTGACCACGCTCAGTCGGACTCATTAGAAGACGATGACGAAGGCGCGCCTAAGGCAAGCCCGTCTGCACCCGTCCCGCCCGGCCGGGACCAAGGGCCGGAACCCCTGCCGGTTTTAAGAATTTTAGGCCTTCCTATTCACAGGACCAACTTTTAAGTCTTAAGGAAGAACCAAAGAGTAAGTGCAAACACTCGATTGGCTGTGAGGATTACCCTCTGCATTGTCCTAACTGTGATTTTGGAGCCACTACTCCTGGATGTGGGTCTGAGCTGCTAGGGAAGGAAAGGGAACTCAAAATGCTCCTTCTTAACTGTCGCTCCCTCCCCAAACACACTGTAGAGATCAACATTCTACTTGAAGATGATAAACCTGACATTCCTTTCCTTACGGAAACATGGTTAGACAAAGATATGGATTATGCCATGATACAAACTCTCCCACCTCATTATACAATACAGAGACTCGACAGAGATACTGGTCGGGGAGGGCGCATTGCCATTATCTAAAAGGAGGAATTTAAATGTTGTATCTCAAAATACCCCATCCCTAATTGTGAAAGCATGCTTTTTTTGATGTGGGTATCCCCTGTTACTACCCTTTCGGGTATTTTACTTTATCGGCCCCCAAGCCCTATCGGTCCCTTCCTAATTTTACAGTATTGGGAGATTTTAATATTCACCTTGATAAAGCCCAACTCCCCCAAACTGTGGATCTTGTTGAGGGGCTAGCAACCTTTCAGTTTGATCAAAAAGTCCCAGGGCCAACACATATCAAAAGTCATTTATTAGATCCTATATTCTCTAATATGCAATCCCTATTTGCTTCTGAACCTGTTCCTCTTCCCTGGTCCGATCATTTCCTGCTCCCATTTAAGTGGGTTAGACAGGAAGTTAGCCTCCCGGCCGAGAAAATGAATAAACTAATTCGGACCTGGTCTACCCTTCCATGGAATGTGTGGGAGGATGAATTGGACACTACTAGACCTACATTCCACCCTAATCCCATAATTTCCAATGATTCCTTCAATACCTGGCTAGAATCCTCATTAAATAATATCCTCCCACAAAAAGAGGTACAGATAAAAACCGGAACCAAGAAAAACCCATGGTACTCTTTGGGACTTCGGAAGATTAGGCAAGAGTGTAAGGTACTAGAAAGAAAGTGGAGAAAAGATTTTTCACAATGTAATAAAGCTAAATACAGAGAAGCTATCAAACTTTACAAATCTGAGATAAAAGCTGCACAAAGCCACTATTATCAGGAGAAAATAGTTTCAGCGGTAAATTCTCCGCGTGAGATTTTCGCGATTGCTAAATCCCTCCTTATTCCGCCCACTCCTCTACAGAATACAGACAATCCTCAATCCCGGTGCAATCAGTTGGCGGAATTCTTCTCTGCAAAGATACAAACCATCTATAAATCCTTGTTACGGAAGGAGATCTGCAGTTGGCACATCAAGCTGATTCGATAAAGGAACAAGCCTCATTGAAGGAATTCCTCTAACTTAACCAGGATGCCTCAGTTGAAATTCTAACCCACCTTAAATCTGGTTCACCCATTGACCCAGCTCCGACTACTTCTCTTCTTAAGATCAGTAAGACTATCTTCACAGTCTTAGTTGACCTGATTAATGCCTCCTTTCTAGCGGGACTCGTTCCCCCCTATGGAAGAGGGCAATGGTCAAGGCCCTGCCGAAAAAGCCCAACCTTGATCCAGAAGACTGGGCGAATTATCGACCCATATCTCTGCTCCTTGGTATAAGTAAAATCGCTGAAAAACACGTAAATTCTGTTTTGTCGAGTTTTTGGGAAAACAATGATCTGCTCCACTCATCTCAAACGGATTTCAGACCACAGCAGGCTACTAAGACTGCCCTCCAATCGGTAGTGGGGGGAACCAGGAAGATACTGGATGATGGAGGCTGCGCTGTAATTATTTTATTAGATCTCAGCTCAGCCTTTGATACAGTTAATCACTTGTTCCTGATTATTAGACTTCAAGAGGTAGGGATTATGGGAGGAGCCCTTAAGTGGCTGCAGTCTTTCTTGGAAGACAGAGTGTTCTCGGTTTTTGAAGAAGACTGTATCTCCGACCCAGTGCCTCTAACCTGTGGAGTCCCTCAAGGATCGTCATTAAGCCCCACCTTGTTTAACGTCTATATGAGTTCTCTGGCACATATGGTCAACCCTTTTGGGGTGCAGATCGTCACTTACGCAGATGACACTCAGCTAGTCGTTTCTTTGAATAAAAATGGCAACACAGAAGGGGCCCTTATGTCCTGTCTGGAAAAAGTGGCGAGGTGGATGGATACCTCCTTTTTGAAACTTAATGGAGCTAAAACTGAAATTATGCTTCCAGGCAAAATAGTTCCATCCAATATAGACTCTTGGTGGCCCAACAACTTAGGACCCCCTCCCCTCCCAAAAAAGTCTATAAAAAGTTTAGGAGTTACATTGGATGTTAATCTAGACTTCAAGGAACAGGCGCGGAAAGTGGCAGGCGTCTGCTCCGGCCTTTTGCGGATGATTAGAAAAATCCTCTCCATACTTCCCTTCTTGGCAAGAAGATTATTAATTCAAGCACTGATACTATCTAGGTTGGATTATGCGAACGCTATTTATCTTGGAGCTCCTATATCCACCTCTAAAATACTACAGACTGTTCAAAATTGCAGCCCAGCTTCTTTTAAATGTTCCCAAACGCTCCTCAGCTAAACCCGCTTTGGCCTCACTTCATTGGCTTCCTATCCGTGAAAGGATTCAATTCAAAGCTATGTGTATCATACATAAGTCACTGGAAGGAAAGGGATCTAGGTTGGTTCAGGCTATGATCCTCCCCTATCAACCCAAAAGAGCCTTGAGATCTGAGGGTAAATACCTTCTAGTAGTAGTAGTCCAAGAGTTAAATGCACTAGAAGTGGAGGCTGTATGTTCTCATATTCTGCTGCCAAGCTATGGAACTGTCTTCCCCTCCATATTCGTTCCCAATCTAATCATCATTGTTTTCGGAAACAGCTGAAAACCTTTTTCTTTCCCTGACATGACATGTTATGTTCCTGATTTAGTGTCCTTAGCGCTGGGATGACTTTGGGTAACCAGGCGCTTTATAAGTGCCCCATTCACTCACTCACTCACTCACTCACTCACTCACGTGCCAAACTGTTGCTAGTCTATACTTGCTGATTCCATAATAACAATACAACCAAGGATCTTATTCTGACTAATGATTGGATAAATGAGTGGAAAGTCCTATTGTTTCGTTGACCAACATACTCTCACTGGCTGTGTATTATTTGTGCAATATGCATGCTAACCTTTCAAAAACCCATGTTAACTTCCGCCATTTGAGCGTGTTCACACTGGCACTTGGCTCCTCACAGCTGTTGAATAATAAGATACATTAGTCTGTCTGCCTTTTGTCTTTTATAAATTACAGACTTCCACAGTATAACCTCAAAGCATATGCTCTTTTGCCCATGAAGTCACTGATTGGACTCCTCTCTAAAGAATGTAAGTGCACACCTTAGACCCTAGGGCCTAATTGCTGAAACATAGAGGTAGCATTTGAAAGATTTAATGTTAGTTACTGTACAGCTTGTATTTCATGCATGGGTGATTTAATAACTATGGCAGTGATAAAGGATTATGGAAGCTGTGAGTTAATGTGAGAATCTGGCATATCTAGATAACCACATTAGCCCAGCTGTGAGAAATAAATAGGTTTCATTGAGTTCAACATTGGGTGACCTTTAGTAGCATGGCCCTAATAACAAAGCATTCTTCCTAGAAAGTGCATGCTGGCATTGGCCTAAACAAATCAACCATTACAGTAAGAAATAACAAACTTTAAAGTCCACAGTTAGATTAGGAAAATATGAAAAGGGCACTAAACCAAAAAGAAAAAAACTATTGACTGAATCGTTCAAATAGCATGGGGAAAACAAAATATCAACACAATAAATTATGGAGAAAGAAAAAAGAAAACAAATAAATGAAACATGCCACTATAAGATGTTGATTATTAAAAGTGTTGCATGAAAAAAAAATCCTCAAAAAATACTGTTTTTCAACCAAACCCCTTGGATGCTATTTCAAGGTGGTTTTCAGTGGTACATAAATAAGCGTAAACATCAATACATACATAAACAAACAAAAAAATAAAAGCAATAGTTCTTCTACAAGCGCAAAGATCTTCAGTATGATTAACTTAGACTGCACTTACACAAGGCTTGAACTTGTCATGTGGGACATCTGAAAGAAAAGCTTTAGGAAGTGAAAGGTACCTTTTGTGTCTGCATTTCAGAAACTGAGGGGCATATTACCCAGCAATAGCGATATTTATCGTTAAGCAGGGTTAGCGAGAATAATTTTATCGCCGCCTTACGACGATTTGTATCGCTGAGATACCTTGCTATCATCAAGGTTTATCTCAGAAACAATAAAAATCATTCGAAATGCGTGAATATCGCTGGAAATACAGCGATATTTGCACATTATCGTGACAATGCTCTTAGCCATGTTATCCACCTCCCATTGGATAACATGGCTAAGAACTGCTCTGGGCAGGTGTTAGCTTTTGGAGATATTCGCGCTTTGCGCGAATATTTCCAAAACTACGCCTTTGTAGGTAATAGGAGATAGCGATGTTAGCGACTGCTTTCGGTCGATAACATCTTGGCACGCCCACTTTGCATGTCATTAGCGATAATTATCGCTGACATGCAAAGTGGGCCCCTAAATGCCCGCTATCGCCTACAAGCTGTCGCTAACGGGTGTTAGCGACAGCTTGGTGATAGGGCGATAAAATTATCGCCGCATTAGCAGGAAAAAGTCCCGCTAATGCGGCGATAATGGCCCTTGGTAATATGCCCCTGAATTGGTTAGCAAATCTTCTTCGAACTACCTGGACTGGTTAAACTGCCCAAATCCACTTGGGGCAAATGTTGTTCAATTGGCCCACATCAGGATCCGAGTCAACACTGGTTAACTTCTGAATTTTGTGAATTTTATTATATTTGAATAAAGCAGCTAAAAACAGTAAAACAATGTTCTTGAACAAGATCCTACAAGTGATTGTGTTTGATGTAATTACACTGAGGCCCAGGAGACTCCACATAATAGGTTCTAATACACAGAGTTATCTAGAAGGTTAAACTAGGGCAGTAGATCCCTCTGACATCACAGGTCCCTCTCCAGGCCACAACTTCTAGGAGCAAGATTCAACAACAGGCAACAAGACTGTTTACAGCAAAGAGGCTTCACTGCCTCCGGAAACACACCTTAACACACAAACACTGGTGACAACCTCAGAGTAACTACTTCCTACAGGTGTAATACACATGTAAGTTTGGAGAGCTTTGAAAGTATTTCCAAGAGAGTGGCAACACAAACTGTGCATTTTCTCTTCAAGAGATGAACACCCTTAAATGTGATTGTGCAGAGCTATTTAAGGATATTACCATCTATCCTATTAGTGGAAATATACCTACTCAATTCTAAAAGAAATTCTACACCTAAGACACTAGGGTTGAGCGGAATGTTTCATTCTGCCCACGGAGTTGGTGGAATATGGCAAGTTTTCATAACTCTTGTAACGCGGAGTTATGCCCAAATTTCACCAATCGCTGTGTGGTGGAACTTTTTCCATGACACTCCAGAAATTCAAGCGCAAGTGAGATTTGATGTCCTCTAGTTCCATTTTCGGACACGATTAGATGAGGTGAGAGGGCTGCTTCTCGAGTAGATTTGCTGCTGTTCAAGTAGATTTTCTACTCAAGTGGCAGCAAACTCAAACTGAATGGCCATGCACTCTAGCGCACTGCATAGCGCCGTTCGCGCTGATTTTTCAGAGCTGCTCACGCTAACTGGGGCAGCAGTACAACAGGTATATTTCCACCCATTGGCAGAAGTCCGCAGTATCTCTTGGAATTTTATGTAACTCCACGGAATTCCATGGAGTGAAACTCTCCGAGTTCCGCCCACCGCTACTGGACACCCACTTTTAACAGTGACATTATCTATATAAATAAAAATGTAACTGTTCGTTTGTTCAAAATCTCAAATCTCAAATCTCCGAAAGTTCTTCACTGATTGCTTTGAAATTGTATTTGAATACGCGAGTGTTTTTATATACACAACGTTGGATTCGAATATGTGCGTGTCGAATACGCGCGTGTTTTTATTTGAAAGCACAAACAGACACAGAAAGATTTAAATGTGCGTTTGATAAAAATCTTAAATCTATGAAAGTTCTTCACCGATTGATTTGAAATTTTGACACAACGTTGCATTCGAATACGCGAGTGTTTTTATATACACAATGTTGGATTAGAATACGCGTGTGTCGAATACGTGCATGTTTTTAATTGAAAGCACAAACAGACATATAAAAATGTCAATGTGCGTTTGATAAAAATCTTAAATCTACGAAAGTTCTTCACAGATTGATTTGAAATCTTGACACAACGTTGAATTTGAATATGCAAGTGTTTATATATACACAACGTTGAATTCGAATATGCGCGTGTCGAACACGCACGTGTTTTTAATCGAAAGCACAAACAGACACATAAAAATGTCAATGTGCGTTTGATGAAAATCTTAAATCTACGAAAGTTCTTCACCGATTGATTTGAAATTTTGACACAACATTGCATTCGAATACGCGAGTGTTTTTATATACACAATGTTGGATTAGAATACTCGCGTGTCGAATACGTGCATGCTTTTAATTGAAAGCACAAACAGACACATAAAAATGTCAATGTGCGTTTGATAAAAATCTTAAATCTACGAAAGTTCTTCACAGATTGATTTGAAATTTTGACACAACGTTGAATTCGAATATGCAAGTGTTTATATATACATAACGTTGGATTCGAATACGCGCGTGTCGAACACGCACGTGTTTTTAATCGAAAGCACCAACAGACACATAAAAATGTCAATGTGCGTTTGATAAAAATCTTGAATCGATGAAAGAACTTCTCCGATTGTTTTGAAATTTTGACACAACGTTGCATTCAAATACGAGAGTTTTTTTCATATACACAACGTTGGATTCGAATACGCGTGTGTCGACTACACACGTGTTTTTTATTAAAAGCACAAACAGACACATAAAAATGTCAATGTGCGTTTGATAAAAATCTTAAATCTAAGAAAGTTCTTCACTGATTGATTTTAAATTTTGTCACAACGTTGAATTTGAATAAGCGCGTGTTTATATAAACACAACGTTGGATTAGAATACGTGCGTGTCAAATACGCACTTGTTTTTAATCTAAAGGATGAACAGACTTTATTGATTGGGTTGCTGTGCAACAACTACATTAGACGCATAGAGACAATAGTCTACATATATTAGGATGGACAGTTGGTGTCAGGATGGCAGACCGGGAAGTGGGTGGAGGGAGGGGGGAGGAGTTGGTTCACTTTGCAAAATTAAGAAAGGACGCATAGAGACAATAGTCTAAATAGATTAGTATAGACAGTTGGTGTCAGGATGGCAGACTAGAAATTGGGCGGAGGGAGGGAGGAGGAGTTGGTTCACTTTGCAACATTAGCGCGTCAGACCGGGAAGTGGGTGGAGGGAGGGGGAGGAGTTGGTTCACTTGGCAACATTAAGAAAGAACGCATAGAGACAGTAGTCTACAGATATTAGGATGGGCAGTTGGTGTCAGGATGGCAGACCGGGAAGTGGGTGGAGGGAGGGGGGAGGAGTTGGTTCACTTTAAAATATTAGCGCATGTTTATATATACACACTAAGTTGGATTCGAATACGCATGTGTCCAATATGCTCGTTTTTTTAATCGAAAGGCCGAACAGACCCTAGTGATTTGGTTGCTGCGCAACAAATACAAGGGACGCATATAGACAATAGTCTACATATATTAGGATGGACAGTTGGTGTCAGGATGGCAGACCCGGAAGTAGGTGGAGGGAGGGGGGAGGAGTTGGTTCACTTTGCAACCCAAACAGACCCTATCTATTTGGTTGCTGTGCAACAAATACAAGGGACGCATATAGACAATAGTCTACATATATTAGGATGGACAAAAACATATTGTATACCGACAAGCATTGTGAAATTAAACATATTAGAAACGTGTGCTTACTCTTTTCTTTCTCTTCCATTTAACCAGACTGAGCCACAGCAACGCGTGGCCGGGTACAGCTAGCATTATATACGCCTTTTGAAATTTGGTTTCAGGTGTTTTGAAACTCACATATGATTTGTGCGTAAAATAAAAATGATGAATGCTTCCTCTTAGTGGCAGAGCACTCCTAAAAGTAAAAATATTCATTTTAGAGCACCAACTATTCCCACCACAAAATACCATAAAATGTTTATGTATTAGTAATCTAATTTCATACAAGTCCCACAATGTTTGATTCCAAGCTTATCAAATCTCACATATGGCTCGTAGTTAAAATGAAAATGGTGAAAGGAAGAGCACTCCTCAAAGTAAAAATATCATTACTAGAGGACCAGCTAGTCCTCATGAGTTGGTGAAAGGAGCTAGAAAGCTCTCCTCCAGATTTCGGTACCTGAAAGTTTGAGATGGGTCTTAAGTGTATAGCAGCTGAATGGCACGGTTAATTTACACTTTCCCAGGGAGAGGGTCTTTAATACAAAAGAACACCACACCCTCATGCTGCACTTTATCTATATAAGCCTTTCAGCTGCTAGTTGTTGGCAGTTCCTAGAACCCATTGGAATTAGTTTGTGAGATTTACCATTGGTCTAGAAACCCACCACCGGCTGGAAAATGTATGTAATGTTTACACATTTAGAGGTAATAAAACAAGTATTTAAAAGATCAAATTAAGTAAGGAAGCACGCTGCTTCAAGCTGCCACCCTGCATTGTGAACCTCCAGGTCACTGACACATTGTTATGAGTATTAAAAATTGTAATTCAGCAATCTTCCTCTGTCCCTATGTGTAACGCTATGAGTAGCACGCGCCATCAGATATGAATTCTTGGATGCCTGGCTTGTGACCTTTTCTTGTTCATATATGTTCTTAATATTCAGTGTTAGACTTGGCATCTTTTGGCGTGTTTTTCCTGGGTTTTTGCTTTCTGACCGCCCGGGTTTCGACTCCGTTGGTGCTGGCTTTGTGTTTCTGCACACATTTCTCACTTCTGATCAATGGGAAAGTGCAAATGCTCCTGTGGTAAAATGTGTTATGAATTGGTGTTTCCATAATTGGCCTGTTTGATTTATGTGTCAGTCCCTAGTAAAGAAGTGTACTGCGTGTGCCAGGGCCTGTAAATCAAAAGCCGTTGCCGGACTGCAACATTGGATTGTACCACCCACACGAACAGTCCGTAAAAGGTAACTCAGGCCTGCCGTCACAGAGCCCATGTGCGGTCTGATACCGCCAAGTCAACTGGCAAGTGCCCGCATGTGCCAGTCCCCCAACTTCCCTTTTCTTACATGCCCGCCACCCCTAAGGTGGTAGGCCCCAGGTACCCCTGTGGGCCTGGTGCAGTGTATGTGAAAGATAGAAAATGCCCTGGTGTGCGTGGCATTACCTTGTAGCGAATTACGGCTCATTTAGTTTCTCGCTACTGCAAGACTATCCGTTCCCCATAAGACAGAATGGGAAGTTTGTTTATGACACCTTATAAACATAACTGGCCCAGGGAACTGGGTAAGAAAATAAAGTTTAGTATGACTTTATTCAAAATCTATAGATGCATCTTTTAGTGAAGGTTATTTTTACAATCTGTGTTTGAAAATACCACTTTTAGAAAGTAGGTATTTTCTTGCTCAGTCATCCCGTATGCCACTGCTGGAATGTGGATTTCCTGTATGGGTTTTGGATGACAGAAGGATGGGGAGCCGAAGTGGCTCCAGATAGTCTCGGTGGGTCAGGAAAGGGCTGAATTGACCTGGGCTGGGATGGAGGAAGGGGGAGGAGATTTCCTTACACCTCCAAGGGCCTGGTCTGACTCTGACAATGCCGTCTCCACCTACTGCCAGGAAATCACACCAGAGAAGGTAGAACTGGTTCTGGCTGGGCACAGACACTCTCTACCTATGAGATCAAAGTATTTTGGGATATAAATATTGAGGCCCAGACCCCCGAACTTTAGAACTCTTTTGACCAAGAAGACTGCAAAGAAGAAGAGCCGGAAAAGTTGTGAGAATGACCTACCACTTTGCTGCGTGCTTTGCTGTGTTGGCCCACAGTGGCTGCTACTGTCTTGGGCAGTGAAAGGACTGGACTGAACTTACTGGAATCTACTTTGTGAGTCTCTCCAAGGGCTTGAGGTAGAGCTTGGCCCCTGTTCATGAAGTCTCAGGAACAGCAAAGACTTCAAGCTCTTCTGCCCTCAGCACTGGGGACAGTGTGTTTTGTGCTGCAACAGAAAAAAAGCAACCCGACGACATCTATGACGCCATTACCGACTCCGTGTCCAGAAGGCACTGCAAAGGGCACCGCCACAATGCTGCACCGTGACCCTGGTCTCACCGATGCCGCCTGTTCACGCCGCCACAAAGCCGCTGCTTGCACCACGACCTGTGGGCACCGCACTCTGCACCGCCTCGCTTCATGATGACGCCTGGGTTTCCCCGACGTTGCCGCTCCACGCCAAAATTTATGCCGCTGCTTGGACCATGTTTCGAGGGCACCGCTCGTAAAGTTACACAATGCACCGCCCTCATCCTGCACCGCAGCCTTGGCCTACCGACGCTGGCACATCGACTCTAGTTTGTAAGCCAACGACAGCACTTCAGCAACAACGACGCCGCTGCTTGCACCGTGACCTGCCAGCACAGCGACGAGCACCACATTCACTTCGAACCGCGACCCTGGTTATACTGACGATGCCATCTGACGCCGTCACCTAGCCGCTGCTCTCACCGCTACCTGAGGGCACCGCACGCTGCACTGCTGCACTTCACACCGCAGCCTTCGACATCCGCCGACGCCAGCGCTCTTGACTTCATCAGAGTGGAGTTCGATCTGCAGCGCGTGTGACTTCAAGGACCCCGACGACTCCGGAACCGACCTCCGGAACCGACGCCTGCAGACGCCGTGCTTTCGGAAGCTAAACGAGAGGTCGCCGAAGCCCTGCATTCCTACAAGGTACTGTTTGCGGGTCTTCCCGACACCGCAGCTGGCCTGCAACGCTGCGGTCAGCCAGAACTGTTTGGATTTGTTTGTTCATGAAGCCGCGATAGCCCCGGACAGAGCTATCGACATCAAGGAACTGTTTTTCAAGTATATTTTGATAATTGAAGGTTTTGAAGTACTGTATTGTGGATTTTTCTCGTTTTTGATCTTGTTTTAAGTGTATAAAAATATTGGATATTTTTCTAAACTGGTGTGGTGTTCTTTGTAGTGCTTACACTATATTACTATAGGTTATGTGCAAATGCTTTACACACTGCCTCTAAGATAAGCCTGACTGCTCGTGCCAAGCTACCAATGGGGTGAGCAGGGGATATTTTGGGAGTGTGACACCCTTATCCTGACTAGAGTGGTGATTTCTGCCCGACTTTGGCACATTCTCTAGCCGACTAAAAATCCAAATTCTAACATTCGGCAATACAAATGGAAACTTGAACCGACAAACTGTTCAGTTCAGAACATGAATCACTTGGTGAAAGTGTGCTCGTTCTACAATAACTCAGGATTCTTACCCTGACCCCAGAAGAAACCTGATTGATCAATGCTTAATGAAGAGTCCTTCCGAAGGAATAATGAGTTTATTTTTGTACTACGTAATTTGTTTTAACAAACATTTGGGACACTTAAGTATTACATTTGCCAACTTGTAGTATTTCTTTCTACTCTTTCTACCATAAGCATCAGCCCATAAATCTTTAAATTAGGCATTAACAATAAAAATACCAATCTCTCAAAGAGTGTCATGTTAAGGTATCTCTTAAATTGAAGATAGGGAAAGGGGAGCTGATCAGACTACAATACAGCAACACATCTTCCTGACTGCCCTCCTCCCATTTGCCCAGCTGCCAGAGAAGAACTGTGACTTGTGTGGCCTAAAGGCTTTCAGATCAGGCTCTTGTTATAACACAATAGCTTCAATTAATAAAGAGCCCTGGCTTTAGCAGCTTGTTAAAACAATTATCACAGCTGTCTGGAACAAAAACACTCTTTGTGTAGAAGGACATATATTTGGCCAAATCAAAATCTGTACTCGGGTAAACCAACAACTGGGCGGAGCCACAGTCTTTCTCTGTATTCCTCCTAAAAGATATTTTTTGATCACATCAGATCTGGTAAAAGCGACGCTGTCAAGCCAAACCTAAAAAAGGGCTCAGCACTTGTGGGTCGGAGAAGTCTCTCCCTCTAAGCAGTTCATTTTGCCAAATGCAACAGCAAGGGCCTTTCATTGGTGGGAAAGGGGCCCACAATATTAAATGGGCTTGCTCTGTCTTCATTTGTAAATGAATAAGTGCTGGGCCCAACGTTTTGCTCAGAAGTCTGTCACCGGCAACACTGAATGTCAGCGTGCTACATGACAAATCTGTGTAGTATTAATTCCACCTCATACCTCTTTATTCCAACAGCAGACACTCGCAGCCCCGTTACCTCACTCTTGTATGTTCCTGTTTTATCCCGTTGTCACAATGTTTCTGTTTTTCTCTTCCTCCTTCTTTCCCAGTGTATGTTTTGCACAACTCTGAGGCAAAGTCTGATAAGGAAGTATAAGTGCTGGTGATCCCCACCTGTATTCACAGACTCCAATTAATCACCTTGGGATTGTCAGAAAAAAGTTACATGTCAAATGCGCCTTTCCACATCAAATACCACTTCTGATTTAGCACATAAAACAGCATCTGCACGGGGAAATTTTGTGAAGCTGAAGTTTTAGGACCTTGGTAGATTTCCAGAGTTATTCCTGGGATTATAGCCTGTAAATTCACGCAGCAGTGATCTGGCCGGGGCCTTATGCAAAGCATGTGTCTGTAACTTTTGCAGTCTGTTGGGTAATGTTTGTGGCTTATCCATAGCCACAGCACGGCAGGGTTCACAGTGGGCTCTTTCTCACATGGAGAGATAAGGCGACCGAATTGCTCCCTTTCCCACAAAAGGAAATACCATTTTACTTCTAATAGTCTGTTCTGAGTTAATATAGGCTTTTGGAAATTCTGAACTGGAAACCTATATGGAGGTGATGTCCTGCAGGGTGCACTGGGGGGTTCAGAGAGCGAAGTACTTTAAAAAGCTTCAGACTGGAAGTGAAGAAAGCAGGTTTGCAAAGAGAAGTTTTTCTTTCAGCAGAGCTGAACGCCTGCTGATAATGACAGAGTTTAGTTCCTGAGGCACGCAGCTCTGTGGTAGGCTGTTATTTATTTTAAATACAGTACATTCGAAGTTCCATCACTGCTGTTAAGTCTGAAAAAACATGGTTAAATCAAAGAAACGAGAAAGAAATGTACTGATCCCTAGCAACGGAACGTTCTCTGCAAATTGGAATATGAAGAAAACATATTTTTTCGCATCTTGCTTATGACCTTTATCTGGGAAGCTAGGGAGAGACCAAACAGAGATGAACGTTCATGTCTTGCACTGAATTTTTAATTTATCCTCATGCACTTGGATGACTTTGATGTACTTTAGTGGTAGTCAGGAGGAAAAGCTGCTGCTTCTGGCATTCTTTGCTATCCATAGTACTGCCTTACTACCCTTGTTTCAAATGTAATGAAGTCAGTTGCAGCAAAAGAAAGAAAAGAGAGTTTTGAGAGGTATCCTAGCCAAGAGGCAGCAGAGTGCTGTACATGGTCACATGCAAGCTTAAAGTCAACAAGTAATAGATGAGGAAGCTGAGTTGTGTTGTATCATGATGCAGTGTTATTTAAAGAGGTGAACTCTTTCTTAAATTGGAGCAGCATTGGGCAGGCTTGATGGATACAGGGATGTTGTACAAGATCCTGGATGAATAGATGGAGGATGCCTGTTGTCTTGTTTGTTGTATCTTTTTTTACACTTCTTAGTCTGCAGTCTGATGCTGTTGTGGCTGGTGGTGTGCCAAGAACCACCAGAGATTGTGAGCTTGTCTGCAGGATAAGTGGGTGTGTTGGTCGTGATGTGACTGTAAATGATACAACGGGTTTTGAAGATGATGCGATCCAGCAACGGGAGACAATGATGTTCCATCAGAATGGGCTAATGTGATCATATTTCTTCAGTCTCTGGATGAAATGTGCTGAGGCATGTTGCAGGCTCATAAGGGATGCCATGGTAAAGTCTAGCGGACAACTAAAGTAGGGCATTACCACCTTTCATATGCAAGATTACAAGGACTTGACTAGCAGTTATGAAATTGCTTTTTGGAAGAAATGGTTTGACTTTCTTTAGAAGAGAGGGCCGGTGTCAGGCCCTCTTTATTATTTTGGCAATGTGGTCATTGAGGGAGATGCTAGTGTCCAGAGAGAATCTAAGTGATTTGGCATTCGATGAGAGTTGGAGTTTTAAGGTATCAACATTCTAGTCATTGAGCAAGGTTTGTACTGTATCCTGTGTGTTGCAGCTCCTGTCAAACAATAGGAATTCTGTCTTGGTTAAGTTGGGCTTTAGCTAGGCGCAGGTCATCTAGGTCTGGATGGTATGCAAGCAGTTTTTGTGGCATCAGATGTATGAAGCAGAGGAAACATCCGAGTAAAGTTGTGTATCATTAGCAAATTTGTGAATTTTGTTGGTTTTATCTGTGAAAAGAGCACCCAGTGGTTCCATGTAACAGCTGAAGATGACAACACACAGTATGGAACCCACACATGATAGGGGTCTTTTTAGACCTGGAGGTATATACATGCACAAACTAAATTTGGTTGGAAAGGTATGAGGAGAACATTGAAGACATTGCTGGTGAATCCCAGTCATGACTTATGGGTGTGTATGAGGGTGTGGAGTTCACTGTGTTAAAGACAGCTGAGATGTTCAATGATATGAGGAGGCTGGGATCATATTCATCTATAGTCAAGAGGGCATCATCTACAATGTGTTTGTGTTGTATAAGCTGAATGTCATAAAAGCTATAAATAAAAATAAATGTTTTAAAAAGAGAAATACAAGCGTACAACATTTTAATCTCATACGAACAGACAATGCAACATGGTAATCAATTTGGCCCTTGGCATAATAATACATTTGTCATATTCAAGTGGTTAAAAAACAGTACAACAAAGACAAATACGCAATTACTGTATCAAGTGCAAATCTACAGTAAAAACAGGATAAAAACAGTAAGCACTTCATCTTTAAAACAAATTGTTAATATGCTGAAAGGTTTTACATTTTTCCTAACATAGCAGTTAGGATTAACAAGTAAAGTGTGTGTGCTTGAAAATTGGTCTTGTATTTGGACGAACAGATTTGGAAATGTGACAAGAATTTGTCACAACCTTGTTTAAATTAAAACTATGCCATTCTTGATAGAGCTTTCCATCTAATAAGCCATGCCTGTCCTAAAAACGTGGCTACGCAACATGCAAAAAGACGCCTGGGATCAGACCTAAGGATGCGCAGTGATGTGTGATGATCCCGTGTGCCCAGTTGCTGGAAAATCAATTTTAGCCATTTGGCCCGCGAGGTGTTATATGATGGGTAGGTGAACATTAAATGGGCAGTACTTTCTGTCGGGGCTATGCAGCATGGGCAGTCTTTCCCATTACTTAAGTGCCATTTTGCAGTCGTCTCGCGAACAGGGAGAGTTCCAAACCTAAAATGTATATACAACATCCTGTCCCTGGGGACCTGGATTATGTCAAGAAAGGGCTCAAGATGTCTAGTTTCTTTATGAGAGTAAAATTCTGTTGTTAATTCGCCCACATTAGGGTTGCAATTCTCCCGTTGGTCCACCCATTCCCAATACAGTTGTTTGAGCTCGTCTACAATGTGTAAGGTGGGGGTCTTGTGTTACAGTGTGATCTGACGGCAGAGTGGTAGTCATGCAGTAGATGGTTAGCATTGATGGGATCTTGGAGTTGAACATATACTGTTTTTTCAATGATCTCACAGAAGATTGGAAGGTGAGTGATGGGACTATAGTTTTGGAGGTCATCAAGATCTAATGTAGGTTTCTTTAGGAGTGGGAGGATCTGTCAAGTCTTGTGTGCTTCTGGGAAGGTGCCTGCCTTGAGTGAGGGAGGCATAGACAATGGTAAGTGGGATAAGAAAGCATCCACAGAGAGAACTGCGATGTAGGACAATGGTAAGGCACAATTTTCAGAAGAAGTGGCTTTGAGGAAGTAAGAGTATGTCAGCCAGACCTAGGGGATATAGGTCTTTGAAGGCTGTCCATTGCAGGACTTTACAGAAAGGGGTTGGTCTGTGAGATGAAGTAGGCTTGGTATCAGTGATGTGCTGGTGCATCTTCTGTACTTTTTTTTTTTTACTGAAGAAGAGGTTGATAGCATTGCACTTTTCTTGGAGTAAGAAATTGGTGGGTTCACCAGGGGATTGATGATGCAGTGTTTGACTGTCTTGAACAACGTTTTTGACAGTGATTGTATATTACTTTCCTCTGGGTGATTTGATGAGTTGATGAGGAAATGGACTTTTTACCACCATCTCTGAGAAAAGTAATATTTTTGGTTCTTTTATAATCAGATAAATCCTCCTTGGATTGTGCCTCCTAAGGACCTTTATCCTTAATCAACTAAGACACCAAGATTGTAGCCGTGTCCAGCATGGATTTGGCATTACGTATATAACAAAATATCCTTTTACTTTAAAAGAACTCTAGAAATTCACAGAAAAAGGTTAAAGTGGTGTTATAGTTAGGTATGGTAATATTATTAACTTTACATTAAAAAAACCTTAGATATTCACTGAAAAAAACAAAGGTTAAAGGGATGTTACACTTAGGTGAAAATGTCAGTTAAAACATACCATTTTAAATTAACAAAACCACTGAAATTCACCAGTGATTTTAGTTAAATATAACTCGTGCCCTACATTAACTATAATTTGAGCACCCGCCATGAACAGCATTGTCATCAATCATGTAATTTTAAATATTGCATCAAAGTTATCAATGGTGTCATCGAACATGGCATGAGTGATGTAGTATGCAAGGTAATTAGTAGTTCATGCTGAGGACTTATACAAAATAATCACTCTACAATCCTCTGCTGTTACATCTGGCGTGGAAACACTATAGGGCAGTGATACCCACATGGTGCTTTCAACAGCTCTGAAACACCCTAGTTTTCAGGCCACAATAAAGGATGCTATAGGCTGATGTGTTGAAGAAAATGAGGCCACAGCAGAGGCAGAAACAAATGAGTGGGAAGCATTCAATGGTGTGCTAAGGGGTACGAGCATTAGAACTACATAGGGTATAAGAAAGGCACTGAGAGAGGAACTGAAGGTTGTAGAAGATAAATTACAGTCACTAGACCAAATCATATTAGATCATATTAGATTATATCAGATCATATTAATAATATAACCTGATTAATTGCTTAGGACTCATCTCTGAGAAAGACATGCATTCCTCACCCATCGCTTTAAATGCCATGATTACAAGGCATATGTGTCCAAACAAGTGGTGAACTACAAATCCTGGTAGACTCCCGGTGGACCTGACCATTTTATATCATTATATGCCAGCAATATCCTGAAACACTTGAGTAGAGTGACCAAACCGTAATAAAATGTGCATGTTCCCATTCAAGGCACGATGGAGATGGCTGAGTTTCCGATGGATGTGCGGTTGCAGTGTGAGGCGTGTCATCTCCACATAAGATAACTTTGTATAAAATGACACTCTATGGAACTGATTTACATAATAAAAGGTTATCCTGCAAATGTGGCATTCATGTGAACCCTTCTAGTCCTATATGGAGCTCCCCTGGAATACAAAGGCGATTTTATGGGCATCTAAAGGTAAAACAATAACATTAATTTGGAATCCCAGTTATGTTCCTCAGTTTATGATGAATTACCTGGAGAAAATCTTGGAGTGCAGTGTTTAATACACAAATAATATTTGTAATATGTAGGATAACAGCAGTTAATGAACATTTCACAATTAATATGGCTGACTAAAAGTGGGTGCAATTTGTGCAATTCTGGCAGCAACAGATGGAATTATTTATGATATATTAACATGACACTCACATAATATTACTTTTGTGGTAAATGCAGTATTAATTATTATGATGTAAAATAAAGCAGTTATGCATTTAACATTGGTAACAAACAGGCAATAATTGTGTTAATCCAGTAATTTGTTTTCCATTTTTTATGAAAGTTATCTTGCCACTCTATGCCACTCACGCATATTTGCTGCCACTCTATCCAGAATGAGCCCTGCTGTGGGACTCTTGAGATTTTCTGACCAGTTCTTCATTCTCCATTCAAGCTACTATCTCTCATCTGTAGAACTGTGAAGCAGTAACCTTCAAATTGATGGAAATGCATAATTGTGCCCCAGGAGGGTGATTGAAAAAATCTTGCTTCGAGACAGTTGGTGATATTGTGACATTTCAGGGTGAATGTTGAGAGCAACTGTTTTGCACTAAGAAGCTCAGACAGGGTCAACAGCACAACGTAGGTGTAATTAAAGAAAGACCTGCACACATGGGGAGGGGAATCTAATGCTGGAAGTGAGGCCAAAAAGGAAGCAAGCTCAGACATTAGAATCACTCAAGTCAGGCCACCTACGGAGAAGATTTCTCAGTGTGATGCCCTAAGTGTGAGGAGTATGCCCGGACGTGGATCCTTGTCTCACTGTGCTACTGGATTTAATCTGAACCCTCCTGAGATACCTAACTAAGCTCAAACCTGTAAGGGTTTTCCAAACTGTGGGTTGAGACCCACTCATATTTGCTGAACTTCACTGACCGAGGTCAAATGTTCTGCTATGTCTACATAACAAATTGCTGCTTATTTTTTAACATGGGGATTGGTGGTCACAAACTCCTCTCACTTTGTAGCCAGAGAAACAAAAGCAAATTGACATGTCACAACCTAGCTGGGGTAAAGGGAGTGTGAAAGGAAAGGCTCTAGGATGTCAATTTTTGGTAAAACACAAACAAATGTAAATACCTGTAAAGAAACTGAACACAGTCAGCCGTTAGGAAAACAAAAATGAAGCACATTTTTAGGTAATTCTGAAGGGTCAAGAAAAAAAAAGATTTTATTAGGCTAAAAACAAATCAGGCCACTTTACTTTGTGATGCACAAATGATAAATATTCACTGAAACCTCATTTCCACACAGTCTCATTTGCGTGCAATATAGTTTTATCAGTAAGCCTGTATGTCTGTGCAAATATAGTAGCAATTTAATGGAAAATGTGCTGTTTGTAACTGAAAGTGCGCCTTGAGCCTCATGTAGGTAAATAGTATTTACCGATTCGTGAATACCGAATTTTACCGATTCTGTATTACCGAATCGGTAAATGCTTTGTAGCTAAAAAATCTGTAAAAATTACCGAATCGTTAGGATTCGGTATTTACCGAATCGGTATTTACCGATTCGGTAATTGCCATTCATTCCTATGGGCCTGGAGGCCCATAGGAATGAATGGCAATTACCGAATTGGTAAATACCGATTCGGTAAAAGGGGGAAAACATTGAAGGGTGGCAGGGTGTCACTTTGACACCCTGTTGCAGGCATACATGCCCTAAGGGTATGTATGTCTGCAACATGGCACTGAAGCAATTGCATTAAATTGCTTTTATTTTTTTTCGTTATTTACCACCAACTTGTAGTTGGTGGTAAATAACAAATCCTAACATGGGATAAGCACTCATTTAAGTGCTCCCTACATTAGGAATTCGGTAATTTACCAAATCGGTATTTAAGAAATCGGTAATTTACCGATTCCTTATATTACCGATTCGGTAAATTACCGAATCCTTAATTTCGGCCCCCTACATAAGAAAAGCCCATTACCGGTCGGTAACGGCCGAAATTCGTTAATTTCGGCCGTTATCGACCAGTAATGAGCCACCTACATCTGGCCCCTAGTTACGTTAAACTCATGTGTATTAAAGCTAGGTGAGTCACAACACTCATTGTTCTATAAATTAGGCCTTGATTCTAAAAAGTTTGAAAAGTACTGGCACAGTGTGTAAAACGCAATGGACTGGGATGAGCCCGAGTTATTACCAGTGATGAGATCAGTAACGGCTGAGATTAATTCAACCATTCCACCCATACTATTTTTTGTACTCCTCAGAGAATATGGGTGATAGCGGATGAACAGATACACAACTAACTAAAACCGCCATATGAAAGGTTGTGAAGAGAGTAGAGCTTTACATTTAGAAACTGCAGAACAAGTTCTAGAGTCGTCTTACTATGTTTGCCTGGAACAAAATAATTATTTCAATCCTAGGAAGGAACAATGTGACATTACTGATTCAGAACAAGATTGGCAGCTGTAATAAAAGCACCATCTCCCTTATCTGTATGCAAAGAAACTGCCATCCTGACTTCCTGACCATTAGGTTGAACTTAATTTAGTCCAATTAATGACACATCTGTACATGAACCTAAATGTACAGCCTACCAGTTACTCTGGAATATAATTAGAGCTGTGTGAAGATGCAAGCTGCTTGCAAACATACACAGGCAGACCGGAGGTATTCCAGGTTGTGTTATCGACCTTCAGTTTGTACAACCGCATCACACAATCGCAGGATGCATGGCAAATATGAATATGATTTGTGTTATATTGCCTTTTAATGTTGTATCTGCTTAAAGATGCATTTCACTTCGCACATTTTCCCAAAATGGAACTGCTTGTCATATTGTGCTTCTATTTCAAATGGTTTGAATATGTTCTGTTTATACCCTCGAGCTACGTCCTACTGTTAGAAGCATAAGCAAAGTATCAGGTGTACATGTTACGTTTGTAATACATTTTAAAAAACCACGCGAAAAATGGAAAAATACAGTATGTATTAAGCTTGCCTTAGGTTTAATGCAACTAATATCTGAACCACACATTTTCAGTGCAGTTGTCTACACCTGAGCTGTGTGATTTGGGGAGTTAGCCTCTAGCGTCCTAGTGTTCTCCTACTATGACTCTGCAAACTGACCTATGTACAGTCCTTCAGCACTGACCCTCAGGGTAGTGAGGGAGAGCAAGAGCAACCAAAAGCTTCTTTTTGAGGCAGTGTGGTGGGCAAAGTCTCTGACTTAGCAATTAACAAACAGCCACAATAATTCATTGCACAGCCCTGTTCTTGTTTTAGGTAAAGAAAAGTACGTTAATGTCATAGCAAAATTAGGACAAATGTTAAATAGATAAATTCAATGTTCAAAGGGGGGCGCTAGAGAGACAGAATCCAATAAGGCTCCACCATGAAGCATCTCTAGTGGTTTGAACCAGGTTTCTACAGATTTACCTGGAAGAATGTGGTGAAAATGCTGGCATAGTTGTGCCCAGAGACAACAACTTCGGGCAGGGATCCCATTATAGGGATGAGTGTTGACTGGGCTGACCCCCATCGAGAGCCACTGACTGACAGGGTAAGGTGTGCTGCTGGGTCCTGGCCTTGTGTTGGGACGGCAGCCTGAGGATGATGTGTAGGCAGGCCAGGTACCCAGAAAGGAGGATACAGAGTGAGTTGGGTGTGGTGGCAGGGCTGCTCCAGGAGAGGAAAGCGGCCGAAGCAATCAGGAAGATTGGGCATCTTGATTTCCCTTGAAGACAGCACTGTGAGACCTGAGTGCAGGAGGACTGTTGGGGGCTAGGCCACGAGGAGGCAGAGAGTGCATAAGATTTCTGTCCTGCAGGTTGCTGCAGGAAGCCGTGCATCTTGGCTCCTGTCTGGCTGGATATGTGATGGGTAGATGCAGAGCCCCGGAACCATGCACTAACCCTAGTGTGGTACCACAAAGCAGGTCAATTGGCATTACTGACTACATTGTGCCCCTAGCCTTAGGCTCCAAGGACAACATCTTCCTCGCAACCTAAATTTTCACAACAACGACCCCAATGACAAAAGCAGTTCATACCTGCTTGACAATATGAGCAGCCTCGGATTGACCCAGATTGTCCACGACCCTACACACACCTCAGGACACACACTGGACCCGCTTTTCACCTCCAGCAAGCGTTTCAAGTACAACCATGTCACAGACCTCACATTGACCGATCACTCCATTGGCCGATTCAGCATCCCCAGCCCCTGCACCACCATATTCAAGATGACCAATGCCACCCACCAGTGATGGAACAAAATCTCAGAGACTAGCTGGGCAAACTCCCTCAACTCCTCCAACCCTGCTACCACCACCAACTTGAAATGGGAGTGAAAACTTCAAAGGCTGGATCATTAATTGGGCAGACAGCGTCGTCCCCATCAAGTGCAACAACCAAAAAAAAATCTTCCAAGGCCAGCTGGTACACCCAAGTACTCAGAACAGAGAAAAGAGACAACAAAACATTTGGAGAGGAGATGGCACACCAGCAAGGACACCTCTGACAGGGCAGCCTTCAATATCTCCTTCAACCTCTACCACCGCATGTTGAGCCCAACAAACGAAGATGGTACTTACCACACACATCAAAACCAGCACCAACAACACCAAGAAACTTTTCAAAATCGTTAAGGAATTCTCCAAACAGGCTGCCAGTGAAAACAACGTCACACCTTTACAGGAGCTGTGCGACAACCTTGTTCACTTCCACCACAATAAGATTGCAACCATATACCGAAACTTTGCACCCCAAAAAACACCTATTGACTTCCTCAACAGCTATGCCACCGCCGTAACCGATACGTACCGCTCACTGACCACCTGGAACATCCTCTCCAACCACAACACCATCTCCACCATGAAATCCATCCATTCGGGAGCTCTCACAGACCCATGCCCGCACCACATCTTCGACCTCAGAAACCAAAGGATCGGCTAGCAACTCACCACCCTACTCAACACCTTTATTAGCACCGCAACATTTCCTGATGCCTGGAATCGAATTGAAATCAGACCACTACTTAAAAAGCACTCCACTGACCACAATGCACTCAAAAACATCTGCCCATTCTCCCTGCTCCCATTCCCAGTAAAGGTAATGGAAAAATCAGCAGAAATCAACTCATGTACACCTGGAGCAGAACCAGCTACTCAACGCCGCCCAATTTGCCTTCTGCAGCAATCAGAGTACCAAAACCGCCCTGATTGCAGACACCAACGACATCCGACTAAGGAGGAACGGCAGCTTTGATTCCTCCTTGACCTCTTGGCAGCCTTCAACACCGTATCCCAACACACACTGATCAAAAAACTCCACCACACTGACAACCAAGGGGGTGTGTTCAGGTGGATCACCTCCTTCCTATCTGGAAAAAACCCAGAGGATCCACCTCCCACCTTTCAATTTTGAACCCAAGGAGCTCACCTCCGGTGTCCCCAAGCGCTCATTCCTCAGTCCCACACTCTTCAATGCATATACAACGCAGCTAGCCCTACTCAACACCTCTATTAGCACTGAAACATTTCCTGATGGCTGGAAACACACCGTAATGAGACCACTACTCAAAAAACACTCCACTGACCACAATAGACTCAAAAACATCTGACCATTCTCCCTGCTCCCATTACCAGTAAAGGTACTGGACAAGATCAGCAAAAACTGAACTCATGACACACCTGGAGCGGATGTATGACGGTACAACGCGTGGTATTACCACGCGTACCGTTACAACGCGTCTTTTACAACGCAAGTCGTTACCACGACTTGCGCTGTAGGGGTGCGGACTTAGGAATAGTTAAATTTACTATTCCAACACCAGCCTACGTACAGTAGGGAAGGTGTTGGAATAGTAAATCTACTATTCCTTATCCTTGAGCGCCCACCAGCGCAAGTCGTGGTTACGACTTGCGTTGTAAAATACGCGTTGTAACGGTACTGCGGGGTAACATCCGCGTTGTAAAGGATGTTCCCCCCTGGAGCAGAACCAGTTACTCAACGCCTCCCAATTAGGCTTCTGCAGCAATCAGAGTACCAAAACTGACCTGATTGCAGACACCAACGACATCCGACCATGGAGGAACAGCAGCTTTGATCTCTCCTTGACCTCTTGGCAGCCTTCAACACCGTATCCCACCACACACTGATCGAAAGACTCCACCACACTGACAACCAAGGGGGTGTGTTCAGGTGGATCACCTCCCTCTTATCCAGAAGAAACCCAGAGGATCCACCTCCCACCTTTCACTTTTGAACCCAAGGAGCTCACCTGCGGTGTCCCCAAGCACTCATCCCTCAGTCCCACATTCTTCAATGAATATATGACCCTGCTAGCCAACATCATCAGATCTCACGCCATCAACATAATTTCCTATGCAGATGACACCCAAGTCATCCTCTCACTCACCGACGATCCCACCACCACCAGAACCTCCTTCCACAGGTGCATAACAAACATAGCCAATTGGATGAAGAACAGCTACCTGCAGATGAACACAGAAAAGACAAACATGCTAATCTTTGGCAACAGCAGCAACATGTGGAACGACTCATGGTAGCCATCAGATGTAGGACCCACACCCACTCCCTCCAACCACACTAGAAACCTCGTAATCATCACTCCCAACAAGCACACAATGAAATCACAGATCAATGCTGTATCCTTCACCTGCTTCCTCACTCTGTGCATGCTATGTATGATCTTCAAGTAGCAACCCCTACACATGAGATGCACCGTGACACAAGCCCTCATCACCAGCTGACTGTACTATGGCAAAGACCTCTATGTAGGAAGTGCTGCACACCTCACACCTCCTACAGAGACTTCAGATCATACAGAATGGCGCAGCCAGACTCATCCTCAGCCTTTCCTGACGAACCCACATCATACCTCACCTCAGGAAACTCCACTGGCTCCCTGTACAAAAGAGATGCCAATTCAAGCTGCTGGCCCACGCACACAAGCCTCTAAACAACCAAGGACCCGCCGACATCAACCACCACCTGAACTTCCACCCTCCATTGAGAAGATTATGCTCCTCCTCCCTTTCACTTGCCCATGCTCCTTCTCCCACATCCCAACAAAGACCTGGAACAGACGCCCCCCACACTTCCAGACCATCACCTCACTTCCAGAATTCCGAATGGCTCTCGAATAAAACTTTGGGGCCGGCAAGCAACTGGATAACCTATCAGATGATTAGCCATGCTTTATAAATTCCTGATTGATGGATTGACAAGCATTTGTGGAGCAGGAGAAGATCTAGATGATGGCCAGAGGTGGCCCTGCGGCCTTTGTGCTGTCCTCACAAACACATGCAAGGGACAGCCCTTACTCACTGAGCCCTACTACAAGAGGTGGAACCATGCCTTTGTGGTCTGCTGACAAGGGGTGCTGTGAGATCATCTCCCTGCCTAGGGCACAGGTATTAGGCCTGGCAGATGAGAGTGGCATTTTCTGTGGTCAGTTTTGGAGTGAGGGCCTCGGATTTTAGGCACAGCGGGTGGGTGCATAGTTCTGGTACTAAAACCCTTGCTGTGAAAGAGCTGGCTGAAGCTCATCTATAGGCCCATCATATAACATCGTAATGGGAATTTTCATTCATAAACAAGGACGCCTGCCATTTGAAACTAAGTGCACCACAAAGCCCATCGAGGCATCTAGATTACCCACCGAGGTGATGTGAGCACCTCCTCCATTGGGAGACAGTGAAGCACAGTGCTGTTAAACTCTGCTTTCCACAACGCAACAGAGACTCTCCTCAATCGACAACAAAATTGAGACTTTGAGTAACAGGATGGAACTGACAGTGGCAAAATTCAACAAACAGGATCACAGCAGTAGAGCAATGAAACTCTGCCATCGAACATGGACAGCAGTAGACTGCTAATAAACTACATAAATGGAGAAAGTGCTCACTGTCAGAGCCAAGAATGAAGATCTGGTGGTGAGGTTGAGGTGCAATAACTTAAAGATACTGGGCATAGCGGAATCCACCAACACATGCAGAATAGAGGATTTTGAGCCATATGTATCAAGGCGAATTGCGATCGCAAACGCTGAAATTCGCAGAATTTTAGCATTTGCGATCGCAATTTAGCCTAGTGCTATGTATGAAAGCACAACTGTCTCGCAAATTTGCGATTTCTTATTTTGTGAATGCATTTAAGGAATCGCAAATTGCGATTCCTTAAATGCAATGTATGAAGCACCCAAGTTGTGGGAATATGGCATAAGGAATCGCAAAATACACCAACTACAGGTTGGTGGTAATTTGTGATTTCTTTCAATAATGCACATTTTTGCATTTTTCAAAGGGCCATGTGGCGCACACACATGCCCTTAGGGCATGTATGTGCACCACATGTGCATCCATGCTCATTTCAGGGGTGCAACAGGGTGTCCTTTTGAAACCCTGGCACACTTGAAATTGCATTCTCAATTTGCGATCCTCTAATTGGGAATCGCAAATTGAGAATGTCTTCCCATTCATTCCTATGGGCCTTCTAGCTCATAGGAATGAATGGGGAGGTATTCCTTAATTGCAAATTGAAATTTGGGATTCCCAATTAAGGAATATCTAGGATTCCCAAAAATTATTGCAAATCCTACATACATAGCGTTTTGCAATTCTCAAATAGCGATTCTCAAAAATTCCCCTGCATGGCCGGTTATAGAGGGCCTCCTCAATTTTGGGGACAGGGAGACTGTCCTGAAAATTGCTTGTGATAAACAGGATCCCGAATGCGATGGATTCACACCCAAATTCTTCCCAGACTCCAACATTATAAGACGATATACAAATTGTATTACACCCCAGCCAGAATCGCCCAGTGGGGAGGTACACAGGGGATCAGATGCCCAAGGTGCGACAGCGCGGAGGCAGATATACTGCACATGTTTGCGGGGTGTCCAAACCTCTCTCCATTGATAGAAAGTATTGAGTCATTCTTTGATAAATCACTGGCATATAAAGTGAAGCTGACACCAGAAATAATACTATTAGGAGTAGAAGGGAGTAATTTGCAATATCTAAATGAGGGCTTCATATTTATAGCTATGGCAGTTTTACGCCTATGTATAGCAACTGTATGGAAAGATAAGACACCTCCACCGTTTCAGCATTGGTTGGCTAGGTTATTGTGCATCCACAACCTAGAGAAAGCTATTTACGCCAGAAGGGGGAAAAAGGGTAGAGTACTTGGTTTACAGCTGTGGAAGCCTATCGCAGAGTGGAAAAGCAGGATGGCAAATATCTAGGGCGGCGAACAACTAGAGGGGTCAATCTGTACTCTTGACTGTACTCATGTTTCCTGTTTTTTGCCTTTTTGGTGGTTTTATCTTTGTCTTCCCGTTTTTGACGACTTCTGTTCTCGTTTCTTGTTACCCTTTAGTTTTCTGATTATAGTGCCTCCAAGCTCCTTTCTTTGTTAATTTGTGTTTTACTGATTCTATTATATTGAATTTCATTCTAAGTTGGGTATTTTTGGGTTGTTTTTTCCCTAAATATGTTCTTTTATAAGATGTATAAGTATACCTATTGTTAAAGGATATTCTCTGGTGCGGGGGGGGGTAAAATGTGATGTAAAAATTGTCAATAAAAATATTTTAAAAAAACAAAACAAATTCTTCCCAGACTCCACCACTGCTGTTCAGAGTGCCCACAGAGAGTTTCTTCCTGTAAAAAGAAACTGCAACAGGCACAACAGGCATGGATGAACTATGTTATACTGTACCCATTGAGACTCAAGGTAACACACAAAGGTAAGCATAGTAAATTTCAGACTCTGCATTCTGCTGCAGCTTTTTAGAAACAGAAAGGCATCCTTAACAAATGTACTAAACTTGGGGTCTGGCAGGTGGCCTGCACCAGTATAGATGTCACAGTGACTCAGACTGATATTACCTGGCTACAGTGGTGGCCTGTGATGCTGGGATGGAGTGCCAGACCATGGTATGTGGGTGAAATACTGCGAGTTGATAATGTGCATTGACTGCCTATGCCGTGTTGTTGGCTGCTGTGTCTAGATGAGGTGTGACTGGCCTGAGCACGCAGAGAGAGTTCTCTTGCATTTCACTGAAAGCTATGCAGAACAATCATTTCAGTATTCAGTCACAATGGTGAATGGACCCCGATGGAGTAACAGAAGGGGTTGAAGCACCAATGCTACAACATATAGATTAACATTCAGTGCCATCCGATCCTCAAATCCGCAGCGAAAATATGGTATCAAATAAGAATTACCCTGAATATACCCTACTACAGAGAGTTTGCACCGATATGGGACTCCCCGGCACACCGGAGTGTCTCAAAGACAGCTTGGCAACCCCACTGAAAACAGCAGGTATCTTGGAATGGGGCCAATTAATGTCCGAGAACATCTTAGTCGATTGGGACTATCTGACAACAAGGACAAATGTGTCACTTGCAAAATTCAAGTTCAATCAGCTCTCTAGCTGGGTAAAATCACTGAAAGAAAACAAAAAAGGAAATACTACCATAGAGACCGAGATGATAAAGAACACCCCCATAAAGAAAGACATTTCTTGCTGGTATTGGGCTCTCATTTTAGCGGGGGAGGAGAACTTCCTGATTCAGGAGACGACCTGGGGAAAAAATCTGCCGACGTTGAATATCCGAAAATCTTGTCAAGTATCTATGGAAAAATGTTGGTCTATTGTGAAATCCGCAGCCTTAAGGAGAAACCATTTATTTACCACTCATAGAGCTTATTGGACTCCGAGGAGGCTATCCAAATTCAGCGGGACAAGAATAAAGAGCTGCCCCAGGTGTGTATTGGAGAAAGCAGACAACCTGCATATGTTTCGGCAGTGCCCCCAGCTCGACCTATTCTGCCAAGAAGTGGGTAAGACCTTAGACACGGTATTAAGAAGATCAGCGGATGTAAGTATGGATCTTGTTATTTTTGGGGTGACTAGATCTGATTGTCTAGATAAATTAACGAAAAAGGAAGAGAACCTTTTGTTTATGCTAATCCTACTGGCAAGGAGGGAAATCTGTGTTAAATGGGTAAGCCCGGCACCACCTACACACCATGAATGGTTGGCCTCAATAATTAGAATAAATAGGATGGATAGGAAAGGTAAACCTAGTAGGAAGTATAACTTCTGGGAAATATTGGAAGACGCCCATCAGACTTTATAGAAGGCTTATTTCTCACCAAAAACCTCTCACAATCAGTGTAAAATCCAATGATTATGCGATGGCAATAAAATAAAACAGGCATAGTGCCTGTTCGAGTGGCCAGGATGGCCATCTCCCCAGGACGGCAACATTTATTGAATTTGGTAAAGGAAATAAGGGGACCCCCTCCGGAATACGCATACAGGGAAACTCCCCAAACCCAATTTCCGGAAAAGGAAGGGGCAGTGAAGGAATAGTAAAATGAGAGGCGGGTCCCTGACAACTCCGTATACATACTATTGCAGAATGAGGATAAAAAAATAAAAAGAATACAAATAAAAACATTCAGTGCCATCCACTCAAATTGTACTCTAAAAGTGAGATTTTATTTGTTCAAGCAAAGTGCGGATTATCTACATTGTTGTTCACTTTTTGTTGGTTTTGGATCACTTTAAGTGTACCAGTATTCACTTGTGTCACGATTCACTGTGCCATCAAACTGGATTACCTTGCCACATAATTAATAAGATATTTGTACTTTGAGGTCTGTGCATATTGTCATTGCTATTAAACCTCAAAACATAAATTGTCATTGTATATACGAAGTTTGTTTGCCAAGGTAGAAAAGGCTGATGGCTTCCTCCGAGGGAGTAATTGTTTCTTGATACAATTGATACCTAAGTTCCCAGGAACCCAAGGTTGCCCCATATTTTTTTTTATTTTTTATTTTTATAGAGGGAGGCCAGTGATAGGTGCTGTACAAATGATGAGAGGTTTAGGAAAGGAGAAATGCCATACAGATCTTTGACAATATTGGAGGACATGAGGGAAAGGCCAATCGTGCCCCCTTGTGAGAAGAAAGTCACCCTGAAAAAAAGAAGTATGCTGGCAATAGTATTTTGGTCAAAACTAATTGGGGGCAAAGTATTTGTCCCTGCACTGTGCAATCAGTGCCAGGGCTGAAAGCACTCCTCATGATGTCATGATAAGAGTGCTGCTAGCCTAAAATATATATTGAAGAGGCCTGCTCACAAATTAAAAAATCCATCCATTCTAGTGTCATGGCAAAAGCTGGGACAGCATTATAAAAAAGAATGGCACCTGCACCACGGCACAAGTACGGATGGCTGGGTGATCCAGGGGGGGGCAAGTGCCCCTCCTTGCCCCCCCCTGGAGACGCCCATGTACACACGTATGATTGACTCTGTATAATGTGTGTGTGATGCAAAGTACTCTGACACCCTACGCTGGTAGGAGGAGCACTATAAAACAAATGAAATGTAGGTGAGAGAAGGGCTATAGAGAAATGAGGAGCACTGTTGTGGAGTGGTAGTGAGGGAATCTGCAGACAAGGAGGTTGTTGGGTAGTACCAAAAAAGATTGCCACCACCACTTCTAAAACTGGCCCTGGCCTTAGCACAAAGAAGAGCGTCTAATCTTAATAATAGCTGGCTGTGCTGCAGAAGACCCTAGAACGTTTCGATGACAAAAGGGGTATTACACTCATATGACAAGGCTTCAGTTGTGCTTTTTTAATCCGCTATACTGCCCTTCGGTGGTTATTGTAGCAAAAAATCCCACATTAGGGAGTGAGCACTCAGGCGTGCTGATGGAAAAAAACAAGACATAAAAGCAATTTGTGGAAAATTCTTTGCAGCATTTTCGGCATTTCCCCCATATCTATATTGCCCAGGAATCAGCCAATAGAATTAATGATGATCCATCACCTGTCACATTCTGGATTCACCACCTAAACAAGGATAACTACATGACTGTGTTTGTAGTGGTTGTGTGAATATAGGTGACAGCTTCAAGGGATTCCTTGTTCCATGGACAACTTTGTGTAGGTGGGAAATAAGAATAAGAAGGAATGCACCAATTTCTTGAACCCACACCTTCAAACTGCTGCTGCCACCAGAGAAAGGTGAGGGCTTACAAGACAGCTGTCTTCCTTTGAAGCCGAGTGTGGCACAGTGAAATGGAAGTTTAGTTTCTCAAAAGACAAGAGATCAGCTTTCAAGAGGATGTATGACGTTACAACGCATACTTTTACAACGCATATCTTTACAACACGTTTTTTACAACGCAACATCCATTACAACGCATTGCATTACAACTCATGCCATTACAACAAAATTTTAAAAAGTACATTTACAACACAATCCATTACTCCAGGGGGTGCAACAGTAGGTTAAGTGTTGGATGGTGTAGGGGTAAAAATTACTATTCTAACTCCAGGGGGTGCAACAGTAGGGTAAGTGTTGGATGGTAATGTTATGCGTTGTAATGGTATGCGTTGTAATGACTGCGTTGTAATGACATGCGTTGTAGTGGTGTGCGTTGTAGTGTCATGCGTTGTAATGGTTGCGTTGTAATGGCATGCGTTGTAATGGATGTTGCGTTGTAAAAGTATCGTTGTAATGGTAGTGCGTTGTAAAAGTTGCGTTGTAAAGGTTGTTTCCCCTTTCAAGGCAGTGGTACAGTGCTGCATGCTAGTCAAAACGGCTATACTGCAGCATTTAGACAACATTTCTACCTGCCTGCTACTCCTGGCACTCCCTTTGAGACCCCTGGCCTCAGAGGAAGCAAACGGTTTGCCCCCTCTGAGGCCAATGGTCGCAAAGGAAGTACCAGACATAGTGTGTTGCTGTGGAGGCATGAAAGGAAGTGGAGCTGTACATACATGCAGAAGGAAACATTGGTTTTGATGTAGTGCTTGGACAGAAACAGTGTGCCATGTGCTTACACAGTGGGGGGGGGAAGGGCAGTTCTGTGAATGGCAAAGGACATTTCGAGTAGCTGGTTAAAATGTTGGTGTCATTGTGAGTTTCAAATATCTACTACTAAACCAGCACATTAAACTTTAGTCAGGTAGTTGGTCCGTGGTGCGGGTAATGAACAATGAGGTGTGGCTGGCACAGATAACATCGGTGGAGCGGTGGGGTTGGGAGGGGGCAGTAGGGAGGAAGTGGACAGATGGAAGGATAGGAAAAATAAAATTCAAAAAAGAAAAAAAAACACTTACCTTGCGCTCCAATGCGGCGATCACAAGGTAAGTGGTTTTATTTATTTTACTTTCCCTATCCCGTCGTCTGTCCACTTCACCCCCTCTACCACCCCACCACTGTTGCCTGTACCCGCCACACCTGTGAACAATCAGCTGACAAAGTACCCACATATTTTAAGACTGCTTTGAGAGCTAATAGATATATGTTTGAAATCAAACAGAACCTTAATTGTCATGTTTTTCAGAATTATGAGAATAAGATGTAGTAACAGAAATCATCCCCTTTTCACAAGACGGTTTGATTTTTTGAATTGCAGATTAGATGAAATGGCACTGAAATCCACCAGTGGTGTAGCTAGACTATGTATTAGTCCCCCCCATGCGGTTGTGTGAAAGAGTGGGGGGGTGCTGCCGATTTAATAGGCGGCTCTCCGCAGCGGATGCAGGTAAGAGCGGGGGAGACTGCCACCCACAAAACTCATGCCGCCCAGGGCTGATCACCACACCGGCCCCTCTGGCTACACCACTACCCACCTTCATTCCCCAGACACTCAAAAACCGCCAAATGAGTATTGGAATGTACATGAATCACTACAGCCACAATTGGGGCAAAAGTCGAAAGGGAAAGACAAGGGAACCCTACTCACTATGGAACCAGGGTACTAACTTTAGAAAAGAAAACAATGGTTCTAGTGCAATAATAATGTATACAATAATGTTTTACATGTGCAATCACGATGCAGGGGTTAAAGTGATGTCAAAGAGAGAGGACCAGAGACACCAATGGTTTTAACAAATAAGTATGTATTATTCACACAATATAGAAAGTATGTACAAAAAAAGTTTTTGGTGCAAAGTGTCCCAAGTGTACTATGAACCTAACAGTTAAGTGACATAGTATTGCAATATTTACAAGGGTTCACAAATTGTGTCTTATTGAAAGTGACCATTTCTGAACTATTTCACATAATACATGCAGCAGCTATATATAATAATAAGTGCTGAGTGATTGGTTCACTTTCATCAATCGTGTCGACGGCGTTTCAAACCTCTCAGAATGTGGGGTCTCATCAGGACCTATGATAGTAGGGACATCTAAGAAAAAAGCAAAAGGTGGTGTGAGATAAAGTATTGGACCTGACGCCAACCAAGTCTTAATGGATCTTGTTGGGCAAAGTAAACATTGTACCTGAATTACAAAATCGCCTAGCTTAGGTGTTTTGTGCCAACCGTGAGTGAAGGAGAAGAAAAATTACTCACAGGGAATCCCAGCCGGGTTCTGGTGGGGTACAAGGAAAAACAGGGAAAAGAAGGAGAGTGTAAGGTTAGAGAATTATGGTTCAAAGGGCTACCGTCCATATGGCAGTCAGTGGAAACACTTACACCTGGTGAGGATGTGAGCCAGCCATCAGGATGTGGTCAGCGGAATGTAGGTCTGGATGAATGTTTAGAACTATGGGAAAAGAGATGTGTGAGAGAATATGTAACTCACATAGTTACTGGTAAATAGGCTGCAAAACTGTGGATGATAGACAACTTACCAGGATGAATTCACTCGATCGTAATGCGTGAGGATAAAGCGGGCCAGGATGTGGCAGCGAGTCTGCTTTGCAGGGTGAATTCTTGAAAGTAAAGGAATCCAAACATAAGCGCCTGGGAGTTCCTAGTGTGTACAGTAAGTGTCGATTGCAAGCCCTGTCTCTTACCTCAATTGGACGTTTCAAGGATGCGTGCGCACAGCAGCCTCCGCAATTGGGGCAAGCAGCACAGACTTTAGAGGGCGCTAATGCCTCCTTCCTGTGACTGGTGCTTCAGAAGAGAAGCCAAGGACTGAACACACATCAGGTTGGCATTCTTGAGATGTGTGCAATGAACATAAAGAGGGGAGAGTTTTACATTGGTTTCTTAGTAAAAAAGAATGATGATTGGATGGGAGAACTAAAAATGTAGCTATAGACAGGTAGGATGATAACTTAATGCCATGAAATTGCGCAATCAGAGCAAGGTTTGTGCAAAAGGTGACGGATTACTCAGGAATCAAGCAGCAAAAACTGAGTCAAGGCTTCCTTGCTGTCACCCAGTTGCTCTTAGGTCAAGGCAAAGACCTACTTGTACTAAATTCCCAAATAAAGAAATCCGTAGAAATCTCTGTTTGGGAATCGCAAAAAGGAGTGTATGTAACCTGCAATTTCCTAATAGCGCTTCCTATGGATTTGCTATTAGGAAATCGCAAATTAGGAAATCACAAGCATGCGATTTCCTAATAGGAACACTCAAAATGTACACAAATGGGCTGAACTGATTAGATCTTAGAATAAGATGATGAAAACACAATCAGATCTCACTATTTAGAACAAATCTCAAACCCAAACTATAATATTTCGCAACTACATATCAGAAAACATTTTTTTAAGGCATTTACTTTGATTACTGCTTGAAGAGATAGTGATGGGTTTATGTGATGGATAACAGATCGGAACAGCTTACTCTGATGACCTTTAATTGCATTTTGAAAGAGGACTGCAGGCAGTTTAATTATGCCATACCCAAAGTCAAAGGCCTCTTTTTAGACAGCACATTTAGGGGTTCAGACTTGGCAGGGCTGACATGGCTGAGCAAGGAGCAGCTGATCTCGTTACTGAACTATGGGCCATATGTATCAAGATACCAATTAGCGATTCTGTAATATCGATTTTAAGAAATCGCTATTTCAGATTCGCTAATTGGTATGTATCAAGAAAATCGCAATTTTTTAGCGATTTCTCGATATTCCTTGATTGCGAATTCGCAAATTTCAAATTCGCAATTAAGGAATACTTTCCCATTCATTTCTATGGGCCTCCTGGCCCATAAGAAGAAATGAGAATTTATTCTCAATTTGAGATTCGGAATTTGCTAATCGCAAATTGAGAATAATTGCAAGGGTGCAGTGGTGTCCAAAGGACACCCTGTTGCACCCCTGAAATAAGTATGGGTGCACATGTGGTGCACATACATGCCCTAAGGGCATGTATGTGCGTCAGATGGCACTTTGAAAAATGCTGAAATGTGAATTTTTCAAGGAAATCGCAACTTACCACCAACTAGAAGTTGGTGGTAATTTGCGATTCCTTAAGGGCATTTTGAAATTTTTTTTGCTTAATACATTGCATTTACAGAATTGCAAAATTTGCGATTCCTTAAATGCAATCGCAAAATAAGGAATCGCAAATTTTGCAATTCCTTATTTTGCACCCAAATTCTTTCATACATACCATTTTGCAAAAATGAGTTCGCAAACGCCGAAATTCTGCGAATTTCGGCGTTTGCGAACCCATTTGGCCTTGATACATATGGCCCAAAATGCGCATCCGTTACTGTCTTTATATTCTGCAGGATTGTTACCTGCATGCTCTCACATGGTAACGTTTCATGTACGTGTATGCCCCGCCACCTTTAAACCAACCATTTTAAAATGTCAGACACTTCCATCCTTCCTCTATAGTGTCATGAACACATTTCTAATTGGTTCCAATTTCTGAGATTTTTAGTTTTTAATAGCACAGGTAGACGCAATTTCTGTAAATAAAGATGCATTTCAGGGGCGCTTGAAATAGGGGTGTTGAAGATGCTGCAGCACGCCCCCAAAACACCTTGCAGGATGCATTTGAGTTTGATTTTATCTTGTTGCATTTGCTGTCGTTCAAAGACAGAAGGCATATGTCGCACAAAGTCTTCTGACAAATTGCTGCTAATTCTTTAAACATGGTGAAGGCTGTTTATTTTTCCTTCTCTATCTGCATTGTGAGGGACATCTATAATGGGAACCAAGTGGCAAGCTTCATCGGGCATGGGGAACGTGTAAGGGAAGGCTGCAGGTTGTCAAATAATTTATATCACACAACAATAATCAAAAACCTGTGAATGGACTATAGAAATATTAAAAAATATATAAAATAGAAGGAAAGTGCAAATCAGACTTTTTTTTATCATTCTGAAGTGTGATGGAAACCGGACACAAATAAACCAAGATGCTTTACTCTGTATGTGTTCCATGTATGTTTAGCAGTAAAACTGCATGTCTGATGCCAATTTTAATGGCCATTTCAATGGAAAATATGCTCTGTGGCAGCACCCTAGTAGAGCATGCTTTCTGCATATATTCGAGATGTAATTCATTGTGTCCGTTGATTAAGACATCCTTCGCACAGGAAGTGGTTGCGCACATGCCAACTATACATTGGAAAAGGATCCCACAGAAATTTCAGACCATGATGATCACTCTTCAGCCACCTGGAATACCTAGGAGGTCCTCAGTGAAATGTTCTTTGGAGCATACACATCTGAATGTTTAGACACTGGGGGCAGATTTATAATCCCCTATTAACACTTTTGCGTAATTTCTTTTTTTTTGTTTAACGAAATTTTATTAACATTTTGAAATACAAAAAAGAAGCAATACATATGTCATAAATATTAGAAAAAAGTAGTAGTAATATGGTGTACAAAACATATGCAACAGGAAATAAAACAATAGTAAAAGGGGTAAAACAAAGGGAATAGGTAGAAACGGGGAAAAGAAAAGAGAAAAGAGTAAAGGAAAGACAGAAGAGAAAGAGGGAGGAGAGAAAAAAGAAAAGACTAAAATGAACAAGTGGGAAGAAGATAAATCAATCAAGAAGGAGATTTGGAGGAAAGATAAGTGGTAAAGGGAAGCCAGAGAAGATCAGATTTGATTTTTAGGGGAACAGAAGAGGATGAAGCAATAGCAATCATGTGTTCATCACAAACAATATTCCACCAAGTATGAACAGAAATCTTAGAGTTATCTTTCCAACACGATAAAATAACTTTAAATGCAAGAGAAATAAAAAGGTCAAACAATCTTGCAGAAGAAGCGACAATATCAATATCAGTTGACAAAGATCCTAAAAAAACATTTTTGAGAGATAATGGGACAGAGCAACTAAACATTCGCATGCAAATATTCCAAACTTCCTTCCAAAATGATAAAACAGGGGAACAGTCGTATATTTGATGCTTAAGTGTCCCAGTTTCTTTAGAGAATGACCAACGAAGCGTAGAGGAAGTTTGGGAAAACTTGTGGATACTAACCGGGGTAAGAATGACTCTATGATATATGAACAATAAAGACTGGGTAATGCGAGGAGCAACAGATACTTTAAACAGTTTGGACCAAAGACGATCCCACAACGAAACGGGGAGGAAAACATCATGGTCAGTTTCCCAAGCAGTCTCAATAGGTGATTTAGAACAATCAATAACAGGTGATAACAACATTGTATAAACAAGTGCAGCCTTAGGTTGATGAGTAGAAAATAAAGGGTACAGTGGAGAAGTGGGAACGAAAGACGGAAAAACATCAGGAAAGGAGAAGCAGGCTAAATGTGACTCAATGGCAGACGTTATAATGGTATATTCATTTACATATGATGAAGGCAAGTGAAATATATATTGCATTTCCGGAAACTATATGATAGAGCCATCATCAAAAAACTGGTGAACAAATAAAATATTCTTCTCTTTCCAGTGTTTAAAATAAAAGGATTTGCCTTTGTACCTAAGGAATTTGTTGTACCAAACGACAGATAATAAAAAACAGTGAAGAGGAGAAAGGGTATCAAAGAAAACATTGTGTAACACTGTTCGGGAGTATTTTAAAATAGGGTGCTTAGTTAAAAAAGAACAATTTGACATAAAAACAACATGTTGAAATGAAAAATCTTTCAGGAGGGAGCGTTCTAGGAGAACCCATTTAGGCACAGGATTATCTGCGAAGTCATATGCCAAGGAAAAGGATTGTTTAATCAGAAAGGCGGAGTGGTACAATTTAAAATTAGGAAATCGGATGCCACCTTCATTTTTATGGCGAATCAATGTATGCATGGCTATTCGGGGATGTTTATCATTCCATAAGAATTTAGAACAGGCTGAATTTATGCGGGAAAAGTAGGAATTGGGAATTTTAAAAGGGAGCATGGAAACAGTATAAAGAATATGGGGAGTAATCATCATTTTAATCGTATCCAATCTGCCCCACCAGGAAAGAAATAAGGGGGACCCAATTTGAAGGAGGGATTGGATTTTCTTTACAAGGGAGTCGAAAGTGAATTTAAGGGTATCAACTAAGGATGAAGCGAACCAAATACCGAGGTATTTCATTTTGGAGGGGCACCAGGTAAAATCAGTATTATTAAACATGAATTGATAGCAAAGCGAATTTCACTACTTCTCCTGAGGCACAGCCGGGAGTCACGATCATTTGTTCTCTAAAAAAACTGTCTTTGCTTGTGTGTTTTTAAACTTTGTTTACCTGCCTGCTCCTGATACAAAATATTTCCTTGGCTCCTCGACACCCCTGCACAGCGGATTTGACGCTGCAGCGGGCGAGGGGGTTCTGTTGACAATTGCCGCCATTCTCGCGTTGCGCAGGCCACGCCCACTTCAACCCCTTCTCTCACTATATAGGATGTGTCCCTACCGGAAGCGCAGCGGACGAGCGCAGCGGGCGCGATGATTGCGCGCCAAAGGCGCGCCTAAGGCAATCCTGTCTGCGCCCGTCCGCGGCCGGTTGGGGCCCGGGGCCCGTCACTCTGCCCAATTCACATCCTATGCCCCTAGGGACCTGATTGCATTACACTCTCTCTGGCCGCTGGAAGCTACCAGCCAATCAAAATTATTCCAACTTGGTGTTTTTAACGCCCGTACTGCTTTTCCAGAGTTCAAGGCCCTCCCATCCTCTATCTCCCCCGAGCACACTCCCTCTTTTCCACTTCCTGTAATCCGGTCTACTAAGGCACCTGCTAACTTGGAACTAGCAATCACATACCTTAACACTCGGTCGCTAGTCAGTCACCAACATGACATATGCCACCTCCTGGACTCAGATCATCCTGACATCCTACTCCTTACTGAGACCTGGCTGAATGAGGACTCCTCCCCCGATATCTTGGCAGCCATTCCTCCGGGGTACTATATTCTTCAAGCCAACCGACCAGCTGGTAAATCTGGAGGTGGCGTAGCCGCCATTATCAAATTTTCCATCAGATTCACTTCCCTCTCTCTACTTACCATCCCCCAGACTGACTGCCTGGCTATCAGACTCGAATCCTCGGTGTCCCCTCTTACCTGTGTCCTGGTATACCGCCCCCCTCAACCCATGCCCAATTTCCCCTCTCTCTTCGGCGATCTACTATCTCAGCTCACAATCAATAACTCCAAACTCCTGGTTTTAGGAGACTTCAATTACTGGCCGTCGGACCCACATGAAAGCTCTCATTCCCCGGCTGATCTACTAAGTGGGCTCAATGGCCTTCAACACGTTCACACAGCCACCCATTCGAAAGGCCACACCCTGGATCAGGTGTGGACCTACAACCTTGAAATCAAGTCACTCACGATCCTCCCCTGCCACTGGTCAGACCATTTCTTAATTTCTTTCCTTCTCCTGGTCCCCTCACCGCCCCCCCCGCAGCCGTGGCCCTAGCCTCTTGGCCCGCAACTGGAACAAAGCAGATCTCGACCTTTTTCTTTCTTCTTTAACATCTTCAGCTCCGCCCGACCTAGGTTCTCTAGACTCCCAGGAAGCCGCTCTGGCTGGAGTCTACCAGCGACAAGGTCGCCCCTCTTAAGTCTATCAGAATTAAACGTCCTCACGACGCACATCGCTGGTTTTCAGATAGCCTTAAAACCTTAAAACTGGGACTTGGCCAAGCCGAGCGTCGCTGGCGCAGAAACTACGACCCATCAGAAAAATCTCACCTCTTAAAATTATCCAGAGAATACAAACAGGCAATTTCAGCGGCCAAAACTGCCTACTTCTCCACAAAAATTCTCAACTCTGCGCAAAAATCCAAGGACATCTTTGCTATTGTGGAGGAGCTCTCACACCCGGATAGGGCGACCATCAAACCCCTCCCATCTCAGGTACTTTGCGACTCCCTCAACTGTTTTTTTACTGACAAAATCAGCAAAATCAAAAATAGTATTTCCTCTGTTGCCCCGCTGCCATCCCTCCCGGAGGCCGTCCCCCTTCTCAATCCCCTTTCCCTGACTCAGCTTCCCCCCATACCCGAAGCAGACTTCCTCTCCCTTCTAAACAAAGTCTCATCCGGTTCCCCCACAGACTGCTGCCCTCCAGCGATTCTCCGGGCCGCTTTTTCGGCCTGTCCTGCCCCTCCACTGGCCCTCCTGAACAACTACCTCTTGCTCGGTGAGGTCCCCAGTCAGTTCAAGAACGCCGAAGTGGTTCCCATATTAAAAAAAACCAACGCCGATCCCACGGTTTTGGGCAACTTCCGTCCCATCTCCCTTCTTCCTTACCTGAGCAAGGTACTTGAGACCCATGTGACCAGCGTCCTCAGCTCCTTTATTGAAGACTCCAACTTCCTAGACTCCCAGCAAGCCGGGTTTAGACCTGCCCATTCGACAGAGGCGGTTATCCTCTCTATTATGGAGGAACTTCGTAGAGGCGCTGACTCCAACATCAGTCAAGCCTTGGTGCTCTTAGATCTGTCGGCGGCCTTTGACACGGTCGACCACACCATCTTAGTCGACCGTGTCAAAGAGGCGGGCATTAGTGGGACGGCCCTTAATTGGGTTCGCTCCTTCCTAGTGGACCGCCATCAATCGGTCCGTCTTTCTCAGTTTACGGCAGACAGGACGAGGGTCACCTGCGGCGTTCCGCAGGGCTCTTCCCTGTCACCCCTTCTTTTTAACCTGTACCTCACCCCCCTGATCCGCTCCCTCCGTGGCAGGAATGTCACTGCATTCAATTATGCAGATGACATTCAGCTCGTCTTCAATCTCGACTCCTCGGATGAAGCGGCTCAAGATTTCCAGTCCACCCTCTGCCATATCAGTAATTGGATGGGCGCTCATCATCTTAAACTTAACCCCGACAAGACGGAGCTCGTTCTTGTCGGAGGCCCATCCAATCCCTGGAATTCCACTTTCTGGCCCCTTTCTCTCGGCCCCCCCCTCCCGCCCTGCTGACAAAGTGAAAAGCTTGGGAGTTTTCATCTCACAGGACCTCTCAATGAAGCACCAGGTCAGTGCTACTGTGTCCTCCTGCTTCTTCCAGCTTAGGAAGATTCAAAAAATAGCTCATTTTCTGACCACTGAAGCCCTCACCCTGGCACTGCTGGCACTAGTCATCTCTCGGATTGACTATGCCAACGCTCTGTACGTTGGCATTCCACAATACCAAATTAACAGACTGCAGCTGATACAGAATCAGGCAGCTCGCCTGATCTTTCACCAACCTAAACATCATCACGTTCGCCCCCTCCTCAGGGCCCTTCACTGGCTTCCCGTTTCAGAGCGCTGCAAGTTCAAATTGGGCTGCCTGACTCATAAATCTTTGGCCGGCATCGGTCCCTCCTTTATTTCTTCCCTCCTGCACCCTTACGTTCCCTCCAGGCACCTCCGTTCCTCTTATCTCGCGCTCCTTCAGACACCTCGTTTTAGGCGCAAAAAACACGGAGGTCTCAGATTCTCCTCTTTGGCACCTTCATTCTGGAACTCTCTTCCGTTGGAACTGAGACTCTCTCCCTCCTACCCTCACTTTAGGTCCCTCCTTAAAACTCACCGCTTCCGTAGCATCTACACATAAGCTACCCTCTCCTCGCCCTCTGCCTCTCTCTGAATAAAGTGAATAGCGCCAAGGAACCGTCCGGTGTATGCCGCGCTTTATAAGTAATTTTTACATTACATTACATTACAAGGGGCAGGGCTTCTGTTTTGGATAGATTGAGTTTATATCCCGATATAGAAGAATACAACTGAACCTCATCCAAAAAATGTGTAAGAGAGGATTCAGGGTCAGACATATATACCAGGACATCATCCGCATAAGCAGACAATTTAGTTTCAGTGGACGAGAGTTTAAAACCAGGAATCCTAGGATTGGAACGAATACGTTCTAAAAAGGGCTCAAGACACAGAATAAATAATAGGGGGGGGAAAGGGGGCATCCTTGTCGCGTGCCTCTAGATAGAGGAAAAAACTTGGAAAATTGGTTATTAACAAAAATACTGGCTCGGGGCGATGAATAAAGAAGTTTAACCAATGAGATAAAAGAGGGACCAAAACCAAACCATTTTAGGGTACGAACATAAACTGCCAATTAATACGGTCAAAAGCTTTTTCAGCATCTAAGGACAAAGCAGCCAATGGAACTTTAAGCTGTTTACTGTGTGCAATGATGTTGGAAAACATGCGGGCATTGTCCGAAGCAAGTCTACCCTTCACAAAGCCCACTTGGTCTGTTTTGATGAGATGGGGAATAATGGAGTCAAGCCGCGAAGCCAGGATTTTAGCAAAAATTTTGCAATCATAATTGATTAGAGATACAGGGTGATAATTTTTACTCTGTGTATGGTCTTTGTCGGGTTTGGGGATGATGATAATGAGTGCATCCAAAAAGGACACCGAGGCCTTCGCATCTGAAATAAAGGAATTAAAAAGTTGCAGGAGTTTTGGTACAAAAAAGGTATGAAAAGAGGAGTAAAACTCAACAGGAAGGCCTTCCGGGCCAGGTGCCTTTGATTTTTTGAAGTAATGGCCCGAGTTATTTCCTGTAGAGTAATTTCCCCTTCGAATAAAGCAAATTCATGCGGAAGGGACGGGGGGGAGGAAAGGCCTTCAAAAAAGGACATTAAGTTTGCATCAGAGGGGAGCGTGTCATCAGTGTATAAGAACTGGTAATAATTATGAAACGCTGCAGCAATGTCTTCATCCGCAGAAGCAAGTTTATTAAGAGATTCATTAAAAATAGGACCTACAGTTTTACGTTCTGATTTAATTTTTAAATAATTCGCCAACATTTTCCCCGCTTTGTTCTGGCCACCATGGAATTTGGACTTAATTTTAAGAAGGGTGTTACAAGCTTCATTAGTGATCATTTTGTTTAGCTTAGGTTTGGCTAGAATTAAGTCGTGAAGGGCAGAGGAGGATTTGGAGGAAAAGTATGAATGTTCAATCCGTTTAATTTTCTGAAGTTGGGCCTCATAATTTATTGCATCAAATTTATTTTTCTTGGCAACATAAGCTATAGTAAACGCCCGGAAGGAAGCTTTAAAATAATCCCAATTATTAGGAATGGAGGTGTCAGAAGGATTATTAAAAGAGAAAAATTTGTTAAAGAACACCATACTTTCTTTCATAAAAATGGGATCAGACAAAAGGAAAGGAATTAAATTTCCAACGACTGAATTTAGAAGAAATAAGGGAAAGGTCAAGTGCAGTGTAAACAGGAGCATGGTCGGAAATAAATATGGAACCTATTACAGATTTTTGAATGGAAGGGAGTAATGATTTACTAACCATAATGTAATCAATCCTCGAACGGGTGTGGTGTACATTAGAAAAAAAAGTATATTCCAGTAAATCAGGATTACACATTTTCCATGAGTCATATAAAGGACGTGAGGCAATGGCAGATTGAAAACTCTTATGAGACTTATCAGGTTGAAATTTACTTGATGATAATCTGTCCGAGAAAGGGTCTAACCATTGGTTAAAGTCCCCAGCAATGACAAAGTCAGGGCAATCAATGGAGGAAATCAGGAACTTAATGTCTTTCCAGAATTTGGGATCACGATGCACCGGCCCATAAATGTTTAGCAAAACCATTGTCTTATTTTGGATGACAACCTTAGCCAATGCCCAACGTCCTTCATCATCAATCTGAGAGGAAACAATCTGAACATTTAAAGCTTTATGAAATAAAATAGCAACCCACCCCTTTTTATGAACAGCAGGAGAAAATACAACTTGACCCACCCACTGTCTCCTCAGTTTAAGTGATTCAACATCAGAGCAATGCGTTTCTTGAAGGAAAACAACCTGTGAATTAAGTTTAGACAAATGAGACAATACCTTTTGACACTTTACAGGATAGCCAAGACCTTGTACGTTCCACGAAACAAAGTTACACATGATGGGAGGGAGGAAGGATGGGTGACACATGGAGTAAACACGTGGCACGGGGAGAGATACAAAAAGGGAGACACACGCCTAAGTTACATGAGAAGGAAACTCACAAAACATTAAGAGTATTGATGCAAACTACACTCGAAATCACGAAGAAAAACATCATGCAGAAGAAAGAGAGAAGAAGAAACTGCTTAGGAAACAAGGAGCAGAGAAAAGAGAAGAAATAAATAAGCCCAGGAAGAAAAGGAAAGAGGAGAGGAGATGAAGAAAGGAAAGAAAGACCGAGAGGAAGTGAAAGAGTAGACAGATCAAGGCACAGAAGCCTGATCGGAGAAGAAGAGAACAACCAAGGCATCTGGAGCAAAGAGACGCCAGAGAGGGGACACACCCCCACGAGCTACCAAGAGACGGACATTTAGATGAAAAAGAAAAAAAAAAAGGATGTAAGAGCGGGACCTCAAGAAAAGGAACAAAGATTAGAGGAAAAGATTAAAGGAAGTCGTAGTGAAGCCAAAAAGAGCTACAGTGCGGAACCAGACACGACGAAACATTAGAAAAGACAAAAGGAAAGAGAAACGAAAGTGAAGCCAAGGAGAGCTACAATGAAGAACAAGAAGAATAAGAGCCTTTTATTAGCAGTGTCCATATTGGAAGGGGAGACACTTTGCAAATACGTATGGAGCTTTTGTGGATCATCAAATGAGCGTGTGCGGCCATTATGCGTGATCTTGCAGAAACAAGGATGAAGGATACCATATTGAATATTCAACTGTCTCATTAGGGGACGAAGATTCAAAAATTCCTTGCGTCTGGCATTCGTGGCTGGTGAAAGATCCTGGGAAATAAAGATGTTGTGACCAGACCATTGAAGACGTCTTTTGAGCCTAGCAGCCTTCAAGACAGACATCAACTCCGTGAACTCAAGAAACAGCATAATGATGCCACGAGGCTTGGTAGCATTGGAGTGCAAACGGCCTAGACGATTGGCTCTCTGAATATTGAGGGGATGAGACGCAGGTTGGATGTCCAAAAGCTCTTGTAGAGATTTCCGTATGAAAGCCACCACGTCCGGACCTTCCACATTTTCTGGAATACCATAAACGTGTAGATTGTTCCTACGATTACGGTTTTCAAGATCCTCAGTAGGGAGTTTCAGTTTGTGGATCTCTTGCTCCAACATAGGTATTTTGGCAGAGGCTTCCTGGATATCACTTACACGTTGCTCCAAATTCAGAACTTTGCCCTCCATAATAACCCATCTTTCCTCAATCTGTTTAAGCTTTTCATTGGTGGCCGTCAAGAACGGCTGAAGACCTCGAACCTCCTCTAGAATGGAGTCTAGAACTGGGTTTGAGGAAGACTGAATGGGAGAAGGCGGGTCATTTTTAGGTCTTTTAGGCTTGGTACCTGTATGAGATAGCTTGGGGGTCGATGAGTCATGCGCCATGATGTTAGCGTACAGATGTGACCAAAAGAAGGCAATAGCAGGTATAGCGGCACACACTACAAATAAGTAGTAAATACTTATACTGCTGTCGTGCAGTCCACAGTATCAAAAATACAGGTAGCGAAAAGAATATGCAGAACTAGCACATTCGGGCAGCAGAAAGTAAATTACGTGTGCAAAAAGAACTGGAGTCAACATCAGGTGAGCCAAAACTGAGAGAACATGCAGGAATAGCCAACCACGGAGTTAAATGGAGCAGAAATCCCAAAAACGCATCATGAACAAAGTCAGCGTAAGTCAATGGCAAAATAATGTGGCATGCTGCACTTCGAGGAACAATTGTAGCAGAAGAGGCAAAGATACACCACAAGTCATGGAATCTAAAATGGCGGCCGTGAATCCTCACAGAAGCAAGAGGAGAGAGGCATAAGTTTGAAAAACAGCATGTTGTCAGCAGGAAATGACGAAGGATAAGCCCCAAAGTCAGTAAATGGCAGCACAGACAGATTGCAAAAAGGAGGAGGCATTTAGCACAGCAGATGAATAATAACGTAGCAGAAGAGAAAACACGGACTCGGCGGCACAAAATGGCGGCCGCCCGAGTCAAAAAACTGAAGAAATATTACCGCCGTCCAAAAGTGTCAAAAAGCGGCATGGCAGCAAGTCACAGTGGTCTCCTCGTGATCTGGACACCTTCCGCTGCTCCTACATGTCTAGAAGATGGTCGAAGAGGTGGTGGAAGCAGTTCACGGCATTCGGGGATTCGGTCCGCCGCAGAGCTCACGGGAAAGCCGTCCTCGACCTCCGGCACGCAAGCCACGCCCCTTTTGCGTAATTTTTAACATGGATAAAGAGACGTACGGGTGGCGCAAGGGGCTTGTAAATAAACCCCTGGGTGATCTTATTTGATGTATTTTGAGTGCCTTTCTTAAGCTTGCTCCTGGTTACCATCTGATCCGAATTGATGGTAAGAGCATTTCCTAAATGCCCATTTTGCGGCTGGTCGCAATTAGGAAATCCTATGTACACGCGGTTACCAATTTGCAAACAGGAAATCTTTACTTGAGATTTTCTATTTTGCAAATCGCAAAATGCGATCTCTACTGGGTGGGAATTGCATTTTGTGTTGATGCATATGTCTTTCATACATACTGAAAGGCTGTTTTGCAATTCTTAATGTCCTGAAGTAGCGATTCGTGCATTACGAATTGGTTCGTGCATATGGGCCAAAGAGACTTAGGCGACATTTGGCATGTTGTACATGCTGAAGGTCAAAAATGATAGTGGCACTGTGCAAGGTTACGCTATATTGACTGGCATGGAGAGTATAAAAGAACTACATCTCCCAGGTGCCATAATGCGATGGTCACATTGGGTGGCTCCTTGCATAAAAAACAACCAACCAAATGTGCGCACAATTGGAGGTCTGAGACTACTGAAGTCTTGCCAACTACTGCACTGGAGATTCCATCACATGGGAAAGGTGAAGACTCGAAGAGGGGCGTAGCTTGGTAAGTAATATTGGGGGAGTGTGAGCTTAAGATGTTCCAAATATCACGCTGGCATTTAATGTTAAACTACATTGTACAATAAGCTGGGCAGAGGAAAGTGATAAGGATGCAGATTGGTAGGGGTACTAAGGAAGAGAAAACCAAGATTTTGTAAAATAACCAACATTTTCGAAGACATTCAAAGCAGAGAGAGAGCGAGTGTGTGTTTGTTTTTGTCTGCATTTATGCAAAAATTCCTTCTGAAATCTGGCAGACACCTCACCCTACCCCACTGAAAGCACCTGTACCCAACTGTTTAACATAAAATACATTTATTGGGGGGTGGGGAAACACTCCAACCCCCCTCCTTCCCCGTCCCCCACTGAAGCTACACCCCTGGACTTGAAGTCTGCCTGGCAAACATTGAAAAGGACGGCAAGAGTGGGTGTTTTTCCATACGAAAGGGTATTTTGATTGTATTTCCTGTTGCGATTGTACAGCAGCTGTTCAAGTACAGCTGAGCAAATAGTATTTTCCCGTGTTTGTTGCAATGAAGTTTAAATTGACTTTGTTTTCTGTAAAACTGAGATAATTACAGGCGAAGTCTCAGCACATGAGGCCTGTTGTTTCAAAAAGGCTTCGAGTACATGTGATACTGTCGGTTTTATTGCTGATGAGAGACAACATATCATCAGAACCTGTACAATCTGATTATGTACACATAGTTTGACTTAATATGTAGAGGTAGGAGAGCCAATAAATTAACAATAAGAGCCGAGCCAAGGGTCTGGCTCGGCTGTAAAAAAAACCCTAGAGCAGCCCAGCTCTGAAAACAGAAATCCATGAACAAACACTATGTGGAAATATGATAGGCTCTTTAAAAATAAAAAAAGGTATATATTTAACATACAGAAGTTCTCATCTTAATGCACCAGATTATGTTAAGCATCGCACATCCTGCACTCACATGGTGGAAGGGGCTCTCATAAGACTTGGTAAAATAAATGATTTGCCTAAGATTCCACTTAAGCCTTAAGTGCCCCTCCCACCTTTATTTCTTTTGTGACCACGTTGAAAAACGACCACTATAAAGAGATTAACAGTTATATTGCAGAAGAGCCTGCCTACTAACACTCACTCTTTCGAGCTGAAAAGATGATTTCACAAACAAAAGACACGATGTTCCTGAAAATACTTAGGTATGCTAATGTTATTATGATTCATATGGAGAATGTTCTTTGTTGTGTTGAATGGAATTTCAAGTTAAATAAATGCCATAATTGCTTATTCTTGTTTTTGTGTGATAACAGCTGTTTCAGGTTAGAAAGAGAAATTAATGGGGTAATTTCGACAACAACCGTCTCGTCGAAATACCTGGCAGTGGAGGTTAGGAGTCCTGAATCTTAAGGGAATCACATTTATCTTGGTATTATGGAAGCTCTGTTCAACACCTTAGAGTAGAACACTCATGCAGTCTCTTTTGTATCATTCCAGATCTCCCTGCCTTCTGCTCTACCCCTATATTGTTTCACTTCTGGTCACATCAATACTCTATTCACCCTGTTGAGGTTGGAGTAGGTGTTGCCAGGAGGCCGTCTCAGTTGAGCATTGCTCCACACCTGAGCACAGTTTTGGATCTGAAAATAGTGTGCCTACGAATTTATATCCTCCTGAAGGAGTCAACCTATACAAGGCTTTTCTTGATGGAGTCCTTAAGGTCACGGTGACTGCTCAGCAGGATTAACGGACACCTCCATCTGAAACTGCAGATTTACCTGCTGGAGTTTCTCACCTGGAAGAGAGCAATCCCAATTACACCAGGAATTTTTCAATATGCCGGATCAGAGGTGGTCTGCCAGTTTCGGCCTCGAATCTGCTGGACATAAGTACTCTAACGGTGGTCCCAGTAGCTGTTAGCTGCCCAGGGATATTTATAGAGAGTGTCTCTAAAGTGCACCAATTTTTAAACTACATTCAGCTCCATTTTACTTTTTGTGCCACTACCTTTCGAGTTTCACAGCCTATGGTGGTTTTCCTTATATCCTTATGCAATGCAGCTTAATCTGAATCCCAGTTAGTTGGACAGGATAGCTCCATATTGTATAACTGGGATTAGTTTAAGACTGGATTTAAGAAAGTGTTTGATGGACAAGCCACATCTTTGTCAGATGACAAGAAATTATTAGAGATGCATCGAGGGAATATGGAGCTATTGACTCATCTGACCCAGGCTAATTGACTACTGGCTCTCTTCTATTAAGGCCTGAAAGATGATTTAATAAATGTTATTGCCCAAATTGATCCACAACCCACCACATGTACTGATCTCACTAGCTTTACCTTGAGGTTAGGCCAAAGACTTAGTGAGAGTTGAGGGGATCAAAAGAAAAGTGACAAGTCTTTTGCATGTACTGATAGAGAGGAACAATTTAAAGCCTCACAACCCATTGGAGACACTAATGTAGATTCGATAGAAGTAGGGAATATTGGGGCACCACTCACAAAAGAAGAGAAAGATTCCAAAAGACCGAATGGTTTATGCCTCCACTGTTCCGAAAAGGTATTTCTTGAAGGAATGTCTTGCCAAACCTAAAAACAAGAATTCAGAAAATCAAGAAAAAAAGGTAGTTGTGACTACCGTCCATGAATTAGGTAAAAAAACTGATTCGCTCAAAGAAGTAAGAAGGGACCTCTTTGGGCAGTAGTTGGGAAATTCCTACAGAGAAATAGTGAATTGTTAAAAAATCCATGTGGAGACCAAAAAAAAACAGAACCAGTCACTGCTGGAGAGGAATCACAACTAAAACCTGGTCTTGGTGCTGTGCATACCGGTCCAGGTAAACGCACGTGCATTGACAAAGAAAAGAAGCATGAAAATATTGCATTTACCAAAATAGATGCACCACAATATAGCTTCATCTTGGAAACTGCATGGTTAAGAACCCATAATCCAACTATTGATTGGACTTCACACCAGGCGCGTGACGCCCATAGGGATCAAAGGGCTTTAGCCCCCGTCGTGTGTCAGCCTGGCTGAGACAGCTTCCCGGGCACACACACGCACAGTTTTTGAGTTGCCGAAGGCTTGCTTGTATGGCGTCAGTCTATTGCAGCTCAACCCGAGCACTTCACAGGTATTTAAATGTCCATTTACTTGTTAACAAGGTTTTGTTGTTTTTTCACTCCTTCTTAGAGCCCCTGCATCTCCACTCTGTCGGAAACAACCTTTACAACGCAACTTTTACAACGCACTAGCATTACAACAAAACTTTTACAACGCAACATCCATTACATAGCATGCCATTACAACGCAACCATTACAACGCATGACACTACAACGCACACCATTACAACACATGTCATTACAACGCAGTCATTACACGCATACCATTACAACGCATACCATTACCATCCAACACTTACCCTACTGTTGCACCCCCTGGAGTTAGAATAGTAATTTTTACCCCCACACTATCCAACACTCACCCTACTGTTGCACCCCCTGGAGTTAGAATAGTAATTTGTACCCCTACACTATCCAATAGTTACCATACATGCAATGTAATGTTATGCGTTGTAATGGTATGTGTTGTAAAGGTAGTATGCGTTGTAATGGAATGCATTGCATAGGTAGTTTTTAAAAATTCATTGTAATGCCATGCGTTGTAATGGAATGCGTTGTAATGGATGTTGTGTTGTAAAAAATGCGTTGTAAAGGTGTGCATTGTAAAAGTATGCGTTGTAACGTCATACAACCCACTCTGCCTATTGCTGGAAGAATTAGCCCCCCCCCCACATTTTGATCAATATTTCTTTGCACAAACAGAAGTCTCTCACATTGCAGCATGAGCCATCCTATAGCAAAGACATTAGAAAATGGACAACTTCATTCAGACGCCTCTGTGTCAAGTAAAGTGAATTCAGCTGACATTACCCACACTGTGGCTGAGAAATAACTTTTAGCCATTAGATGATCTTTCTGGGAATGGCACCATTTCATTTCAGGAGCTAAACACACTGTGACTGTTTTAAAGACCATTGAAATTTATAATTCATGAGCTCTGCTTATTTACTGTCACCAATGCAGCTGAGATAGATGCTGTTCTTCACAACATTTGATTTCGTAGTGATGTTTAGACTTGTAGTCCTAAATTGCAAAGCTGATGCATTAACCGCATGCGTGCAGCGGCTTTTTTCGCGCTGCGCGGCTTTTTTTAAAAAGCCGCGTTACATGACGAGCTCAGCTCGTCATCAGCGTGCGAGCGGCGCAACTGATGACGAGCTGAGCTCGTCATCAGCGCCAAAGTAGTTAACAAGACAAAAAAATGCTGAAAACAAAACCAAAAATCGTAAATAGAGTACTTGGCAAACCAGTGAATGAGATCGAGCTACTATTCACAGTTTACCTTTCCTACCAAACAAGGTGCTATGGAAACTTTAAACAAATTGGTGTCATTAAGGACCCTTGGCCAGAACAATGCTTGCAATAAGTATAATCACTTATAATCATTCCGGGTGGCTTTCCAACCAATTGTTTATTTGGCCGCCAGGGCACCTGAGTTTGAACCCTGCCATATTCACATCAGCCTTGACCCAGCTCCAGTGGGAGCAGTTAGCTTGAACTGCCAAGCAAGATACTCCCTGAACTAGAACACAAGCAACCGAAGACCATTTTCACCCTAAATAGGGCTAATCGATCATGTATTGCTTGGTTCCAGCGGCATAGTGAGTATGGGTCCTACGTCTGGCCATACCCTTGCCACTTATGGCAGAACATTAAAACACAAAAAAGGGGATGTGAGGAATGCTTCCTGAAGTGAACTACCTGAACTTTCATATGGAAAAATGCACCACTCAAACTCAAAAGCACTCATTGAAGGCCTTGGAAGCTTGGTTCTCACCCAATGAGTAAAGGAACACATGCATGTCATGTGGCACCTCCTGGATCCTATTTTCACCACCTTTGACAACATCCAAATCAACTAGCTGAAACCAGTCTTTGGACAGACAATGCTCTTGTCAAGTTCAGCATCCACATCCCTGGCCAATGCACACACACCCCTGTCAGACCAGCATGCCAAAACTGGAACAGCTTTACTGAAAAGAACTGGAACACCACTCTAAAATCCCAGTGACCCAAACACAGAAACAGCCTCCACAAAGCCATCAAGAACTCAAACAATTGGATCACCACCTGCGCCAACTCCTTGGCCCTGTTCAAACATAGAAAGATCTAGACCCCAGACCAGTTGGTACATGGATGAGCTCAAAATGATGAAACACCACTGTAAACAACTGGACCACAAATGGACAATGAGCTAGGAATATGCAGACAGGAACACATTGAAGCAAGCCCTGATACTCTACCATCAAATGATCCAGACCACTAAACGATCATCTCCATCATCCCCTGCCAAAACCTCTGCAATAAACTCTGTCAATTCTTCAGCAACAAAATCAGCCCGATTTAGAGCAGCTTCAACCCAGTGCTGAATCCTTCCTGATCTTATTGAAAGAACCAATTCTAACCATGTGCTATCATCCCAGGAGAAATTGCCTCTACCATGAAGTCCATCTAACCAGGGCCCCCATGCGACCCTTGCCCCACCATGACTACTCCAGAAGATGGCAACCGCAGCATCATGTGCACACTCATTCTGAACACCTCCACCTCTTCCGGGACTTTCCCAGATGCTTGGAAACATGCAACTGCCCTCTCATTGCTGAAGAAAGATTCCAAAGACCCGTAAACATTCGCCATCTACAGACTGATCTCCCTGCTACCATTCCCAGGAAAGGTCTTAATGAAAATAAGCAACAGATGCCTCTCTTAAAACCTCAAGTACCACCAACACATCGACCCACTCAATTTGTATTCAGATCTAACTACAGTGTGGAAGATGCCCTCATCACCACCATGGGTGGCATTCACATGACTCTGGATGGAGGCAAACCAGATCCTTCTTGATCTCTCCACAGCATTTGGCATGGTCTCCTACCCGATCTTCATCCAATGCCTAAACGACATTGGAATCCTGGGACATACACTCCAATGGATCTTCTCTGTCGGGAATGAAAGTGCTCATTCAGTCAGCCTGATACCATACAACTTGAACCTTCACCACTTCATCCCTGGAGTTCTGTGTGTATCCCCCCTGAGCCCTACCATCTTTATGCAGACTTGATCCCTCTAATCAGCATCATCCACTCTCACATCAACATCCTCACCTATGCCAATGACACACAACTCATTATCTTCCATACAGACAAGACGCCCAGTATCCAGATGAACTTTAATGCCTGCAAGACTGAAATTGCTCACCGGATGAAAACTTACTGTGTGAAGCTGAACACTGACACGCTGGAAATCTTGAACTTCAGGAGCAGTATTGCACAGTGGGACTCCACCTGGTGAGCAACAGAGGTGGATCGACACCCACCTCCAAACACTCATGCCAAGAACTTCAGGATCTTCCAAGACAGTAAACACAACATGACTGCCCAAGCCATCAAAATCCCAGTCTTATGCTTCCATACCCTGAAGAGGCTGAGTAAGATTTTCAAATGGCTCTTAAGCACCCCCCTGAAAATCACCACCAACACTCTTGTCATAAGTAAGCTGGACTATGGGAACACCCTCAATGCCAGGATCAACAAAAACCTCACCACAAGGCTACATGCCATTCAGAACTCGGCCCCTCACGCCACAATCACATTACACCTGAAGGATCTACACTGGTTCCCATACACAAAGGAGCACAATTCAAACTACTCACCCAAGATTCAAGGCAAATCATAAAAGTAGCCCAGCGTACCTCCACAATTGCATCTGCTTTCACAAACCTTCCTCCGCCCGTATTGACTCCTACTTGCTCACATTCCATGCATACAGAAAACCAGATACAGCCATTGAGGCTCCTCCTACGTTGCTATTAAAAGTGCAATCCACCTGCCACTATTTATAAGAACCTCCTACTCATGTTTCGAGTCCCGTAGGAAGCTGTAGACCTTGCTTTTTGATTAATCCTGCTGGGCCCTAGGTTTGACTAGACTCACACCTGCTCAGCGATAGGATTCCCTCTTGGTTGATAGGGCGATCTACAAACCTGCCTAATAAAGTATAACATAAAGAATTCCTGATCTTGTGCAATAAGAGATTCCAACTAGAAAAAGAAATCCAATAGCTTTCCTTTTTATTGAAATACCGGGCAGTGAAAGTTAGGAGTTCTGAATCATAAACTATTCATAGTTATGTTGACAATATAAAAGCTCTGTTCATCATAGTAGAGCAAAACACTTGTTCATTTTCATTATAGTATTGTAGATCTCCCTCTCTGTGATTCCAAACCCTATACTCTTTCCCTTCTCCAGGCTACATCGATACTCTATTTATCTCATTGAGGTTGGAATTGGTGTAGCCAGGAGGCGGGTCCAGTTGAGCATTGTACCATCGTAATCAAGATGTTGAAATCAAAGATGGTTGTGTCAGTGCCCTGCCACTTTTATGCCCTGCACCATTCGAGCAAATCACTTCACTTGTACTTACGTTTCGGCATTTTTCCGCATATTCAGAGCAAATGGGTCACCTACAATGTCTTGTAGTTCAGTGAATGCTGAATAGAGAAGAACAAGATGGCTTTCAGGGCCCCTTAGTTCAAAAAAAGTTAGATTAAGAAAGTGTGTGATTTGTGGCAACAGCAGTAAAGATCTGTCAAGGGATCATTAAAAAGGTGCACCTGAGGGTGAACATGCAGTAGTGTACAGGGCTTTTGGTGCAGGATGAGCACATAGTAACAATGTCTAGACATTAATGTAATGAATGTGTCACTGTGCTAATATACTTCATGATCACTTCATTCTCTGAGGCTTAGAAAAGTCATAAGTTATCTGAAATACTGATAATTTTGCAAGTGTTGTGTTTGCCCTTTCAATAGTACACTAAAAATTGAGAGACATGGGGAAGCAGAATGCAGAGAAATTTGAAAAAAACAATATCGATGGCTAACATTGAACTGCTTCATCAATCAAGCTGAGGGAGGTAGAAGTATGGATCCATTCAGCTTCCAGGCTATATAATCTAAGATCAATCGGAGAATGGATCACTTGAAACTACAGCAGCAGGGTTTTTTGGTTATTGGTGACCTTCTTAAAAAACCCTCATACACGCACGTAAGTGGTGTGGTGGTATATCTTGATTCTCCACCAATTTACGTAGCGTGGGTGCATCATCATAGGGTTTTTCTAGTTGTATGCAATTTCCACCCAGAGATAACCACTGGATATGTAGCAGTGTCCAGAAATAATGCTGCCAAAAATAATTATGAGTTTAAAAATCTTTGGATCATTACAAACAAAAATGTAATTATTTAAAAAAATGATTCAAGAATTATTTAAAAAAAAATGTGTTGTGTAGATTTGGATCGCGTTACTAGATCATCTATACATAAAGGTTGGCCAACATGTTTCAGCCCTAGTGTGCCCAGCCGGGTCTATGGGGCTTTCTTCAGGACCGAGATAGAAATTAAAAATGTACTCACACGATTTGTGTAGCACAGAGGTGTTTAAATTCTCCACTCTCTTTCATTTGAGGCCAGTAGTACCTGAAATTGAGAAAATAACTAGATATCATTTTATCTTATCAACCCTATCTTTAGTCTCTTTTCTGTATAGCCACTTATTAAGTGACCTATTTAAACGAGAAAACACTGTTAACATTCTACTAAGGGCCACAAATTTATCGTATCTCCACCATACATAAAAAGTCATTATATTGTGATTTTGCATAACTGTCATCGTATTCAATTGTAACCCCAACGTGCGTGTATGAGGGTTTTTTAAGAAGCCACATAGACTGAAACTTGTTGACCGACCTCACACTAGGATAATAGTGGACTTATAATTTGGTCTGTTATCCTATATATATATTAATTTTTATCCCTGTTCAATTGGCGAAACGAATAAAACTTCCTTTTTTGACTCAATTGGCCATTTTATCTTTCACTTCACATTCACAAAACCAGCACCGCAGTAACCTGCCGTTGTAGCACACCAGGGTGGCACTCGGCCACTCCTGGTGGGGCCCGATGATGAAGCATGTCACCGACCAGGTTGGTGAGTGAGTGCTTTAAAAAAAACTACTGAGGTTTCTCGCAAGCAACTAAGACAATGTGTTAAGACAACTTGTTTGCTTCATTTGTAGTCATTCTCAATAGTGACGCTCCTCTGTTGTTGTTTTGTATCTTAATCCGAGGGGAATAGGAGCGGTCTTTGTTTCCCTTCCTCTCTTGTTGTTACTAGAGGAGGTTTTTTAAGAAGGTCACCAATAACCAAAAAACCCTGGTGCTGTAGTTTGAAGTGATCCATTCTCCGATTGATCTTTGATAACATTGAACTGAGCAGGAAATCTATAGCAAAGACTCAAGGGAGCAATTTAAATAGTGACTTTGGGCAGTTGCCAGATGCACTGTACTTCAAAGGGTTCACATGAATACTGTCATTTGGTGGATTAACAATAGCCTGACTCATTTATAAATTACTTAGATTGGAATATCAATACCAAGGACAAATGCAGGGTCAACAAAGGCGACGCCAGGACTCACCTATACTGGTGTAGATAATGGCAGAACAATTGCGCAAAAGTACTGGTTGGTTATTAAAATTGAGAAGGAGTTTTAATACAAATTAAAATAATATAGTTTATAATGAAAGCACAATACTAATGTGCATGCTCAATTTAAGAAAATGCGTTTATAATGTGACAAAAATTAACAGAGCTATTATATTTACAAGTACTAGGCCACAAATGGCTAAAGTAACACTGCTTGAAAACTGACTTCCTCAAAATGCTTGAACACACAAAATTTGATTTCTCTGAAGAGGAAATGATGATTGTAAAAAATGCAGAAATAACTAAATGTATAACAATTGACCTCTACATAGAAATGTTTTTTATGATAAAGTAAAAGTTGTATAAAGTTTCATGTTTCTGCAAACTGTTTCTACTTAAACAAAGCTCACTGTTGCAAAACAATAGAAAATAGTTCATCAATGGGGAAATGAAGATTTCATACAGGTAGAATCAGCATTTCAGCTTGATCCTGACCCCTTCAACTAACTTGTGTTTCTTTTTCAGTGAATCTTTTGCTGCAAAATGTCTTCTTTCATTATATAGATGTTTCAGAGTTTACCTAGCTCATTGCTTAGATATTAGATTTAAAGGTTAGAAGTGAGCAAGTACACATCGGAAAGTGGCGTTGACTGACTAAGAATTAGTTTATAAAAATGTACACTGTTATTTGAAGAACTATTGTATTCTCGATGCGAAGATGGAGTTATCCTGTCCCCAGAATGGCATTAAAGGCTGATTGGCAGAATGAAGACTAAAGCAACAACTGTAAATGACTTTCATAAAATGTGTTGTTTATATAAGTGTGTGTTCAAAGAGTGGGCCACTACCTACCCACCGTCTGACTTGCTAGAAGCTTTTTTCTACTTGCCCCAGACCATACATTGCTCTGAGACGCTACTGATTTGATTTATTGAGCTGACTTATTGCTGAAGCTTTATGGTTTCTCCCACAATCTTAAATTAGAACTTTTAATGGGTTCTGACTGTCTTTGTTCTCCCATATTTTCAGAATAGGGATACTTTCACTAATGGAATATCTTTAATGCATTTTATTATGTTTTTGTCTAATGATTGATTTTAATAAGATTATAATTACTAAACTTTATGAATTTATTGTGTGATTAATCAAGATGATCTACTAAAAGATTAAAGTTAACTCTCTTCATTGAATTAAAATAATGTTAATGATCGAGATGGTAAATTATTTGATGTATTGACCACCTCGTCTTGAAACCACAGCATAGAACCATACCACAAGAAAACTGGTGGTCTAGAAAAAAAGAAAGAAAAGTAGACACAGAACAAGGGTACGAGCAGGACCAAAAACAGATAATTTGACTGTCTGACAATTAGTGGTAGTAAAAAGATAATGACGCAAATGCGACTTCATGCCAGGAGAAACCCTGAGGAGGGGAGAAGAAGTTAATTAGGATTTCCATCATCTGCCCTTCGTGGCCAGTGTCATCATTTGGAGATCCAAAAGTACCCCTGTCACCTCAGCTCTTCTGGCAACAAGCCAAATGCTGGTAGGCTAGGCGTGTTGTGACAAAGATGGAAAGGACTAAGTATCTCAAAAAGAATACTGATGCAGTGCAAAGGTATGAATAATCATCCATCCTGCATTGAGGTATTGTGATTGGTCACATGTAATAACACTGTGATACTTTTATGCTTTTTTGTTTTCACTGTTTTCCAAAATTGCACTTAATGCAGTAGCCATAAAAACTAGGTCCTGAAGAAAGCCGGGGCCTCTTAACCCACTACGGCTGAAACTAGTAGACCATTCCTTTCGGTAGATTAATTCAAAACCGGGACTGTGTTTTTTAACAAGTCCACCAGTGGTCATTAATAAATGTGTCTTGGACCACTGTTGTATCTTTTTTAACTCACTCACACTTTCACCTTTGTCTTTGCACTGCATCAGTATACTTTTTGAGATACTTAGTCCTTTCCATCTTTGTCACAACACGCCTAGCCTACCAGCGTTTGGCTTGTTGCCAGAAGAGCTGAGGTGACAAGGGTACTTTTGGATCTTCAAATGATGACACTGGCCACGAAGGGCAGATGATGGAAATCCTAATTAACTTCTTCTCCCCTCCTCAGGGTTTCTCCTGGCATGAAGTCGCATTTGCGTCATTATCTTTTTACTACCACTAATTGTCAGACAGTCAAATTATTTGTTTTTGGTCCTGCTCGTACCCTTGTTCTGTATCTACTTTTCTTTCTTTTTTGCTAGACCACCAGTTTTCTTTGTGTTGTTTATTAGTAGGATTAGGGATTGAAACTGGTTGGGACTTTAAATACTTTCCCTATGACCCCCTCTCTCTCCCTCTCCGGGAGTTGAGTTCTGTGTGTTTAAAGAACCATACCACCCAAACAGATCGGGAATTAGTCCGGATTATGTTAAACCGAAAATTATTAATTTGAACCATATTCTCCCTTCAGCAAAATCAAAAGTAAAATAGGCATTTTCAAATGTTGTGGCTGAGGTGCAAGTAGGTCAAAGCAACTGCAGATTTACCCATGACGTGCAAGTGTGTTACCAGCTCCAGCTCAAATTGTCACATTAGGTTTTACCAGTGGCATGTTTCAACTCATTGGCTTGTGTGTCAACAGAACAGATTAGTTAACATTAAGTAAAGCTGCATTTCATGCAGCAGTGTAAACGTTTAGTAGAATTTGTCAGTATGCCACCTGTGAATAGTGGAGTGGGTCTAACTACGGATAAACAGATGGGCTTAGCCTCAGAGCTAGCTCTTCTTACTGATAATCTAACATTAGTGGTGGCTGCAGAGACACTCAAGTTCACTGATTGAAGGAATGAGCTATGGTGTTACCAGCTTGTTAGCTGGTAGTATTCAAGCTGTAGGACAGCAGTTCTAATTGTCACTGTCAAGTGATGCCTGTTGGTTGGAAGGAAAGCTAGCTGATCTTTTTTGGACAACCTAAAGAACAGGTTCATTTTGGGGGCATAATAATAATTTTATTTAGGAAGTATTATTCACCCACTACAAAAGGCAATAATAAATGCATCAGAAACGTGGTCAGGATTGATACACGATAGTACCACTGGCCACCTGTAGGGCACAGATCCGATATGGGCAGTCCCCACAGCTCCAGCAGGCACACCTACACCAGGGGGAACTGCGATTCTGCAATCTGCTGTTTTGCTAGCCAGTTGATCATGCATGTCTTAGTGGGGATAGATAAAAAATGCATTCTGAGAAAAAAAGATATCTCTTTGGCCGACTTTTTTAAAGAAATACCACCCTGCAATGTTTTTGCAAAAATATGAAAAAGAGCAAATTGTTCCAAAAAGTAAAAATTTACAAATGCAGTCCTGAGCTAGTAGCCAAACTCACATAGTTTAACAGTGTAGCAGTGTAATGGCTGTTTCTTATATTTTCAAAAGGGAATTGACAACAAGGGGCGGAAAACAGATGAAGGAAAATTGTATATGTCATTTTTAAGGAACTATTTTATGCAGTTGTTACCTAAGTTATTTATATATCTATTGCTTTTTAGTTTTTATTTATGTTTCTTGCGTAAATAATAATAATACTAGAATTTATAAAGCGCAAACAGCTGCCTCAGCTAGGAGGCGTCCCGGCGCTGTGAGGGCATAGCAAGAAACTAGCTGGGAGACTACGGCTTAAAGAGGCACCGAGAACAGCCACAACTTAAGCTGTCTCCTAAAGGTTGTTTCTGATTGGGCCTTTCGCAGCTCAGAAGGTAGGGCATTCCATAGACGGGCCACGTTGGCTGAGAAAGTCCGGCCGCCCAATCTAGCCCTTTTGACTCGCGGTACACTCAGTAGCACCTGATCACTGGAGCGAAGGGAGCGGATCTGTGTGTATCTGGGCAAACGGGCTCGCAGATAATTAGGACAGGTGCCATAGAGGGACCTGTAGGCCAGAGTCAGAATTTTGAATTTTATTCTGCTGGCAATCGGGAGCCAATGCAAGGCTCGAAGATGGGGGGAAATATGCTCTTTGAAAGGAATATGCTTAAGCAGCCTGGCTGCCGCATTTTGTACCGTCTGCAGCCTTTGGACCAGATATTTTGGGAGACCGCTATACAGACCGTTAGCATAATCCAATCTCGAGGTAATGGTGGCATGGATCACAATTTTCCGGCAGGACTCAGGCAAAAGTTTCAGGACTGGGCGAAGATTCCTCAATTTGCTCAGGCAGCAGCCTGTGACCTGGTGGATCTGGGGTACGAAAGAGAGATTTTCGTCCCACTTGACCCCCAGATTCTTTGCCCACTGGGAGGGGGGGGGGGGGGAGCCCATCTCAGTCGGCCACCAGAACTCAGCAGGAGGGTGTCTGCCTTTACTGAAGAAGATCACCTCCGTTTTTCCCGGATTCAGTTTCAGCTTATTAGTATCCATCCAGGATGCCACATCCTGAAGGCACCCCTTAAAGTTTATAAAAGCCGCTTCTGAAACCTCTGAGTAGGGGAAAACCAGCTTGGTGTCATCGGCATAAGATATTGTGGTGACTCCCCAGTTTGCAATGAGGGAAAAAAGAGGGGCCAGATAAACATTAAATAAAAGGGGGCTTAGGACAGATCCCTGCGGGACCCCGCATCTCAGAGGCTTACGCTCTGAAGCGTATGACCCCAGAGTGACTCTCTGCGTGCGGTTTGACAAATAGGACTGCATCCAACCAAGTGCCTGATCCTGTAGACCAATTTCTGCCAAACGTTGGACCATCCTAACATGATCCACAGTATCAAACGCGGCCGAGAGATCCAGGAGCATCAACATAGCCGAGTCTCCTGAATCTAACGACCACCTCAGGGAATCAGCCACTTCAATCAGTGCCGTCTCCGTGCTGAAGCCGGGTCTGAACCCGGACTGAGTCTCATGAAGAATGTTATTGGACTCGACATGAGCATTCAGCTGGCGTTGAATTAGTTTTTCCAGCATTTTTCCGGGGGCTGCCAGCAGGGAAATAGGACGGAGGTTAGTTAAGTCCTCCGCCTCCCCGGTTGGCTTCTTCTTCAATGGCAGGAGCGTCGCATGCTTCCAGCTCTCCGGAAATTCCCCAGTATCTATGGATGTGTTCCAGATATGTTGAAGCATAGGTGCAATAGCATCCACCAAGGGATCCCACAGTTTAGGTGGACATGAGTCCTCTGGGGAGCCTGATTTACACCGGCTGATCTCCTGCCTTACCTTATCAAACGGGATTGGATGAAATTTCCTCAAAGAGACTGGGGGCCGGCCACCACTCTCTCTATCCTCTTTGGCCGTGGGTTTATGCGGGCCAAAGGAGTCATAGACCATCTGTATTTTGTTATCAAAATAGATAGAGATCTTGTCACAGAGTGCTACCGACGGAGGAATATCCCTTTCAATACATTGGGGCTTCAAAAAGGATTTAACCAGTTTAAACACTTCTTTGCTAGGGTTCTCTGCCTGTTGAACAACGGAGGCATAGTAGCTCTTTTTATCTTTCTTAATGCGCTTATGGAACAGCTTAGTGGCTTCTTTAAAGTGTTTTTTTGCTATAGGACAATAATTTAATCTCCATTGTCTTTCGAGTTTCTTACAGGCTCTTTTTTCCAGTCGTAGCTCATCTGAGAACCAGGGGGCAGTGGGGGAGGATCTTTGCGCTGTCACCCTTTTTGCTGGTGCTACAGCCTCTATCATGTTGCTAATCCAATTACTTAATGCCTGGGCATCCACGTTGGCACTCAACGTACGCTCAGGTGGGTTACGAGACAACATCGAACTCATGATGGCTGGAGTAAGATTTTTCCATTGCCTCTTCATATAAGAGTGTTTGCTTTTCCTAGGCACTTCCTCGTTTAGTACCAGCGTGAATGGTATAAGCCAATGATCTGACCATACTACTGGAAGTGCATCATCCACTGTTATGCTTTCTAATGTGGAGAAAATTAAATCCAGCGTATGTCCAGATCTATGCGTGGGACCCTTATTGTGGAGCATCAAGTTTACAGCACTCATTGCTGCCAGCAGGTGCTCAGCCGCTGTGTTGTCATCCTTATCAATGTGGACATTAAAATCTCCCACAACCAGGAAGTGCTCATGCTTTGACGCATTCAGCGTAATCGCATCTAAAAGTCGAGCTGTGCTGCTCTCAGCGCAGTCCGGGGGATGATAAACCACCATCCCAGCAATGGCTAGTTGAGAGTTTAAGAGGAGGCAGAAATATAAACATTCCATTCCTGGGATTGCAACAGGTGTTGCAGACGATAAGGATAGGCAGTCTTTAAAAATTACTGCCACCCCACCCCCCCGCCTGCCATCCTCACGATTCGAAATGCACATAGAAAAGCCCATCGGTATAGCTAAAAAAATGGCTGTCACATTTTGTTCATTTAGCCAAGTTTCAGTTAAAAACAGCAAGTCCCAGGCTTGGCTATCTAGGAGCAGCCAGATGTCAGTGCTGTGTTGAGGCAATGATCTGCAGTTCACGAGTCCCGCTCTAAGACCTCTAGCTACTTGGGCCGAAGCAGCTCCCGAGATCTGCATGGAAGGAGAAGCGGGCGTGGCCCACGCGCTACCACATACTGAGCAAATGAGTGGGATCGTGGCCTCCACAAGGGGGTGAGTTTTACAAGGCCCCCCTCGGTTAATGGCCAATAGATCTTGCCTCGACCAGACAATCCTATTGGGAGCCGCTCCCGCTGGGGCAGCATGCTTGGCCATGGCCGCAATCCGGCCGCGGACGGGCGCAGACGGGCTGGACTTAGGCTCGACTTCGGCGCGCCATCGTCGCGCCCGCTGCGCTCGTCCGCTGCGCGGCCGGAAGCACATCGCCGCAAATAGGAACTGGCCCGGAAGTGATGCTAGCTGGGGGAGGAGTCGCGCCCCTCCGCTCAATCGGCACACAAAAAGCCGTGGCGGAACGGGGACGGACCGGGACACTTCAGGGGGTTAGTACAATCAGCCCAACAATGTCTGTGTCCCCCTCAGCACATCAAGCTTCCCACCAGCAGTCAATTAAAAAAATTAATGACATGCTTCAAAAAGCTAAAAAACACCAAACAGTTTTTAAAAATTGCACGTTTTCAGATTCACACTGCCCAGCGCCTTACTCGCGCTGCTCTCACCAAGCGCGGCGGGATCAGGTGTGGCTTTTAACTCTGCATGCTAGCTGGGGGAGGAGTCGCGTCCCTCCGCTCAATCGGCACACAAAAAGCCGTGGCGGAACGGGGACGGACCGGGACACTTCAGGGGGTTAGTACAATCAGCCCAACAATGTCTGTGTCCCCCTCAGCACATCAAGCTTCCCACCAGCAGTCAATTAAAAAAATTAATGACACGCTTCAAAAAGCTAAAAAACACCAAACAGTTTTTAAAAATTGCACGTTTTCAGATTCACACTGCCCAGCGCCTTACTCGCGCTGCTCTCACCAAGCGCGGCGGGATCAGGTGTGGCTTTTAACTCTGCATGCTAGCTGGGGGAGGAGTCGCGTCGCTCCGCTCAATCGGCACACAAAAAGCCGTGGCGAAACGGCTATACTGACTTTCATGTTAATACTTTTCTTTTACTACTAACGTTTAGAATTCACCCAACATAGCTGGTAAAATATGTATAAATAATCAATGGTGCAACATTAGCATGTTTGGCAGTATTAACAAGTTGATCAGCAGAATCCTTTCCCCATCAACTCTCATACTATGGAAATAAATGTCTAAAGAAGTTTCTCAAGTCATGACCAGTCATGTAAGCTTCCATATTGAGGGCAGCTCTCATCACTTTGCCTCTCTAGCAAATCTGAATTTTAATCAGTTTTTTTTTCATAGCTACTCTATACAATGTCTTGATTACTTCCCAAACAAAACCTTTAAACCCAACTGATCATAGCATATCAAAACAACTACTAAACATGTGTCAGTACGTGTGAGTTAGAAAAACGTATTCTCAGCATAAAACACTGAAAAACAGAGACAGAAACAGAAGTCCAATAAACTGATTTGAGAGTGCTGACCAGAGTGACAGAAAATAAAGTTAACTCTAAGCTGAGAATCCTGCCATTTGGATGATGTGTAGTCTAATGTGTTGCAATGGCGAACTAATATTCAGATACTCTTTAAAAACTCTCTTGAGGAACAACATAGAACTCCACAATTTTGGGATCTGAATAAACGGCAAAACAAGGAAGGTTTGCTTATTCTTTGTAACATCTGATCAATCGTGTAGTGTCCTATAAATTAAATGATTTCTGACTCTGAAGGACTGAAGCTTGTTGTAAAGTTTTCTGACCCCCTTTTCGTGAAGCCTTGTTTTGGAAATGCTCTATGGAGTGGTGTCTTGCTCAGGGAAAATATCAACTGTGTCTTTGGAAGCCAAACTATGTTTTAGGTTTAGATCAAGGCAAGGTTGGAGGCAAAACTCAGTGGAGTACAGGAGCACTTTCCACACCACTTCCCAGTATGTTTAAATTATGAGGCAGGTCCATTGAATATGTAGCATAGCTTCCCTGTGGTGGGTACTTCACCAGCTCTGAGAGGAGGCTGCCAGGTCAGCCCTATGTAGTTTGAAAGGCACCCAATGCCAGTTATGTAGAATATTAAAGAAACTGACTTTTTAACCTGGCTTCATGTAGGCTCTTGTCAGGAGAGTAAAGAATCTCCTTATCGCTAGAGTCTACAAGGTACAGTTTTCATCAATTATAGAATGATCTCGTACTAGGCTGTTAGTGAATATGGTCGAGAAGAGTATCATACAAGCTGGATGTAAGTACCCCACATGCCTAAAGTCACCCAGGTTATGGAAGTCATACACAACTGGCTTGAGAGGATTGCTTTTTTTTTGTCATATCTGACAAATTATTTCAGTTCCAGATGAAATTTTTGTTGAAGTGTCTACCTTGTGTTGATTGACACATGGTCAGGGTTACTTTTTCAGTCCATGAGGGTCATAGGAGTGGGCGACTGTCTTGTGTGATGCCACCATTATTCCATATAGGTGCCGTAGAGTGTAAAAATCCCTTCTGATTCAGAAGTTTGTGGGTTGTTTACCAGATGTTACGTGTGCCATGGAGAATTAGATGCATATGGGAGAGGACTCGAAGTCCTCCTCTATATAATACGGGCAGGCTATCCAGTCAAACTGGCGATGCTTTCCCATGAGTAGACATTCTTCGGTTTCCAATGTGGAGGGGAAATGATAGGCCAGTTGAGAGAGTTGTATTATTGTATAGTATAGTTCCAGCCGCGGCAAGCGGAGCTCTCTCGCTGTGTTGCCAGTATACAGTTTTGATGCTGCCAGCCTCAGAATGAATCCTTGCCAAACATAATGCCATACCTGAGAATCTAGTTGTCCTAAATGAGATACTGGTACTGATGTTGGCAGTAACCCCGAAGATGCATTTAAATCTGGGTGCAACTGCCATCTTCACTGGTTGAACTCTGCCCCAGAGTGAAAGTTGTAAGGGTCCCCAAATAGCAAAGTCCGTAAACATTTGATCGGTGAGAAGTTTGATATTGTCCATCATCATAGAGTGAGGGGAGGTGCCAATGAGGACTCCCATATACATAATTTATGTTGGCATGCACTTACATTGCTGTCCGGTGAGGCATGCCGCCATCTTGGCCGGTGTAATGGGAAGCATCCAGCTTTTCGTCAAGTTAAAAAGGTAGCCAATGAAAGTGGAAAAACTATTCACAATGCCCATTCACACTGGGTTAGATGATGCAGGAGATATCAGGGTCAGTCATATATCATCTGTGGATAACATAAATTTGAAATCTCCTGCAGTCATGGGTATACACTCTATCACAGGCAATAGCCCAATGTCTATTGCTATGAGTTCCAACGCCAAAATGAATAGTGGGGGGAGAATGCCCATCCTTGCGCAGTACCTCTGTAGATATTTAGGGGAGATGAAAAAAGGCATTGAGGCACATTATTGCTGAGGGGCATGGTACAGTCATTGAATCCAGTCCTAGAAGGTCAAGCCTAGTCCCAATTTCCCCAACACTCTGTACAAGTAGTTCCAGCCAACCCAGTCAAAAGCCATTTCAATATCGAGGGAGAGAGCCATTTGTTTGGCATTTGGCAGAGTAGATGTCCAGAGAAAATGGCAGAGAGTCTGAAGGTGATTAAAAGATGAACAGCCAGGTCCAAATGCTACTTGAATACTGCAAGCCAACAACAGAATATATTTTTTCAAGCAGTTCGCCATAACTTTAGCGAGAGTTTTCACATCCAAATTGATGAGCAAGATCGGATGGTTGTTTGGACAGTGAGATGGTCCTTGTCGAGTTTAGGGCTCAGTGAGATTGAAGCTCAGGTGAATCCAGGTAGTGGGCATCAATGAGTGATGGCCTTCCAAAACAGGTGTCCCATTAGCAGGAAAGAATGCTGGAGTGTGAGCATGTCGAAATCTATCGGCAAACCTTATAAACCAGGCACCTTGCCAGAGAGCATTGACTTAATAGATTCTGCTATCTCCCGCTCTTCTTGATCCTGGTCCAGATTCTGACGACTGTCCTGGGATAAATGCAGGAAAATAAGGTCTTCAAAGAAATTTATGTTCCTGCATAATATCACCTGGAGCCTCTGAAGCATATAGGTCTGAATAGCAGCCGGAGAATTCCTCCAAAATTTGCCATTGGCATGTAAGTAATTCTCCAGCATGGCCATGTAACATGAGGGTAGAGGACTCTGACGCAGTTGGACAGTAAGAAGCCTATTGACCTTTTGCCCATTCATAGTATATGTGTTGGAGGCAAACTAGCGATTTCTCTATGGCTGACGTGAGAAGGGTTTGAGTTCCTATTTTTTTGATGTTGGACTACACAGGGTTGTGGGTGACACCGGTATACCGAGACATACTTCAACTTCTCTTTCCAAAGCAAGTTTTCAATAGCTGACCTGTCATGTCATGTGGGAATCTTGGATCTTTAGCCCCCTCACATAGGCTTTGACTGCAGCCCAGAGCAGTTAATGAGAAAGGGTCAGGTCTATGTTATGTTCTACATATTCACATAGGTAGTCTGATATTGTTTGTAGTTGAAAGTCAAGTGATAGTGAAATAGGCACGTGGTCTGAGACCCATGTAATACCTATCTCACAAGACTGAAGTTTCAAGAGAAGTGATGCATTTAGGGGAAAGGAATTGATCTGGGATTCAACATTATGTGGATTTCAAAAATAAGTGAGTCCCCACAATTCTGTGACAGCATGATCGGACAGTAGGTCACCTAGAATGCCTCTGTCAGAACCATGAAGGACATCAGGGTTGCCAAAGCATGTGGAATGGTGAGGAGGAGGGGTCCATGTACAGGCCGCTATTACTCTCCCTAACCAGTCAATTTCTGCAAGGGACATGTGGGTCTCTTGGAGCACCGCTATGTTTGGCTTCTTGGATCCCAGGAAGGACTGTAGTCTTTTTCTATGGACATAGCTTATCATACCATGAACATTGAGGGCCTGACTCACAAAGGTAAACTTACTTTTGTGTAAATTTACAATTGTTTGCGATTCACAAAGGGATTTACGAGTGGTATGTTTAGTCAAGAGTCTCCACACATAAAAACATAGGTCTTTTTATGTGCTGAGACTCTGTACTTGTAAAGATACTACTCATAAACCCCTTTCTGAATAGCAAACAATGGCAAACTTACAAATAAGTGTAAGTTTGCCATTGTGAATCAGGCCCTCTTAGTCCAGATCGATAAGGGCCTTCCTAGCCATTTCGACATCTGTATGTTGTCTAGAGTTTGGAGAGGCATATGTTTTTATGAGTATAGGGGGGGATGATGAAGATGGCCTAAAGAAGGGGAGCTATATTCCTTACCTCCAGGCGGTGGGAGAAAGCGAACAAGTTGTAGGTCATTTAGCGGTTGTGTACTTATGTACACTACTGTGAAAAACATTATTAGAGTAGCTATCAGGATTTGCAGGGGGGCATCGAGTCCTCGTATTGGGGCATATATGACCTCTGCTGGATAGGGGTGAGAGGTCTAAGGTCTAAGGGGATGAGAAGAGCACATGTAAACAGTCAGAGAATGTAGTGAGATGTGTTAGAGGACAGGCTATGATTTAAGGGGTGACCTAAACTTGTACCACTCACAGGTTGGTCAGCCTAGATCTGGGTGCAGTGGATGTTTTGGTCCACCAGGCCCTTGATCAGACCAACACAGTGCATATATGAAGAGATCTGGGATGAATGCAGGTTTGTTGGGTTGTCCAGCGTGGAAAGGAAGAGCGTTTCCATTGGTGAATGATCTATTGTAGCCAGATAGTTCCCCATGAGCTAGGGGTCTGTGAACTCTAAGGTTTGTCCATCGATTACAAGAAGCATTGAAGCGAATGTATGTCATTACTACGCAAGCCATTACTTCGAATGTTTTAGTGCGATGTTTTTACATCACAAATACCATTACCTTGCATGTTGTTAGTGAGAATGCTTTTACTTTGCAAATACATAGCAATCTATTTAAAATGCTTTTAGTACGCATAAAAATAATACGCATACCACTACAACTTGTTTTTTGTTATTTTTAATTATAAATTATTACAAATAGTAATCTATCCCCTGGCACGGGATGCCAGGGAAATATGGGTTTTGGGCGTTGATGCAAGTACGTTTGTATCTTGCAAAGAAATTGAAAACGGACAATTCTTTCAATTGATATAAATGTAAAACCGTGTAAAAATAATTATTGCTCACAGACAGTTGTAATCTCTTCGCATTCAAAATCCGACAGCAGTGTTTAATATTTTCTCGCACTTTCTGCCCGCACCACCCGTCATCAGTCACTGGACTCGTCCTTCCGCATTCACACGCTCGTCTCCGCATCATCCTCCATCTGAATTAATAATGAAATATTTATATTCATAATACTCTATTACTTGATTCTCGCAATGTATTTGCGCCATCTCAAATAATACCTAAGTATTTTTCTGCATAATACTCAATAACTTGTTTCTCGCAATGTATTTTCACATTGTATTTTGTGCCGCCGTCTGAAGATGATTGTTGATCTTGTGCATGCGCTTCGCTTTTCCCATTCTTAGTTTCACTTTCCTGCGCTTGCCGAGGGCGAATCATTTTACTTCGCACCCCTGCTGTATTGTGCCGTCCGGGTTTGGCACAACCCCTGTACCTGTAGTGTGTAATAAATACTAAGTTCATGATCATCATACATTTTAGCTGGCCAATGTATTTGCGCCATCTCAAATAATACCTAAGTATTTTTTTGCATAACACTCATTAACTTGTTCCTCACATATGCATTTGCGAAGTAACGGCATGCGAAGGAAAAGGATGCTAAATAACAGTAGCTGCAAAGTAAGAGCATGCGATATAATAGTTCATGCGAAGTAAAATATGCTTAGAAATGTAAACTCGTTCAATTGGGTGCGTAGTAATGGTAGATTACCGTTGTAGCTGGTTTGAGGAGACTGTAGTGAAGGACTGGGCTATTTAAGGCCCAGCGGTGCCAGGGAACAACACCTAAAACCTTCGTGGGATACCTGTTCTGGCGCACTAAAGACAGAGACACGGGAGACTTCCTTCGGCGTCAAAGATCAGTGTTTATTACTGCAGGGATGCAAAAGTCATGAGAAGTACAACAGAGTGTAGGTTCCAAGAGTCTGCTTCGAATTGCATTTGTGTGTCGCTCTCTTTTATACAAGATCTTGTCATTGCACAATATGTAAGCAAAAGGTTACAGCTCAGTTCCCACAGTAAAATTCAAAGGATCGCTTTCATGTATTCAGAGCTCCGGAACATAATTACATTAACATCACCAGTTCCAACTGTAAAAGCACATCTTCCCACCATTAGGTACATTCCACTTGAGTTGTAAATAAGGAAGAGAAAGAGACAAGAACAGCTGCAGGGAAAATCAGACAACAGGGAGGAGAGAGTGTGAGGATAATATTGGATGCGTAATCGTGGCTTAAAAGGGCTTGATCCCAGCACGTGCAAGGCTGAAACAATAGACCGGCACGCCAGGATCACCTCCGGGCGGAGGCAACTGCTTTAGCAGTGTCCTCCCCCTACTCATAAAAGACGCATGAAAGGAATATACTTCCACCGTAAAGCTTGGGAACAGAGGGTCACGATGCGGGCAGTTGCCTGTTCGCTGACTACGTGAGGGCAAGAAACAAAATGGATGCCGTATCTAAAATGGAACCCGAGGGCTCATTGGTAAAAACCTGTAAATGAGATGAATTCTTCTGAGTAGCATGGCGATACCGCGTACACTTACTAAACTCGTCATTTACGGTTCATAGATACCACACTCGTCCATATTCGGCGATGCCCAAAACGTCGTGACGATTTTCACGGAACCTCAGACGCTCCTTTTGCCCTCATGTAGGCAAGAACTAGTCGAAGTCGGAGTCAATCTCGATTCTCATTAGATCATTCAGATGCTGTTGGAACATAATTCTATCCATCAATGTCTCTTTGGTAACAGATGGCCTTCTTATACACGTTGTAGCACAAAGGCCACATAAGGCAGGACCACACTGTGCGCAAAGACAACACGTGAACAGAAACGCCACAACAACCCCTATAACCATCAGAATCTTCCAACCCCAAGTCGACATTAGACCCCAGAACCATCCTAGAAGCGTCCAATCTCCCTCGTCCACGTGTATGGACTCCGAGATTTTGTGCAACTTGGAGATGGCTTGATAAACCGTTGGAGCGTTATCCGGTATGAATATACAGCAGCTCGAATGGATGACCTGCACACACCACCTCTATCTGCTAGAACAATGTCTAGAACCATACGGTTCTGTAACGTCATAAGCCTATCCGCTTGGAGCTCTGCTGTCAGATTACCAAGGGCGCTTGCAGTTATGTTAGCGGTTGACTCTACTACACGAGTTAACTGTCTCAGGTTTCTGCTATTGACCATAGGGCCCCAAAATGGTAGAAAACCCTTGAAGAAGTCTCCTGCTTCTTGACCGGAAGTATCCTCTCTACTAATGACACCTCTCACAACTCTGGTTTTGTGATAGTCGGCAGCAACAGTGAAAGTCGGGGGCAAGAGATTTGCAATATAGCAGGTACCTGAGAAGTCATGAGGTAACCACGTATATGCTCGGTCATAACATACAAAATATGTACCCTTGGCAGTCAGAAAGACAGGGGAGAAGAGCATCGGTAGAACGTAAGTATCCACACAAGCACTCTTCCCAAGCTGGGCTCTTGAATTTCGGCCACGACCTTGCAGACAAAAGTGGCCTAGGTGAGGTACAATCCAGATCGGAGATGAGCTTTTAAGCTGCCTATCACCTACTGATATACTATACTCAGCCTCACTAAGGTACTTATAGGCCTGTACTTCCTCCTCTGGGATGAGCGAAGCATCAAAAATGTCTCTATCTAGATCAGCCATCGCTATCGCCAGAGACCTATGGTACGGGCCAGGACCAAAGCTTGCTGAGCGTGGCTCTCGATGGGGGTAGGAATCTAGTGCACTACGGAACATGATTTGGAATGCCCGAGCTGACCCTTGGGGGCTGTACGGAAGAACCAAATATGGGATACCCCTGTCCATGGTATGTGGCATTAGCCCACACACCCAACAATTTGTAGTATTTACCACCAACTGATGCTGATGCAAAAGTTGCACAAAGGAATTGTTTCTAAATTCCGCACGTCTGACTTGCTCATGTTGGGGCAGTAGGTGAAAAGAATGTGGAGAAACAGTAGAGACGAAATTTAGATCGTGAGAAGGAGAGGTAGGTAAGGCAGAAGGCAGTAATGATTGAAAACCAAAATATACTCCACCCACCAGCAGCAGAGAAACAGTTAGGAACAACATGAAAACCTGTAATAAAAAACATTTTGTTCGAAATGTGCTGTACAGTTTAGATCTTTGCGCCGCCTTTTCCTCTAGCTTCGACAGCTTGGAGAACTCCATCCTCTAACAACCGTCCGCAACGTTCTTGACGCACTTCGTTCTGAGTAGCGATTGCCAATTCCCAGGAGTTCCCAGAAATCGACAAAAGAAACCGACCTAGTGTCCATAGCTGCTATACAGAAGGAAGTACCCGCACGGCCCTACGGCCAACCCAGATGATAGGTTAAATGAATTAGAATCAATTCAATAATAGTCTCATAGCTGCATGAAAAGAAAAGGTAAACACAATATAAAATGTCCACAATGTTCATGACAACGGTAAGGGGTACTGTAAATTTCAAAAAGGGAATAAAAAACAGAACTCTTTTATTTGTCCTTAACGCGCGGTCGAAGAAAGTATCGACTTCTCCCGGGTTGAGTCTGATCTTCAAACAGTGGATTGGATGGCGAACAAGTGTTCGATGGTCCAGGCAATTGTTCAGTACTTGTATTTCCCAATGTTGAAGGAAGGGAAATTGTTTGAGGGGAATCAACAGGGGTGTCAGATAACACTGAAGTGTTCCCTATGGTCTGAGCTTCGCTAAATGGGACAAAGCGTTGGGGAACGTCAGTTTCAGACGAGGAAAAACCTTTACGCATCCATGTGTCTGCCGGCAGAGGAACGGAACCTTCTTGGTGTGGGTGGCATGCACCCAGCGTTTCCGTCCCTCCAGCCGAACCGCCGTCCTCGTGGCCAGTAGCACCTGGAAGGGTCCCACAAATCTCGGCTCAAGGTGACGTTCTCGTCCGAAATTACGGGTGAGGACCCAGTCCCCTGGTTGGAGCCGATGACCAGGACCCTCTGTTTGTGACGGCAGAGCCTCAAAGACCTGTTGATGAATCAAACTCAATTTAGCAGTCAGATCATAGAGATAATCGATTAACATCGGATATTCAAGTCTGTTCAATTCTTTAGGCCTTGGAACCCCCCAAATGTTCGCAGGACGGCCAAACACAATCTCATATGGGCTAAGCCCTACTCGAGAGTGTACAGTAGCCCTGGTCGATAAGAGAGCTAGAGGCAAAGCGTCGGGCCATGATAAACCAGTCGTTGCCTGGATTTTAGCAAGCTTCAATTTCAGGGTGCCATTATATCCTTCCACCAAACCTGCTGACTGAGGATGATTAGCACTATGAAATTTTTGGGATATTCCTAAACCACGACACACACTCTTCATCACACTTCCCACAAACTCACTTCCGTTGTCCGACCATACAATCCGAGGCATGCCGTACCTGGGGAAATACTCTTTGAGCAGAATTTTAGCTGTGGATAGAGCAGTATTATCCTTAATAGGGTAAGCTTCAATCCACCTGGAGAATGCGCATACTACGACCAACACATACTTCAAATTGTTGCATCTCTCCATATGGATGAAGTCCAATTGGATAACTTAGAAGGGACATGTAGGAGGGGCAAAATGACCAGGTGGAGTGGGGGTGCCCTTACCGGGATTATGCATCAAACATACCATGCAATTCTTAACCACTCTCTCTGCACATTTAGTAATCCCATCATTCTTCCATACAGGAGACAATAACTTGCATATGCCCTTCGAGCTAATATGTGCTGTGCCATGGGCCATTGTAACAACAGCAAGCACATATGCATCCGGTAACATCCATCTCTGTTTCTCTGACAAGTCAACCCAACATCCATTCTCGTCTAACTTTCCCGTGCTTTCTTTCCACTTAGTCTTTTCCATTTCAGTGGCCTCATTCTGTATTTCCTTCACACTCTCCACTGTGTCCTCATACATGCTAGTTTCTGCTGGCCATCTTACTGAATTCGCAACGTACATTCGATTTGTCAGATCTCTAGCTGTCTCTTTAGCAGTTTCGTCTGCAAACGCATTACCACGACCAACATCATCCGTCACTTTTCGATGCGCACTACATTTAATTATGGCCACCTGCTTAGGCAATGTGAGTGCACCTAAAAGGTCATTCACAAGCTGTCCATGCTGAATCTTCGTGCCATGCGACGTTAAGAATCCTCTTTCTTTCCACAATCGCCCAAAACTGTGTGCCACACCAAAAGCATACTGACTGTCTGTAAACACATTCACCCGCTTTCCTCTGGACAACACACACGCTCTTGTCAAGGCGACCAACTCGGCTGCCTGGGCCGAGTTCTGACTCAATCTCGCAGTTTCCACAATCGTACTCAACGTCACTACAGCATACGCAGTCGTCACATCACCATTCGGTAACTTAAAACAGCAACCGTCAACATACAAAGTACCATCGGGATCTACCAATGGAGTATATTTTAGGTCGATACGACCCTTCGTTTCTTCCTCAGTTCTTAGATAACAGTCATGTGATGCTACATCACTTGACTCCGTGTTGATCGGCAACAATGTTGCTGGGTTCAACACATTACACCGTTTTATGCGTATGTGACTAGCCAGTAACGTCAACTCATACCCAGACAACCTTGCGCTCGTCAAATGTTGAGTTTTCGTTCGGTTCAAGAGAGTGTCGACTGCATGCGGAACCATCACCGTAAGCATTTTATCCATGACCAGACCTGCGGACTGTCGAATGGACACCGCGGCTGCCGCTGTTGCTCTTAAACAACTCGGCAAAGCTCTAGCTACTGGGTCTAAGGTCGAAGAAAAATATGTGCATGGGTGCTGTTTGTCACCATATTGTTGCGCCAGAACACTCAACGCACAACCATCCCTCTCGTGAACGTACAGTGTAAACGGCTTACTGTAATCAGGAGTACCTAACACAGGAGCCGAACACAACGCATCACGTAATTCAGAAAAACCTTTTTGACACTCTTCAGTCCATGGCAAAGGAGTCGGAACATCCTTGCAGGTGAGAGCTAACAATGGTTTCACCAATAGTGAAAAATTTGGGATCCATTGTCTGCAGTATGACGTAATACCTAGAAAGGCACGTACATCTCTCTGAGTTTTAGGCACAGTCATTCGAGAAATCGCTGCAATTCTCTCTGGGGTCAACCTTCTCCCTTCTTTTGACAATAAGTGACCTAAGTAGGTTACTTCTTGGCAACAATATTGCAGCTTGGTAGGTGACACCTTGTGATGTAAGTCACATAAATGCCGCAACAACGATACTGTAGCAGTTCTACAAATATCTTCGGTATCAGCAGCTACCAACAGGTCGTCAACGTACTGAATCAAGGCTGCGCCTGCCGGTAATACAAATGAATCAAGTTGACTTTTAAGGGCTTGACTGTAGATAGACGGACTCTCACAATAGCCCTGTGGTGCACGTTTCAGTCTAAAACTGCGACCACCTAATGAGAATCCGAATAGGTCTCTGCTTTCCTCAGCAATCGGGATACTAAAGAAAGCATTCTTTAGGTCGATCACCGTGAACCAGGAAGCAGATGCTGGAATCAGGGTCAACAAAGTTGTGATATCAGGGACCACGGGGAACTGTGGAATCACGATTTTATTTACTTCTCTCAAATCGATTATGAAACGGTACACAGGAGGTTTAGATGGATCAGTTCGTTTTAAAATGGGTAACACAGGACTATTACACACATTTCCCCGAGTTTCTTCAACGACGTCCTTTTCGATCAGATCGTGCACAATCGTTAATAGCGCCCGTTCTCCCTCAATGGAGATACGATACTGAGGTATACGTGGCAATCGCACATTGGGTTTCAGCTTGATCATATAAGGTGGGATGTCCAAGAGTCCCACGTCATTGGGACCTGTGGCCCATAGAGACGCAGGAAGGGAGCTCAATTCCGGCGGGAGTTTATCGATCGACAAGTACATAGGAGACATTACTCTTCGACCTAATGTAAGCTCCACTCCTTCAGGAGAGCAATACAATGTTGCATATAACCGTTTTAACAAATCCAAGCCCAGAAGATTCTCACCACAACCAGTAGATAGAATCAATGGAGCCTCCAGCTCACGAGGGCCAATTGTAAGGGGTAAAGAGCTAGAGACAGGATTGCTAACAGGGGCGCCAGAGAATCCAACGGAAACATTTGTTAAGCCGGACAAAGGTGCGCCAGGGAGTTTCGAATGCATGATGGAACTTTTCGTCGCACCAGTGTCTAACAGAAAAGGCTCAACTACGCCAGATGTAGCAACTGCGACGTAAGGCCCACTCTGATCAACCGGAACTGATACTACTCCCTCTCTCTGTCGGTGGCTGTCCTAGTAACGATCGTTTACAACAGTTTCATGTTCAATGTAATAGTCGTCCGCATAATACTGCGCTGATTTATCGGACCTTACATTTCGCTGGTCAAAACAATTAATCGCGTCCGAGGACGTATTAGGGCGCTCAGTCTGATTTTGGAAGGTACCGCGACCTCTACCTCGAGATGATTGTTGAGGACCACCACGACCCCCTCGTGCCGATACACCATTAAGGCGATCACGTAAAGCCGGACAATCATATTTTATATGTCCCTCTCTTCTACAATATGCACACTGGTTATACCCAAGCGTAGATCTGAAGTCAGAGGAGTCAGGACGTGACTGTATTCTGGAGGATTGCGATTGTGGTCTATATTGCTGTTGCGAATCATTTTGATTTGAACGTGGAGGATATGCTTGCTGCAACAAAACCTTCGTTTTGAGCTCCTTCGTTTTCTTATCTACACGATCACTTTCTTCTTTTTCCCTATTCTCATAATATTGAGCCGTTGCTAATATCTGTGCAGTGGTTGAAACAGCCCATGCACTTTCTGAATTCTTCAATTTGTTGCATAGTTCAGGTAACAAATTTAACACGAACTTATCAACGAATAACCGCTGACCTCCTTCAGTGCTCATATCCTGACCACTATGATCGATAAATGCTTCCTCGAACCTAGTAAAGAAGTCCGAGACACTCTCGTCTTTCTTTTGCTTACAAGCTGATAATTTATCCCAGTTCACCCTCATCGCTGGCATGAGAGTTTTCATAAGTGTAATTATTCTCTGAGGTAGATCCGTAATTAACTGCTCAGGCTTAGCCCCACCAACTTGTCGGCCATCAGCTGCTATTAGTGCAGCCCAATCACCGCCTAACTCATTCGCATGATTTTCCTGACGAATTTTCGCCCAAACCGGTTGTGGCACAACATTACCGAACAGCATGTCGATGTCTGCAAGGTTCATAATAGTAGCATCTACCAATTGGGACAACTCCTTATAGTAACCCGCCGGATTCTTGCGTGGATCAGGCAAGGACTGTTTGACCTGTAAGACTTCTGATCGCTTCCATGGGAGGTGTATCCAAACTCTTTGAAAATGTGGCAAAACTGGGGGAGCAGCACCAGGATCACCTGGCATCCACACTGGCGGGACCTCTCTCATAGGGTACTGACCAGGAGCCGCTTTCCAATTCTCAGAGTCGTCATCAAACGACACTCGAGAAGGCACTGTCGGCCTATGGGCTAACAGTCGCTCTAAGGCACGTCGTACATCTCCACCTACAATCATACCGCTCAAAAATTGACTCTGAAGTTCAATCATATCGGGCGGTACGTTATCTAAATTGTTATTATACCATTCCCTCAAAAAGTTACACATTTCTTCGAACACGAATCTCTGTGTAGGCTCATTAAACTGAGAAAACGTCTCGAAAACCATGCGTGGAGGGTAGTTGGCAGGATGTCTTATCCACCTATGTGCCATTGTCACTAACGTCTCTTTTTCCCTTCCACTAGGGATCTGCCTCCGTCTTTGGGGAGTTTCAGAAGTATCGGATGGAAATAACTGACCAGAAAGCGGTGAATAAAGGGTAGCAACAGTGTTAGGGATACGATTACGAACAGAAGGAGAAAGGAGAGCAGGAGCCACAACGTTTGAAGTGACGGCCGACACAGCAGAAGCAGGCAAGGTAGTCGGGGTGGCAGGGACGAGAGGCTGAGAAGGTACAGGCAAAGGAGCAGTAGGAATAGAGACAGGTGGTGGGACAAACGTAGGACCAACACCGGGCTGACCCGCAGCCGCCGGAACAACAGGAGGGACAACAGGAGGAACAGCAGGCGGAACTACAGGAGGAACTACAGGGGCTGTAGCACCCTGTGCATAAGGAGGTGGCGATTTCATCTAATACGCTAACAAGGAATCCTCCTTTAAATCCTCTTCTTTCTTATCCTGACTAGCTGGTAAAACCGGATAACATTTGTCTATCCTCATGTGATGCAGTCTAGTGGAAACTTCTATTTCTTTTTCTTCTTTATCTCGCTGACATTGTTGTACAACTTGCATTATCGGAACGATCCCTTCTCTTCGATCCTTTTTAAGCTGTTTGATTTCTTTCTGCTTGGGCTCTTTACGCCACAATCGAAAGGAATCAAACATAGCTGGCCTAGCTTTCTTTCTAAACAATTTAGCTTCAAGATTATCTAAAATCGCAAGTTCAAAACTTCCGTGCGGTGGCCAACTAAGGACACCATCTTTTTTCGTGTAACGGACCCAATATTTATTATATATAATAGGGCCCACACCATGTCGACTATAGAGCTCATATATCGGAGTTCCAACTGGAGGTATCGGACACGAGTCCTCCAACCGGGAATCATTGTTGCAACATTTAAAGAAACCAAGAATACCACTATGGCTAGGCATCGTGCACACTAACCTAGTATCAAACTTCAAGGGTTACCGAAGTACTGAATCTTCGTGAAAGACAAAACCCTCGGTTTTTGGCAATTGCAACTGTCAAATAACAACTAAGAACCAACAACTAAGAACCACAAATGCAATGGAACCATGCAAACAACAAAGCTTCAACAAGCTGAAACAACAACTAAGGACTGGGAGCGACCCACAAATACTTAACTGAGAGCTTCAATGGCGTCACCAGGAAGGCCCGTCTATCGTCTCGCTGTACGAAAGGTCTACGCCAGGCATCGAAAACAGGTCGACAGTCAGGGCATCGGTCCGTCGCAGCCGTCAGGAGGCGGGAATCTTCGCGGGAAAAATCTTCGGACCACTTATTTCGACAACAGGATCGATGAAGCGGGGTGCACCTTTTCCTCGGAGATTTCACACGAAGTTCCTCACAATCGTCAGGCTTTGGACCGGTACCGCCGATGTCGCCGCACGTTGGGCGCCAACTGAAGGACTGGGCTATTTAAGGCCCAGCGGTGCCAGGGAACAACACCTAAAACCTTCGTGGGAGACCTGTTCTGGCGCACTAAAGACAGAGACACGGGAGACTTCCTTCGGCGTCAAAGATCAGTGTTTATTACTGCAGGGATGCAAAAGTCATGAGAAGTACAACAGAGTGTAGGTTCCAAGAGTCTGCTTCGAATTGCATTTGTGTGTCGCTCTCTTTTATACAAGATCTTGTCATTGCACAATATGTAAGCAAAAGGTTACAGCTCAGTTCCCACAGTAAAATTCAAAGGATCGCTTTCATGTATTCAGAGCTCCGGAACATAATTACATTAACATCACCAGTTCCAACTGTAAAAGCACATCTTCCCACCATTAGGTACATTCCACTTGAGTTGTAAATAAGCAAGAGAAAGAGACAAGAACAGCTGCAGGGAAAATCAGACAACAGGGAGGAGAGAGTGTGAGGATAATATTGGATGCGTAATCGTGGCTTAAAAGGGCTTGATCCCAGCACATGCAAGGCTGAAACAATAGACCGGCACGCCAGGATCACCTCCGGGCGGGGGCAACTGCTTTAGCAGTGTCCTCCCCCTACTCATAAAAGACGCATGAAAGGAATATACTTCCACCGTAAAGCTTGGGAACAGAGGGTCACGATGCGGGCAGTTGCCTGTTCGCTGACTACGTGAGGGCAAGAAACAAAATGGATGCCGTATCTAAAATGGAACCCGAGGGCTCATTGGTAAAAACCTGTAAATGAGATGAATTCTTCTGAGTAGCATGGCGATACCGCGTACACTTACTAAACTCGTCATTTACGGTTCATAGATACCACACTCGTCCATATTCGGCGATGCCCAAAACGTCGTGACGATTTTCACGGAACCTCAGTAGCATCCCTTTTTGTTTGAGAGTGGGATGTAAGGTGAGGACTTTTTTGTGCAGAATATGGGTGTCATACAAAAAGTCTGCATATAAGGTGATGGAATTGCTGTATTGTCAGGCTAGGCGTAATATCTGTCTGGCATGACTATGGAACAAGAGGACCATAATACCCAGTCTATGTGTGTTCGAGGTACTTAGGCTACGCTGTCTTATCCTGTGGGCCCTTCCGAATTCTAGGGGTATTGAGAATTTTGTATTCAGTAAACATGGTAGAAGAGCCCCTAGGAAACAGTGGGTATCTCAACCCTCTTTGTTTTTTTGGTAGGCCATAGAGTTCAATGTCATTGCTCCTGCTGATGTCATTCAGGTGAGTGACATTTCAATCTAAGTTCCAAATCACCAGTCCCCAATCCTGAGTGTTATATATTTTATGTTAAATATTTTATCCTTCAGTGCATTAACCCTCAGTTCCATTGCATTGAGTTTGGTTTTAAACGTGGACAGTTCAGAATGGATGTTTTTCAGCTCAGACATCGTGCCCACTGAGGAGTGTTCCACTGTTTGCACAGAGCTCTTATTGTCTGTATCTTGCTTTAGATCACTCTATCCCCACCCCAGTAATTCATTCCCAAATGCAGCTTTTGGAGCTTCATAAGCCAGAGAAATTTCAGAAATTGTGTTAGGGCTGATATGAATAGTGGTAGAGTTATAATTGCACCTGTTGTAAGTATAAGTTCGATTGACTGGTAGGAACCACCACTTTGTCCAGTACTACTGGGTTTAATAAAGATTTGAACACTGTCACCACAGTTTGCCCCCAAATTTGTTGTGGGGTACTTAATGTGTGTCCCCTCTTCAAACATAATATCGAAATCCATGAACTTATAATATCCCTCCATCTCGTTTGTCAGGCCTCGATTTGGAAGCAGCGACGCGTGTAGGTTACACCATCTCATGGCAGGGTCACCGTGGCTGGATAGGAGGTGGCCTGGTGATCATTTACAAAGATTCGCTAAACTTCATTTTAGAAACTGTGATGCTGCAGAGATTACAGAGGTGGCCTTTTTTAGATTGAAGCTTGTGGCTACACTCGTATTTTCGGGACTTCTGGTTTATCGTCCCCTAGCCATATGCTCTGATTTTCCAAAGGCTTGGCTTTAAGCACTGGAAACCTTTTTGGCCTATCAATCCTTCATCATTCCTGGCAATTTTAATTTCCACCTAGAATACCTATCCAATATGTAGCCGTAAGAGACTCCATGTTGAATTTTGGCTTATGCACATAGCGGAACATACTGTGGATGGTAACTTTTCTGATTCTAGTGACCTTACATTTAATGAAGCCATTCTGCTTATCTGGGCGTATCTTCAAGTTATTACTTTTAAAATCAGGTGTCCATCTCTGATGCAGAAGATGAGGGGCCTAGAAGCTTCTAGGCCTAGGATAATTTGTGGGAGAAATTGGAATAAACTTACCGCTCATGGCTTCGAACAGGCACTTAAGAAGTATCTTGCTAATTTAGGGACCTCATCTAACTTTTCAGCTGAAGGTTTTCAGAATTGGATTAGGGCTGCCCTTGGTATTGTTGCTTCTGTGAGTACCAATTGTGGTACTAGATCCAAACCCTCTGAGTCCTGGTTGCCTGAGGATTTTAAAAAACTAGGCCAGACCTGTCATAAACAAGAATAAAAATGATACCTGAATCGCGATCGGACTGATAAAGCGGGTCACAAAGCATTCCTACATCAATATAAACTTGCCATTCATCAGGCTAAGTCTACTTTTCATACAGAAAAAATAAGAGCAGCAGGTTAGAGTAGGGTAGTTAGAGAACTTTTGCAGCCACTTATTCCTGGTCTCACTAATCATTCACAAGATTTCAGTGATAGATTGGCCTCTTATTTCAGAGATACAATTTTTATTATATTTACTCTGATTTCCCTTCTTCTGTTGAATTTAGTTTTTTGCTGGAAGCCTCCTCAATTAGGCCTTCTAGGCTGGCTGTCTTCCCCCAATTTCTGTACAGAGTTATGGATAAATCCTAAATTAGGGTCCCATTTGGACCACGTCCACCTAAAATTTTACAGCTAGCTCCTGACTGTATTTCAAAGACTTTACAGGGAGTACTCAATCATGTTATTGCTAATGGGACTTTTCCACAACTGTGGAAGGAGTCAATGTTATCCCACTTAAAAAAACAAAACAATTCTGACTATGATGATGTGGAAAACATCTGCCGTATCTCACTTCTGCCCACCCCTGCCAAGATAGTTCATTGATAATGGTGACATTCTTGATCCCTTATGGAATGGCTTAAGAAGTGGCCATGGTACCAAGACTGCTCTTGTTGCCGCCGCTGATAGCATCAGACCCCAGGTAGACCAGGCTGGGGTAGCTGTCCTGGTGATGCTCGATTTGTCAGCTCCTTTTAACACTGTCTCAACCATGTGCCTGGTGCAGACGTCATCAGAGGAATGTAAATGGGAAGGACCTTGACCTCTGCCTCTCTTTTCTTACTGACAGGATACAAGCTGTGAGCTGTGGTGTGATCAGAGATAAGGCCTTCAGCCTTTATTGCAGGGTCCCTCAGGGGTCCTCGCTTAGCTCCACTCTCTTTAATCTGTATGTGGCACCCCTTGCTGAATGAATATATTCTGTTGGTTTTGAAGCATTATCATATGCTGATGAAACACTGATTATTGTTTCTATCTCTGATAATCTAGCCTCTGTAGCTGATAAATTCGATTTCTGCCGACCAGGATACATTCCTGGAGGAAAGAACAGTTTTTAGGTCTCGCCTAGTGCAGTGCGCATGCGCTGTTCTAGAAGAGGGCCTCTTGGAGTCACTCCAGACATCCAAGAGACTTCTCCGTGTGGGTTGGACTCCTCCCACACATTCCATTGGCCTTTGTGTGTAACTTTCAATAATGAAAGCACACAAATGGCCAAAGGCGGGTGCATGTCCCGCCTTTCCTCTAAACAATCACTCCCATGGCCTAGGGGTCTCGGGACCGAGCAGCAGCCCGCAGTGTGCCTGCATCAGTCCTTAAATTCCTTGCAGCGTGCGCAGACCACTTGCGGGCTTGGTTTTTTCTAGCTTTGCACCATCTGGCATCTGGGTTGTTACCTCCTCTTCTCTGCCTTCATTTCCCCCACCCTTTTGTCATACACAGGCTGACGCGGTCGCCATGGGGACCCGTCGCGAGCCGTGCCCCCTCAGTCTAGAGGCAGCGCACAGCTGCTTCTGGGCATCTGTGCTGCTTTACTCCATTGCAATGACGGAGTGGTGCTTTTATTATGACTTTTATTATTATTATTACTGTTATTTTGCCACCCCCCTTTGATTTCGCCACTTCTCACCACCTGTGTCCATCACACTCCCTTAAATGGGCGTGCGGCTGTCATTCTAGCAGCTTTCCCTTTCTAGCGCACAGAGGCAGCTCACCCAGTAGTGGATGCAGTGTGCCACGTGCAGCCCGCGGGTTCAGTGAGTTTGGCGTGGGTCGGGTGGGCGTTCACTGACCCGGCACACAGAGGGCGCACCTTGGAGCAGCGTCTAGCCACTGTTGGTGAGTTGCATGGTTCAGACGCGCATGGAAAGTGCTGCACACGGCCCGCCAAGCCTCGGCTCGATCTCCTGGGTAATGGGATGGACTTGAACCTGGACACTGCGGACCCCATGGCAAGAGCGCAGCACGGCCTCCCGGGGAATCTTGATAACTTTAGGGGCCTGTTACCCAAAACAGCCTTTCTGCAACACTGTGCGCTTTTTGTGCAAATTTGACTTTTTAATTCTGTTTAATTCCAAGTCCTAGAAGGGAGCATAAAAACAAGACTGGCTTGTTTTGAGGTGCTTATGAGTGCTGCAGCCCAAACAGTGCATGATCTCCATCCAAGAATGGATGACGACCAACTACTTAATGCTAAACGCCACGAAAACAGAAATTCTGTTATTCGGCAAGGCAAATAAAATTTGGACGGAAGAATGGTGGCCATCATCCCTAGGCCCTTGCCCAGCTCCAAAAAACTCAGCAAGGAATCTGGGAGTCATCATCGATAACAAACTGACCCTATGCCAACACATAAATAAAGTGGTTCACACCAGCATTGGGCTAATGAGAAGTCTTAGAAAAATCTTCAAGTGGATTCCTCTCGCCTCCCGGAAACCACTTATTCAGGGCCTCATAATCAGTCGCCTTGATTATGGAAACGCACTACTGGCTGATGCGAACGAAAGGCTCCTAACTAAACTTCAGACCCTGTAAAACTCTGCTGCAAGGTTGATCCTTGACCTCCCTCCCCGCACCCCCTCAGCCCCGTGCCTCAGGACTCTCCACTGGCTCCCTATAAGAAAACGCATCAAATTTAAGATCTGCTGCCTGGTGCATAAGTCCATTAATGGACAGGGACCAAAGTACCTTCAGAGAAAGCTCCAGGGCTACTGCCCGGGAAGGACTCTACGTTCATCAAATAAACACCTCTTAAATGTCCCAAAGGTCAGGACTGTCAGAAATGGGGATAGAAGTTTCTCCAAAATAGGCCCTACCACCTGGAATTCGTTACCACTATCTATCAGAACTGACCCAAACCACAAAACCTTCCGCAAGAATCTTAAAACCTGGCTATTTTAAATCCGTAAATCTCCCCCTGTCTCTCACTCCTTATCTTCAGCAAGCGCTCTGAGACCGAATGGTGACTTATGCGCTATACAAAAATAAATACATAAACATAAACATAATGAGCAGATTTTAGGACCTTACCCTTTCATGACATGTCTGATTCCGCCATCATGTTTCGGATGTTTGTGCATGCAAGAACTCTGGGGTTGTGTAAAATTGCGTGCCAGTGCCGGCAGAAGAGTAGGTGTGATGTGACTGCGATGTGAAAGGGTTAAAGGATTCCCATTTGGGAATAGGGTTACAGTATTTGTCCATATGAAGGCAGAATACATTAGTGAAAGAGGTTAATCGACTAATGCAAATGTCTCTAAGCATACCTCTCCCATATTCATTTCCCAAGATCTGAACAATGCAGAGCAGAAGAACACCAACATAGACATGATCACACAGCAAGCTCATCTAAGTGTCCATTTGCCCTAATACCCCGACGATCACAGAATAACAATTCATGACAACTGAGTCGTATGATAAGCGTGACATGTAGAAGTAGTACAGTCGTATGAATTAGAATATCGCTACACACACATAAATTGTGTTAAATGGTGAACAATGTGTGTTTGTGCTTCATTTATAATCATAGCCAATACATCTCGCCTTTGGGACTTTATAAGTGTTTAGCCATGCAGCACATTTTACTGGCTTAAACTCACGTAAATGCGAGACCTAGACCTATTGCATTGATACCAATGAGTGATATCAAAATGCAACAGTATCTCCCCAAAAACTACTGTTTTATCTTGCCACTGCTCCCTCACTGCTGTTGACGTACCTCCTGTCACACGTCAGTCACATCTTATATTTAGCACCGTCATCAGAAAGCAACAACACTACACACTTGTAAGGTCCCAAAGGCGAGACCTATTGGCTATGCCAATGCTTGTTTACAGCATAACACTGATAAAACGGAGGTCTTCGTGTTTGGCCCTCAAGACTCTATCTGGACTAGTAGTTGGTGGCCTGAGGAATGTGGACCTTTCCCTATCCCTGAGAAAGCAGCAAAGAACCTAAGTATTTTTTGGTACCCTACGCATGACCACCCTCCCGGATGACACAACGACCCTCATGGAGCACCTCTATTTCCAGATCCAGACCAACCTCAAAATGACACTCCTCAGAACCCTCATCTACATGCTGCCCGGCCCCGTGCTTCCTTTACCAACGAATTCACTGACCTCATCGCACCCCACGCCCACGCCCTCTCATCCACAGAGTACATCCTACTCTGATACCTAAACTTCCACCTGCATAACCACCTTCTCCCTCTTAGAGAATCTCGCCAACATAGGACTGAAACTGTTAGTCACAGCCCCCATGCAGACAGCAGAACACACACTCAACCCTGTCTTCACTGGAGGAAAGAGCGTCTCCTACAGCCACACCACGTAACTCCTCTGGACAGGTCAGCACTTCATCCTCTTCCCCTCAAAAAAACCACTGTGCACAAGCACGCCCACCGCCTCCTCCGCAGAAGCTGTAACGAAGTCACTGCGAACTGCACCGGCCCACTCACCCCCTCAAGAAAGCCACCGGAAGACACATCAAAAAAGCAAGCTGGATCACCCCTGTACCCCAAGAAGCCAGATGCTCCTACAGACAACTCAAAAAGACATGGAGGAGCATGCACCACCTACAAAGCAGCCACCAAAGCACACCACAAACTCATCAAATCCACAAGGAAGAAATGCCTCCAAGACAGAATTCTCACCAATGTACACAACACCAAATAACTCTTCTCCACCATCAAGGATTTTGCCAAATCCTGCAGTGAAACAACAGACGTCCCACCCTCCCAAGACCTCTGCCACAGACTCAGCACCTTTTTCCATCACAAGTTCAATATGATCTATGACAACTTAGGCAGCGAAGACAACCTCACTGCTCCAGCTTCCCCCTCATATGATGCCACCCAACAAACCCTGCTCAAATGGATCCTCCTCACGACAGAAAACAATTTGAAAACCATGAAAAGCATCCACTCCAGAGCACCCTCAGACTCCTGCCCACACCACATCTTCCACAGGCCTCTGCCATGACACCCAAATTACGTCGGAAGATCAACTGCTCCTTCAAGACCGCCACCTTCCCGGACAAATGGAAATACATCAAAGTCAGCCCTCTCCTGAAGAATGCCTCCACGGACCCGACGGACCTCAAGAACTTCAGGCCCATGTCCCTGTTTCCCTTTGCAGCCAAGGTCATAGGAAAGGCCGTCATCATCCCAGCTAGCAAACGTCATGAAGCTAACAATGTCCTAGACATCTCCCAACCCAGATTCCAAAGCATTCACAGCACCAAGACTGTCCTTCTCACCGCCACTGACGACATCTGATCATTCCTTCACCAGGGAGAAGTGGCAGCCCTCATCCTCCTGGACCTCTTGGCTGCATTCAACACCATCTGCCACCGCACCCTAGCCATCCGACTCAATCATCCTGGCATCCGTGACAAGGCCCTTGACTTGATAGGAAAATCATCTTACTAAGGTCTCGCAAAGTCATATGCCTATTGCTTGGCCTGATTCTTTTGTTGTGTTTAAAAAATCTCTGAAAACCTGACTTTTCTCGTCTTAAGTTTATGGTGTCTGCTATTTATTATGGAGGTGTATTTTCGCCCAGTGCTTACATACCCTCTGGTTTTATGCTCTTTATAAATTCTCTTTTCATTTATGTTTCCTCATGAATGATTCTATGGTGATGGTTTGATCTGAATCCATTGTGGACTGATGCTGTTTCCCTTTAGCTCCTGTGGGGGTAGTAGCAATACTATTCTGTAAGGGTTAAATGGTCATTTAGTCATAACTCGCATTCAAGTGACTCAACTATGTCGTAGGCATGGGGACCATCTACTTTCTCATTGTCCGATGTGAAGTATGAGGCACTGGTGGCAGTCCAGCATGCTGCAGTACATAGCTAATGCTAGTGTGTACTTTGGATTGTAGTTTGTAAGAGGCAATGCACTAGATCAGTCTATAAGGGCCCTATTTGTTTTTAGGAATGATTGGCGAGGACCTGCTGTCTTCTGAACCTCAGATGCGGTTGACTGATTACGTACCAGTACAACAGGCTATATGGAGTGCAGGAGCAATCTGTGGAATGTAGAATGAGAGGGAGGCAGCTTGCCGCAGAGTAAGCTGTGCAGCAGTAACATCACCTCCCTCCTAACAGAGTAATACGTTTCAATGTTGATGGGGAAGCGGCCAGTGGCAAGGGGTTTGTGGGTCACACATTCTACAGTCTCCGATCCAAGATGGCTGGTGCTGCTAAAGGAGGGTTTATGTCGCCACCTCAATGATCTCCTTGATGGGGGAAAAGGGCATTCCAGAAAGCAGCACCGGTAGGTATAAGGCTTCAGGGTTTGCAGTGGCAATGTGCAAAGGGGCTGGGCCAGGTTATTAGGGTGAATACATGACCTTGGATTCTGAATTCTTGAGGGCGGCTTACCAGGATCCCAGTAACAGGTAGCACCCTCAGTGCATCATCACTCATAACGGGCCCAAGACGCCGCAAGGGAGGAGCGAGACCTGTTGCAGTCTGCCCCCGCAGTCATGGAGTTGCAGAGCCGCTTCAGAGATGTGTGCCCAGGTCATGGCACATAATTCTTCTAGTGATCTGGCTCCGGTGGTTTCTCCGGTCTTCCTTCTACTGTTCTTGCTCAATGAGGTTGGTTTAGTCACGGCATTGAGTAGGAAATAATGGAATATCGTGTTTGGCTATGGCAGAGCTTTTCAGAAGGTGGCTATCTTCATCAAGCCAAAGCTCCCTCCCCTGACAGAGACCCCCTTTTACTAGTAGCTTCTTTATAGCTGATAGCCACGAAAGGGAAATCTCCAAATGCCTGAGGTATTGTCAGCTGCAGCCCATGGGGATTACAGACAAGCTGGCATAACCAACGTAACTGGTAAGAAACTGGGAGAAGGGATAGTGTGGTTCCAATCCAATATCCTGATGTCATTCTAGAACATATTCCACCTTGCTTGTCCACAGATGCCACCAAAAACATAGGCACAGGGCGCGGCTAGACTTTATAGTTGTTGCACATGACAGGAGATGCAATCATGGTTGTAAAACAAAGGCACACCTAAAGATCTTTATTAAGGTGGAAAATCGATGCAATGTTAAAATAAGGCAAAGAATCCCAGTCCCTACTTGAAATGTTTGTAGTTGTTCTATCAGAGTGAATGAAAAGACTTTGAGTTGCAGATTTATCAAAACTTTGTGTCGCTGCAAAGTCACGCAAAGTGACACAAATAGCACCAATTGCTTGCACTTCTTTGCATCAAGATATTGTTCCCTGGGTTTTACTGGGTGTTCCAGGGCAACCACCTATGGTTTTTGACCCAAAGTCCTACCTGCTAAAATGATTAGTCCATGCTTTGCATAAAACATTGAAGCCACATTGAGTAAGGTGAAAATAGGAGAAAACATTTCCTCACATTTTACACAGTGCATGGGTGCAGCACTGTACACCACACACCTAGTGCATGTAGAGTTTTAAAAAATGCCTTGGCGTAGGATTTTGTACTTGAAGGTTATCCTTCCTGTACAAAATCTATGCTACATTGCACATACACCTTTTCACAGGTGTGTGAATGATGCTAGGCAGCCTTAAATAATGCCAGGACAAGGGAAAAGAGCAGCAGCAGGCCATATTTAGTAAATATGGCAATGCTTGTGGATGAGGTGTGGCGCAGCAGCCAGGGTGCCTGACTCTGGACCATGGGGTTCATGGTTCGATCGCCGGTGGCAGGTTAGCCCAGCACCATGTGACTCTGGGCAATTGCTCGCTTAATCTTCCTGATGGCCCCCAGAGCTGAGACACCTCTCCGGAGGTAGCTGTGCGCTTTACAAATGATGGTGTTTCATTTCATTTTCCCTAAGCAATGCAGTCCAACAACTTAATGGTGCTGCCTTTGGGCCTTATTATGGCTATGGCGGTCCCTGGGACCACCGTATTCATGGTGGGGGTCTGCCATACTGCGGGACTGTGTGCAGTATTATAAGTGTGGTGATTGGACTGCCACTGAACCTTTGCTCCTGTAGTGGATAAAGGATCCTGCGGCAGTCTGGCAGCAGTTTGAGGTTAAAATATGCAAGCGGTGCCACCTCTGCACTGCCAAGCATATTTTGAGTTGCCTCACTGTCACCCTTTTCATGGCTGCTACATTGCCATGAAAAAAGTGGAAGTGAGGCAAGTAAGGCGGCCCTACAGGGCCACCTTGTGCCTCTGTGCAAGGGTGTGCATACAGAGGGGCACCTTTTGTGCCTCCCTGTAGTTATGCAACCCCAGTTCCTGTACAGAAAGCAATACATGAAATGGCGCATTCCTTCCCGTGCAGGAACGTGCACTAGCAGTCCCGCGGGGTGCTATTTAAGGCTCCGAATCAACCTTTAACCAGCACCTCCACAGGACGATCCATGCCGCCCACCTGCCAGACCACAAAATTACGTGTGATCTGGTGGGAGGATGGCGTTGAATTTCGATGGTCTTGGAGCGGAGCGGAGGCATTCCTGCTGCTTCAGGACCACCAAAACTCAGAATGAGGCCCTTATGCTACTTTTTTGTAAAACTACCCCTTGTTTTTCAGCACATACCTGTGTTTACTGCTGTGAATAAGTTTGCAGCATGTGTACATATATATCATTTTTGACTGCTTATATTGCTTAAAAGTAGTGGTTTCAAAATGTATATTTCACAGGAATTAAGTTATCCAACAGCTGCAGGCCAGAGCCTCATTTCTGTTAAAACTGAGGGCCTTAAACACTGACAGCAATGCAGTACTATGCTGTGATTAATGTTGAGTACCTTATACACTGGCAGCAGGACAAACCACATTGTCATCAGAATTGAGGGCCAGCTGACCAAAGGGTTTTAGCATTCATAAACCTTCTAAAAGGTTTTCCAAATTGTTAACTGGGTCTAGGAAATCAAACTGAATCTGAATGAGCCTTTGGAAGGGGCGTGTTGTGTGCTTCACTTTCAAGTACCGATTCCTAATGGTATGTATTAATGTTTTGTTAATGAACTTCAGGTGTAACCCATTATTATTTTACTGCAACACAAAGGTAGCGGGAACCCATTCGCAAACAGAAAGGAGTTCCCAAGGGATCCCATACCTTTTGTCAACATTGAAATTTCTTTTTTTAGAAGTAGACAGTGGTACATGGGACCACTGCTATTGCTAAGAAAAGTTTATGAAACCTCTCATTTTTTATGTGTTTCATTTTCCTTTAAAGAAAATGAGCTACATTAAAAAAAAAAGTGATTTCTTTCTCTAAAAGCAGTCACAGACATGGGGGCCAGCAGCCAACCCTCACTTTGATGGCAATTAATAGTAGTTAGTCGGAATTTGCAGCCTTCCTCATTATTATGCATGAGGTAGGTCAGATTCTAATCACCTACAATTCAGATTTTAAAAATCTACCTATTAAACGATAGATCGTTCCTTAAAAATCTTTACTTGTCGCTAAAATACTGCACACACATTGGAATCATGTTTTTTACAAACAGTATATAGTACAAATGTATCTGGTTTCTCCAGGCTCATACCTCTGAGGCTGAGGGCCCCGGCCAGAAGACCTTCATCCAGTTTGCATTTAAAATGTGTATCCAAACAATGTCCCCTGGCCAGAAATATATATACTGTGATTAGAACTGAGTATTTTTGGTCAGGGAGTAGGAGGCAGCTGTATGGTTGGGCATTTCTGGTATGGATAGCAGCAAACTCAAGGACTCTTCATTATATTTCATAAGGAGTTAACATTATTTCGTGTTTTTCGCAATGAGAATAATGTGCTTTATGTGAAAAACCTGGAGTCGTAAAAAACACTTCACATGTAGGTTTCTTTTCCACTCTTGTAATAGCCATCTACTTAGGCCTCAATTACAAATGGAGGAAAACAAATCGGGCTTTTGCAGTAAATAGTATGGGCCATATTTATCAAATGGTTGTTTCACTTTTGCACCACGCAATGGGGTGCAATAGTGATGCAACCCTTAAGATACAATTTACCTTACCTGTGGTCTGGAGTGGCTTGGTAATTCCAGAGTAACGTAATGCAGATCAATTCACTGTGTTTCGTTAGTCTGTCCCAGGGAGTCATTCGAATGGAGTGACGTAACAAGGCGAAATATCTTTATTTCTCCTCATATTTTCCTCTTTCTATGTCTGCTGTGTTTTGTAACACACATAGAAAGAGGAAAATGCCTAAAGGATTGTTTTTGTTTTGTGCAGGAAGGGACACTTCCTGCACAAAGAAATTTCTGCCCTAAAACAAAATGTGTACCTTCCCTCACAAAAACAATTCTGCCTCAAACGCGGGCACCCTTGCAATAAGGTGCAAGAGTGCCTGCATTGGCGCTTGGCTGCACATTGTGCGCTAGCGCTTGGAAAAGGCAGGAATGCACCGTATTATCTTAAATACGGCTCATTCCTGCCCTTTCCTTGTCACAAAGTGCAGCAAGGTGACTTGCTGCGCTGCGTGACCTCTTCATAAATATGCCCTTGAATTCTCACACTTGTCTTCTGACAAATTTTGGCAATTTGTACCTGCTCATAAATATGGAAAGAGGAGACGCAAATAGCTCTTCTGGGATATGCATCATGTAGATTCATCAAAGTGCCATTCTGCGAATTTCAAATAGCGAAAAATAGCGAATCGCAATTTGAAAATCGCAGAATGGCATTCATGAAGAAATGCGATTGAAAAATGCGAATTGCAATCGGCCGCAATTTCCGATTGCGATTGTGCCACAATCACTTAAATTTCACAGAATCGCCTGTTTTCCATGTTGAAATTGCGATTTCGCAATTAGCGAAATCGCAATTTGCGATCTCACTAACTGCGAGATCGCAAAAACAGGAAGTCGCATTTCGAGCCCATTGATGACATCACAACCAGGAAGTAGGCTTTTCCCTCCCACAAACAGACAGTGGAAGCAGCATTGTGAAGAGCTCAACAACAGTGATTTTGCAGCACCCCAGCAGGACACATACCACCAACATGTCCCAGGAAGCAGCAGGGAGCAGTGGCCAAGGAAGGAAGAGAAAAATAAAGTTCTCTGAACAAGAACTTGAGTACCTCATAGAGGGGGTCTGTAAGGACCATGGACGCCTCTTCGGCAAGGACTCCCGGAGGGTGCCAGAGGCAAACAAGCGCCGGATCTGGCTGCGCATCCGCGCAAAAGTAAATGCAGTCAGGGTGACCCAGCGTTCAATCGACGACTTGAAGAAGCTCTGGTACGACCTGAGAGGTCGTGCAAAGGAGCGCATTGCGGAGAGGCTTGGGGAGCGAGTTGCCACCGGTGGAGGGGATCCAATTGCCACACCCAACACTCCATTGGAGGACCTTGTCGAGGACACCCTCACACCAGAAGCCTGCGTGGGTGTTACTCAGCTGGACTCGTCCCGACCCAGCCAACATTCACAAGGTAAGTGCCATGCGACTGCGACCCCGTCCCCTAACAATGCCCATGACTCCTGAGCTAGCAATATGACATCCCCAGTAATGCAGGCCATGCACACCTGAAATGCCCCAATGCATTGTGGTAGTTGTAGTGTAATCATAATTCCCCAGATAGCCCAACAAAGCCAGACCTGTCAAATCAAAGTAATTCCAAAAGCCAGTCAGGGAAAGCAAGCCTGCATGCATGTAGCAACATCTCATGTGCAAGATACATATCATTAATCATGCACCCTTTTACATCACAGGTGCTGCCGACCAACCCAGCACTGACAGCGAGGCCCTACATTTTGAGGAGTTACCGGAGGACACCGAGGGTGAGGGCCAATCTGACCAACAACCAGGTCCATCCCAGCCACCTGCAGTGATTCCACCACCACCACCCCGTGTGGACAGGGCCACCCCTGCAGCCACAAGTGTCCAGCCACCGTCCCAACAGACACCTACGGCAGTTGTACAGGCCACACCACCAGCGGCTAGGAGGCAGACGAGGCGCAAAGCCGGAGCAAGATCCCAATCCAGCGGACTGAGGCGCCAGCAGCGTCAAGCCTCAACAGGCATTGGCAGGGCACTCCATCTACCTGATCCTGGCCTGGCCATTGAACGCCACATGCTGGCGGTACACCAAACACAGGCGCGTCACCTGGCAGCGATACATCTTCAGCTGCAGAAGACTTCCAACAATGTCGGACAGATGACCGCAGCTGTCCGTGAAAATAGTCAGCTGCTGGTAGCCCAGCAGGACATGACCCGCCGCCGCCACCGCCAACTACTGGCCCGCCTGTCGGCCTACACCAGGTCAAACCACATACTAGGCAATGCTACATCGCAACTTTCACGCAGATCACTTGCCATGCAGGGGCAAATGGTACAGTGTTGCCTGGATGTGGCCAGGTCACTTGGACAGCTGACAGCAGCAGTGCTCAGCATGCAGCCCACTGCCCATGGTGAACCAGGGGGGGGGGTGACGATGTCAGCGAGGTCGCGTCGACCAACAGCAGCATGTCCTTGCCGCCGGTGCCTGAACGCCGCAGCAGCAGCAGGCCCACAGCAGGATCACGGGCCAACACCATCCCTCAGGACCCTGAGAGACGACTCGGTGCGTCTGGACGTAGGCGCCAGTGACACCTTGAACACTGTCTGTAGGGCCATGCTGGACACCTAAGCAAGCCCTCTACCCCTGCATGGGGAGGTATGAAGCAATACTGTCCTCATGTGACACCAAGGAAATCAAAGGCCACAATATTGTGAATTAACAATAAAAATGTATGGTCTCACTTAACTCCAACTCATGTCATTATTACATTTGTCATGCATGAGTGCAGTGTTGTGTGAGGGGAATGGGTGCACTAGAAACAGTTAATAGTGAGGTGGTTGCGGCGCCTGTGTCCTTCTGCAGGATTTTCCCCGCGTGCATGACGCACATGTGGAGGTGGGCGGTTGTCCCCTTCCGACTCACTGCCAGATATCTCCACTGGTATCCTGCGCTTGGTAGCAATGTTGTGGAGTATTGCACACACGGCCACGAAGCGGCAGCAGACCTCAGGTGTGTATTTGATGGCCCCACCAGTCTTGTGAAGTATGCGGAAACGGCTCTTCAAAAGCCCAAATGTCCTCTCAATGCAATTTATTGTGCGTATGTGTGCAGCATTGTAACGCCGTTGCTGTGGTGTGGCAGGGTTGAGGTATGGGGTGAGGAGGTACTCACGGAGACCACAGGCGCTGTCACCTGAAGGAAAGAAGCACAGGGTGAGTGCCTGTTCTGCGCAGATACATGATCACAGACAGTATACTATTTGGGGGCATGTGTACTTCGCCAAAGTCTCCCCTGGCCAGTCGTGTGTGCATGCCGCTGTGCCGGAATATGAAGGAGTCATGTGTGCTCCCCGGATATTGTGCCACTATGCCCGTGATGATTGTCTTGGTGTTGCACACCATCTGGATATTGAGGGAGTGGTAGGACTTGCGGTTGCGGTACATGTATTCCATTTGTGCTGGTGGACAGATGTGAATGTGGGTACAGTCAATGCATCCTATTACATGTGGGAATTGCGCGATGTTGTAGAACTGAAGCTTGGTGTCATTCAAGTTCTGTTGGGTGGTCGGGAATGAGATGTAGTGGTGTAGCCGGGTCAGCATTGCCTCCAGGAAACTCCTTAGGCAGCGGGACATGGGGGCTGGGATATCCCCCCTGCAACAGCGACTATCCCCTAGAAGCTTCCGGAAGCCAGTAGGTGCAGGCTGCACAAGACCTGGACATGGGTGGGCACGGCATTGGTCCTCCTTGTTGGGTGCTGCATCAGGGGGTCTAGGTCCCGGATCAGCTTGATGATCATTGCCCCATTCAGGCGGTACTTAGAGTAAATTTGCTCATCAGTTTGGCCCAGAAGGGTGACCCGCTGGCGGAATATTCGCTCCTGGATCCTGCGTCTGTTCCCTGCTGCTCGCTGTAGCCTTCGCCGCCTGACCACCATGTAGAGTCCTGGCATTGTGAGAGTCCTCATGCTCCAGCTGCGTATCCTTAAGTGTGTTTGGTCAGGCCTGCCCCTGTTGGTAGTTTGTTAAAGTTTATTTTTTTCCTTAATGGTTACCACCTGGTTTGGGTTCTCCTTAAATTGCGCGTCGCTAATAGCGAATTTCGGGTTTTTCGCATTTTGCGATTTTACTTGAATAGCGATATCGATTATTTAGCGATTTCGCAAATTAATTCGCAGAATCATGGTTTCTCGCAATTTCCGATTTGCTAATGGCCTTCTTCCTGGATTCTGCGAATTTTTTTGCGAAATCTCAATTTTTCTTTAGCGAATTCGCAATTTTAGAGTTTTCACTATCAAGAATTGCTTTTCTTCAAATTGCGATCGCAATTGCTAATTCACAGCTATTGCGATCGCAATTTGGCTTCATGAATCTGGCTGATAATTGCTCATTTCTCCCAGTAACCTTGTAAGCTTAGGCAATTCCTGCAACCATATATCCCACTGCCAACAAACAGTATTACCACCCCCCTCATGAGTTTCGCCAACCTCAGAATGAGTGCCTTAGATTCATAGGGATCCTTTCAACCCCGTTAGCAGTGGTGTAGCAGTGGCGGCCACTGCATTTGCTACCCACTGCGGCCTGATCAAAGAGCGGGGCAGGGTGCTGGCTATTCATGTGGCAGCATCGGCCGAGGGTAAGAGCGGGGGGGGGGGGTTAATGGGGAGCTGCCGATTCTTGCGGCTGCATCGACCGCAGGTAGGAGCGGGGGGTGTGAGTACTGGTCGTCATCTCTAAAACTGATGCCGCCTGGGGCGGTCTGTCCCCACCACCCCTCCCCCCTCAGCTACACCACTGCTCATTACCTTTTTCTTACTGACAGGATACAAGTTGTGAGATGTGAGCTGTGGTGTGTGGTGTGTTCAGAGCTAAGGCCTTCAGCCTTCCTTGTTTGCTCTCTTAGGGTTCCTCGCTTAGCTCCACTCTCTTTAATCTATATGTATCACTCCTTGCAGAATGAATACGTTATTTTGGCTTTCATGCATTATCATATGTTGATGACACAGACTATTGAATCTATCTCTGATAATCTAGCCTCTGTAGCCAAGAAATTCAATTGTTGTTGTTGTTGATTGACAACAGGGATCGAGCTTTGTTTCCATGTTTTCAAAAAATATTCTTAATTGAAATTGCAGAAACTGGATTTCGATACAATGATAAATTAAAAAATTGGACTGTCATGGATTTGCTTTACTGACTCCAAGGAGCACAGTGAATGACCCCGATCAATCTACATTAGTTGTTTTGTTAAATACCCTGGGGAAATCAGCTCTTGTCTCAATCTCGAGTCTTGGCAGAAGTCTGTCAGAACAGAAAAGATCCAGGGTATCGCCTGCACAGCAGCTCCCCTCAAGGACTGCAGCTGTGCAGGAAGCATGCCATTTCCTCACGTGGCAGCTGGGAGTGATTCTGCCATTGTGTTTTTTTCTCTCAACCATAATGTCCTGTTTAATAGAATCTCCGTTTGAACTGTCATGTCTTTATTAAACATGGCCCTAAGGGCCTTCGAACCTGAAATATATCACTTAGGACACCTTAGGCAACAGAAATGAGTGCTGACAGATTGCAGTGCTGATTGGGCATTGCATGTTGTTACGAGAGGACCTGTGTGCACTGTTACAAGATGCAAAAGTTCATTTCTTTCGGCGCGAGGTTCCCTTCTCCTGTTTTCCAAGTTGACATTTTCCATGACGTATTAATGTATTATATTTGTAGTTTTTCCCCGTATTCCCTGTTGTTGGCAACTTTCTTTTTTTACTCATAACAGGAGTTTTTATTTGTAGCAAATGTGGGGGCATTGGAAACAACTTACCAATTTAGTGGTCCACCTATCATGTCAGTTAGGGAGAATTACTTAATATTAAATGCATTCTCCCGTTAAAAAAACAGTATACCAGGAAAGATCCTTATTAATAGCTGTTACTTTGTTTCAGTGAGGTTTGTGTCTGTGAACTATATGGCCACATTTTAGACTGCCTCTTTTCAAATATGTAGGACTGAAAAACACAACAAAACACTGATGAAAAGATGTCATATTTTGGACTGAACAATGTGTATTTATTTTACGATTGATGGTTAGAGGTGGGTTATAAATTCCTCTCCACCGGTAGAGTTGGCAGAATTTTGGCCACTCCGCTTTAACTTGAAACGCAGTGTTCCGGAAAAATTCCACCAACCGCTACGTGGCTGAGCTTTTCTCGCGTACAGCTCAGTAACGGTAAGTTGGCGAGCGAGAGCTGACGTTCCCTAGCGTGATTTTCAGTTGCTAGGAGGGTCCCCGGCAAGTTTTCTCCAATGCAGGTGGTCGCGATCATTCACCATCAGAAAGATGCTGCTCGAGTAGAAAATCTACTCAAGCGCCACATGGTGCCATTTGTGATGATCTTTCAGGGTGGAATGAGCTCCCAGTGCTAAATAACAGGGTAAGCAGCGCAAAGTGCCTATTTACACTGATTTGCGGAACTCCATGTAATCCTGTCGAGTTTTAATGTTACTCCGCGAGTTCCGTCCACCCCTATTCATGGTATGAATCTACCATTTTTATGCAATTTGCATTTTCCCACATTGTGCTAAAAGGAAGGCCAATTGGAGGTGATAATTTTAATATGATCCACAGGCCACTGCAGAATATATGAATTGGGAGCAATACACATAGGAGCTATTCTGATAAGCAGGATGGTCCTACCACATGGTCCTGTCCCAATTGGTTTAAAGCTCCTTGTGTAGAACCATTCTGATTGGCTGTCGACTGCTAATCCGAATTTCTTTGAGCAGCTGACAAATCCCTGGAACATGTTTTGTGGTCCAGGGGCTGCATTACACATAGTGCCCGAGTGTGCCACTTGCTTTCTCTTTATGCACACCTGAAGTCCCACTGAAACACATTTTAGATCCCTTAGGCACTTTGTAAATTAAGAAAAGGTCATAGTTGCTTGTGCTGCTCTTTCTGCACTATGGAGTGCAGTGATGCAAAATGTGTGGCAGCATGATTTCAGGTGTGCAGTCTCTCAATAGCCTAGGGGCATGACCCCATGCAACTGAGAGAACAATTTTGCCTCAGCTCCTTGCAGGGACAAAGAAGCTGTAAGAAGGCTTATTGATTGGGCACTGCTAGAAAATGTGTTGCCGGCTGAGGGGGGTGTGAACCCTTTGCAAGCAACAAACTCAATACCTTTTCAGGGTTAACTACAAAAAAGTCACTAAACCTGTGCTTAACCCTCTGGCAGCTTGACACAAAAGGAGTTGTGCTTAACTTAGAGGGAGTGTGTAAAGTATTTATAGAACACACAAACATGTATAAAGTGAAAACAGCACACAAGACAAATCTCAAACCAGTTTAGAAAAAGAAAGTACAGTTTAATTAATAATTTGACACTAAAACTCTAAAAATACAATCGGTAGGAGCAGAGTCATGAATCTTTAAAGATTTCAATTAAAAATAGCGCCTAAGAAGTCAAAGCGCCAATCACAGGTATCTAGTCGCACAAGCCTGGGACAAAGTCATAAGCTATGACAAACCGCAATGGAGTTTAGTTCGGATACAAGAAGTGGATTGGGCATGGTCTTAGCTTACCTTCAGACTTAAAAGAATGTTTGAAGAAAGTTCAGTGGGGAAATGCAGCCAACGGTACCCGAGGAGAAGGTGTCATCTTTGGGGAGTCATTGACAATATTGTGGTGAAGATTTGTATGTTCAGACTTAAAAAAAAAATGTTTTTATTGGTTGTTTTAATAACAACACAACAATTCTGCACATATGATGGACAACCATCTTGTAAACCCCTCAGACCATTCATTGTACATGTACACTCATCAGTTTTCACTGTAAACATTTGCTTCACTGTCGATTTCCTACTATTATAAACCCCTCCTCCCTTCTCTTTCCTCCAGTGTTTCCATGGTTCTTCCCCATCTGTGGCTTCCCTGAGCGTGTCTAATAGGTCTAACCCATAATGTTGTATTCAGCTGCCCCACACATATGGGAACTTGCCAGGGCATACTCTCCTATTATTTATATATTACTCTCTCTGCCGTCATGTATTGATCCATTCCTGTCTTCCATTCCTGCAGTGTTGGTGTGAAATGGGCACCCCAGTGTCGTGCTTTATCTCTATTAGCAACCACTAGTCCCAGGGCGCTGACCAGCAGCTGTGGTCTGGGTATGTCCACCTCGCTGTTTATTCCTAATAGAATACATTTCGGTTCTAGCGAGAGGGAGACCTGCATCACCTCATTTCCCAATAATTCTTTATCTTGTGGCAACCCCTTAGCATGTGATAGAAGTCCCCCTTTTCGTGTTGGCATCGCAGGCACTTTGGCTTTTCGGCTTGTCCTATTCTATGGAGCCTGACCCTGTCGTAATAGATCCGATGTAGGAGCTTATATTGGATAAGGTGCAGACATGCCCTAATTGCCACCTCTCTAGGATGCATGAGGGCGGTCTCCCAGTCAATATTTTCCAGAGTTCCTACCTCACCCTCCCATTTATCTTGGAGGTTGTCTAGATTCTCAGGCATATTGTTGTTCAATGTTTTATATGTGAGGGTTAATGCTTTATGTGTAAGAGGTTCCTGCAATAGGCGGCCTTATAATGGCGCGTATTCCGGAAAGTCATCATTAGTCAAGGCCTCTGTTGCCCTTGCGTGTTTACATTTGTGCATATTTAAAAAGTTGAGAGTTGTGGAGTTGGTATTCATTGCGGAGGGCAGTGAAGGTTTTTAAAGCACCCTTGTCCATGATGGCCCCAACCGTCGATATTTGCACATTACCTCAGTGGCCAAATCCTTTCAGTTTACTTATTACCTTCAGCCGAAGCGACGTTGCTTTGGTTATCTTATGTTTCCATCCCAGCGTTCTGGAAGACCTTTTCCATGCCTCCAGGGTAGTTTGCGTGGCCAGGAGGAGGCTATGTTTTCCTACCCCCACCATATAGGTAATGGGTAAATATGCATGGCGCCAGTGTTTCCCTTGCTAATCTATATGTAGGATGGTCTCTCGCTACATGTATCCAGTCATTAATTGGTATTAGATGTTCTGTGCAGTAGAATGCTTCAATGTCAGGTACTGTTAGTCCCCCATTATATGGGTTTTGTAGCAATGCGTGTAGTGCGATTGTGGGTGTTTCCCCAGCCACATCATTGAGAGTAACTCAGCGTCAATCTCTCAGAATACTGTGCGTGGGAGGGGATGGTAGGTATTCTGTAGTGCATATAGGAACTAAGGCAGCATGATCATTTTAAACATTGCGGCCTACTCTATAATCGTGAGTGGTAGTGTCTTCCATCTGTCAACATCATCTTTGAAATTATGCAGTATTCGTATGATGTTGTGTTTGTGCAAAGTCTCATATCTGCTGTGAAAAATATACCTAGACATTTGAAGCTCTCTTCTACTATCTTCAAGTCTTCTGCCAGGGGAGGCCAGTCTCTCAGTGGTCTGTGGCTAAACGCCATTGATTTATGCCAGTTCACTTTATAGCCTGAGTGTCTACCGTATTCTCCAATAGTCTGAAATAGGATGAGAATCGTGTCATCGGGTTTAGTTATGTATAATAAAATATTGTCTGCATATAGAGATATTTTTTCCTCACTTGTATCTCCGTGTGTAACCCTGATGTCTTGAATTCTCGGGTTGTCGGACTCGGCATGCTAACATCTCTACTGTCAATGCAAACAGCAATGGGGACAGGGGACATTATTGCCTGGTACCCTTTTGATTGGGAATTCCTGAGATGTTCTGCTGTTTACTCGTACCGTCACCCTGGCAAAGTTGGATAGCAAGGCCACACACTTTCTGAACTTTGGTCCAAATCCAAACTTAATCAGGGTATATTCCAGAAAGGGCTAGTGTACCATGTCAAATGCTTTCTCAGTGTCAAGGGACAGGAATTTGTGTGGGGTGTCCCGTTCACTAGTTGCCATTATCCAATTGTGGATTTTTCGGAGGTTCCCTCTGTCGCCCTACCAGGCATGAAGCCCGATTGGTCATAGTGTATCAGTGATGCTATGACATGTCACAGCTTTGTGGCCAGTATAGTCGCTAGGACCTTTACCTCCACGTTCAGGAGGGAAATTGGGTGATAGGACTTGCATCTAACCCTCGCCCTGCCCTCCTTGTGTATAGTCACTGTGGTGGCCATATGGATGTCTGGTGGGAGTATCACTTCATCGTAAGCATCCTGGAAGAGGTTGAGCATATGTACGCTCAAGAGGTCTGAACATCTTTTATAAAATTCAGCAGGCAAGCCATTCAGTCCAGGAATTTTGCCTGGGCTTAATTTCGATATTGCCACTTTCAGTTCGTCTAGAGACAGATCTTCGTCTAACTCCTTTTTTATCCATCTCCTCTAAGGTCAAGGTCTGTATTTCTGCCAGATAATTTATTATCTCAGGGGTGTCGGAATAGGGGCTTGGCCTCATAAATGTCTTTGTAATAAGCAGCAAATGCCGTCACTAACTTTTTGTCAGTTGTGTATTCCTATCCTTTGGCATCTATTATGGATCTTACCCACCTATTCTCCATTTCTTTTTTCACTTAACCAGGCTAGCAGTTTCCCAGCCTTATCCCCTACATCATATAGTCGGTGGAGGGTGGCTACGTGTTTGTCTCTGGAAGCCTTATACGCCAAGTCCCTGTACACCTGCCTTAGTGAGTCCAGTTGTCAGGTGAGCAGCAGGTCCTGTCCCGTGATTGCCTGCTTTTCTAACATCAAGTGCTCGCCTTCTAATATCTCTAAATATTCAGTGTCTTTTTTCTTTTCCCACACTAGGCAGTTTTGTGCCCTGTCTCTCATCACTATTGTATGCTTTCCAAAGTGTCACACCCGACCCAACCGTTCCTTCATTTTCTTTGAATAAAACCTCAGTGTCTGCCCGTATTCCTCTAATGATTGCCCCTTTTTGTAGGTCCGAGGCTGTGAGTCTCCAGTGGGGTTATGTGTTCTGGTCCCCGCCCCCTACCTTTATCCAAAGTGGTGAGTGATCAGATAGTCCCCTAGCTAAGCAGTCTATCTCTTGTACCTCTCCCCCTTCTCCCTCTGGGCTAAAAAATAACCTAGTCATGAACAGACCCTATGTGCCCTGGAGAAGAATGAGTACTGTTTAATGTGCGAAAAAACAAGGACCCCCTGATATGGATAAGGTTCCTGGGTCAGGGTAAATAATGTATGTAAAGAAACGCACCCAGGCAAACAGTATGGCTACTGGCACAAGTTAGATGGCAAACAAAACAGAATTAGTGATACACAACTGTATTAGCATATAAGGTACATTTTATTGAATTTCATAAAAAAACGTCATGAGTGAAATCATTGACATAATGATAAAATTTGATAAAAAGATAAGTTCATTATCACATATGTATTGATTATATAAAAATTATTAAACTAAAATTGGGATGGTTTCCTGTCTACGCATTTCGACACGTTGGCGGTGTCTTCCTCAGGACTTTACCATCATGTTTCTGTAAATAAATAAATAATCTTTTAAATTTTGTCCTTGTGCTAAACAGTAAACAGTGCTAAATGCAGTTTGCCAATTTCTAGGGGCCAGTATTATATTCAGCTTTCATGATATACCGCATAACAATGATTAAAAATAACAGTGTGTCAAACAGACATGCCTATATTTGCATTAATTGAAAACAGAATAGTTGACACTACTGGGATACATAGAACAGAGTAATAAACATGTTTGCTTTAGCATTAGGGAAGTAAACAATTAATCTTCCGTATGGTATTTTGCCAAGATGGAAAGCACATAAAACGAAAGGATTAACATTTGCTCCCCATTCCAATGTAGACATATTTTAACTACACCAGGACATACACTCCTTCTTCAGAAAAATAAGACTACAGAAGTTTTTTATGAATAAAGACGATATTGATCAAGATAGTAGAACAAATAATATCGTAGCCCTTCCATCTACATTTACTCCCTCATTGGACCAAATAGGCCCAGAGATGGCAATATTTGAAAAAGTTGTCTTAACCAGACTGGAAAATGTTCTACGGTTTGTACCCAAACCGAGATACAACATCTCCAAAGAAGAGCATATATCCCTTAATAACTTGAAAAATAATAAATCCTTTGTTATTAAGAGTAGTGACAAAGGAGATGGCATCGTTCTTATCGACTCCACTACCTATGAGATTAACATGCTAAACATGTTAAATGACCCTTTGTTTTACAAAGAAATCACAATCAAACCCACAGACAGAGTAGTCAAAACTATTCAAAAAATTACAACTAAAGCCCTCAATGAAAAAGTAATCAATAAAAAGGAATATGAATTTTTGAACAAATCTCAAAAAAAGATAGCCTGCATTTATGGTACACCTAAAATGCATAAAAATCAGCAAGACCCTCCCTATCGCCCAATTGTTTCAACAATAGGTACCCCTACTGAGGCCATCTCAAAATATCTAGACAATGTTCTCAGACCGTATATTCCACCAACTCCCGCTTACATTAAAGATACAGGATCAATCATCACAAAGGTTGAACATCTACCTTTTAATCAATACAATGACCTAATGGTCACTTTGGATGTTGAATCCCTATATAGTAACATCCCACAAAAAGAAGCAATAGAGGCGACCATGTGGTTCATAGACATGTACCAGATACCATGTTGTAAACCTGTTTACTGTTTAGCATAAGGACAAAATTTAAAAGATTATTTATTTATTTACGGAAACATGATGGTAAAGTCCTGAGTACTGTTTAGCCAGTGGATCCTATGCCTTCCATACATCCACCAACCACCTTGTATCCGTAAACCGAGCCAGAATTGTGGGTGTCTCTGACAGTGTCTTGCCTCCAGTGCAGTCCATGGACACATCCATTTCGTCATTAAAGTCACATGTAGGGAGGTTGGGCCTCCAAAAGAATCTCTGACACTTTATTTAACGTGCGTGCCTGCAGATGCGGAGGGGCATAGACACAAATCAAATTCAGTTTCAGTCTACCCCAGGTGCCCGTCACCACAGTGTATGTGTCGCAAGAATCCGCCGCCAAGTGTGTTGTTTCGAAGGGGAGTGTCTTTTTTATCATGATCACACCCACTAGGGGTCCTGTACGATAGCCTGCATGTGGCAGGACCCTGTATGTTCCCCTCCCAGGAACCAACACCTGGTGCCTTGTAGGTGAGTCTCCTGGAGCATCATCACATCTGGGTGTAGACGTTTAATGTGGCACAAGACCAGTCTCCTCTTGATTCTGTCCCAAAGGCCATTCACGTTCCACGTCAAGCATGTGAGGATTGAGTTGTCTATGGGGGTTGACATGGATGCAATTTATCTCCTACTTGTCCCTCCTGTGTGTGTGTCATGTTCTGAGATTGTCCCTTCAAATACCATCACCAGTGTTTAATCTGTGCCTGTGCAAGAGGTCTGCCTCTGAACTTGCAGGACAATAGTCCCATAATCCTTCAATCTAACCCCCCTCACAACCCCCCGCAAACTTCTCACATCACTTGACCATCACACCATCAAGTTTCCATATGTAAGAGGAGAAAGAAAGGTCTGCCACCATCTCCCCAACATTATAACATTCTATTATGAGTTCAAACTCTCACAACATATAAATGGAGCAGATTTTTCTGAAGTAATGTCACTTTACAGGTCCTTTTATTATCGAGATAACCGTGCCAAAGTTGGGCGGGTAGGCACACCGCCTCTCAGATTCGCTTCCTCCTTTAGCCGGAGTGTTGTTGCAGTTTTCTCCTGACTGTGGTGGACCTGTGGTTTCCTCTAGCGATGGCGGGTGCTTTTTTCTCGAATTGTGTTCCATGTTGATTATTTCCGTTACTAGTGAGTGCGGGGCTTCATTGTCGGAAGACATCTTGGGGTGGTCGGATTCAGAAATTGAGTCTCTTAAACTGGAGTCGTTGGTTGCTCTTGTTTTCTTCATTGTGGGGGATTTCCTGCTTTTTCTGGTTTGTTTCTCTGTTCTTCCCACTCCTCTCAACGTACATGAGGGGACCCCTATACTTTGACTTCTCTGTTGTTCCATTATATGCCTTTGTTGTGTTTTCCCAGTTGACACAGCGGTTGCTTTACCGGTTGAGTGTAGTCTAGTTCTTTTATCTCCAGGGGGGTGCCAGATTGGTCTTTATTCCACCCATGCCCAGGCTTCTTCCAGGGACTGAAAGAAATATGTCTTGCCCATAAAGATAATTTTGAGCTTTGCTGGGAAGAGTAGCATGTATTGTATGTTGTGGGCCCACAGTTTGGCTTTCACAGAATCAAAATTCCGCCTTTGGCGTTTCATCTCCCCACTGTAGTCCGGAAAAGTCATTCTTTTGGAATTCTTGTGTCTTATTTCTCCCAGACTTCTGGCTTCTTTCAGGGTCATGTCTCTATAAAGAACATTTAAGAACTTTGCTATTAATGGCCTGGGGGGTGCACCTGGTGGGGGTCTTACACTCAATGCCTTGTGCGCTCTTTCAATCAGGAAGCAGGCAGAGAATTTGTCTGGTGAGATGATGTTCATCAGCCTTGGGGACAGGAAGTTCGGCACATTTGTTTCTTTGACTCCCTCTGGGAAGCCCACAAAGTGGAGATTGTTCCTTCGGGCCCTATTTTTGGTATCGTCGATACACTAAAGAGCACTTAGGCTGGACTCCTGAAGGTCCGCCATTCCTGTACGTATTTCTTTTATTGCCTCTTTGGCGGCCGTAATGTGGCTTTCGGCCATGGCTACCCTTTCAGAGATGTTTTGCAGGTCTTGGCAAAGCAGCGTTACCTCCGATCGTACTTCTCCTATTTTGTCTACCAGTATCTCTCTGGATCCTTGTATGGCCTGCAACAGTGTGGCCGTATCTGACAATGGGATTTGTGCGGTTTCAAGGGGAGTAACTGCTGTTGTCTAGCGATCCATTTTTCCCTGTATGGGAGGTTTAGGTTTTTTGTCGCTTCCCATTGTTGAATGCGTAGGAAAGACACAGTGGGGTTCCCCTAATGTATTCTAGGAGTGTTCTTCTACTCTTGAGTAACCCTTCTTTCTCCAGCCTCTAGTAGCGTCTCTTTTCTCTGTTTATTCCTAGGAGATTTCCGGTTCTCTACATTCACCATGTTGTGTCTTTATTATATGAATCATGGGCTTCTCTCAGTGTCTTCCTACGGCTATAGGCTGGTCCAGCCGTTAGCTGTGTCTACCTGTTGGGGCCATCTCTCTGGCCACTGAGTTTCCTTAGAGGATATGATATCATTGTTCTGCTATACTCAGGGACTCAGGTGTAGAACCAATGTGTTGTATAGTTGTCACTCTATGTCTGCTATAGAGCAGGGGTCATATCTATCCTAGTGTGAGTCTCTCCACATTGGTTAATTGTGCGCCGATCTTGCGCTTGTCGGGTTGTGGATTCTGGGTTTTTTAGGGATCATTATCCGGTTATTGCTCACACGTTTTTCCACCTTAGGTGAAGGCACCGTGCTCAGGCTGGCCTCTAGGGTACCTCTTTATTTATTTTTTGCATTTATAATGCGCGCAGATACCCACAAAGGGTTTCCCGGCGCCAGGACTGAGAGACCGACAACACAGAAAGCAACACGGTCAAAGACCACAATTATTTATTGAAAAGCCAGGTTTTAACGCTTTTCTTAAAACTGGCAAAGTTTTCCTCCTTTCGTAGAGCTGAGGGAAGGGAGTTCCAAAGGACTGGTCCCAGATGGGAAAAGGATTTCCCTCCCACTCGGGCCAGTTTAAATCTAGGAACCACAAAGTTTGCTCCATTTGAAGAACGAAGGTTGCGTGCAGGAGCGTAGGGCCTAACTAGTTTTTGCAGATACTTTGGTGCGGTTCCTGCCTTGATCTTAAACATATAGGTCAAAGCTTTGAACCGGACCCGGTTCTCAACCCTGAGCCAGTGCAGGTCCTTGAGGTGCTTCGAAATCCTTGCTGTCCGGGGGATTTTACACAGCAGCCTGGCTGCGGAGTTCTGGACAAGCTGAAGCCGCCTGATCACGGCTAAGTTGGAACCCAGGTATAAGATGTTACCGTAGTCAAGCCTAGATGTAATAAGTGCATTGACTACAGTCTTCTGGGTCTCCACAGGCAGCATCCAGATAATCTTCCGCAGCCATTTGAGGATAGTGAAGCAAGTGCCAGCCACTTTATTGACCTGCTGTTTCATCGATAGTGAATCATCGATGCACACCCCTAAATTTCTGACCTGGGTAGCCGGGATAGGAAAAGCGCCCAAGGATGGCGGCCAATGGATATCCTGCCACAGATCTCTGTTTTTTCCTAGGAGAAGGATCTCCGTCTTCTCCCCGTTGAGCTTCAGCTGGTTCGTTGACATCCAGCTGAAGACTTCATGAAGACCTAGTTTCAGCGCAGAGGGGGATGAAGGCTCTGAGTTGGTGAGAGAAAAAATAATCTGCGAATCATCCGCATAGGTCATGAGTTCTAGACCTACTCGCTCTGCTAGATCGGCGAGAGGGCGGAGATACAGGTTAAAAAATAGCGGACTCAAAATTGAGCCCTGAGGCACGCCATGGGGTGAAAAAAAGGTGTCTGACTGAGCCTGAGAGGACGAGATCTGAAACGTCCGGTTGCTCAAATAGGACCCAATCCAGCCCAGCGCTGTCCCTCCGACACCATCCTCACTCAGCCTGGTAAGCAGTCTGTTGTGTGAGATGGTGTCGAAGGCCGCGCTTAGGTCAAGCAGGACAAGAGCAACCGTTTGCCCATCGTCCAAGAGCCCCCTGATCTTCTCGGTGACTCCCAGGAGGGCGGACTCGGTGGAATGGCCCGCCCTAAAACCTGACTGGGAGAAATGGAGTAAGTTATTATTCTCCGTGTATGTTGAAAGTACACCGTGAATGTGATTCTCCAAGATTTTTGAGAAGGCAGGCAACAGGGATATAGGGCGTTAGTTGGCCAGCACCTCAGGATCAGCAGACGGCTTCTTCAACAGAGGGCTGACCATGGCGTGCTTCCAGGACGATGGGACTGTTGCCAGATGGATAGAGGCATTTAATGTCCCCTGTCCTCTTGATCTTGGATAATATGAGCCCAGCTCGTCAGGTCAAGCCCTGGTGTGTATCAATGTCCTCACATCTCCTTCCACATTTGGAGCTCCTAGTCGGGTGTAGCTCTATTTTATTTTATTTATTTATTTGAAAGGTTTTATATAGCGCTGGCTAGACCAGGAGTTATCAGAGTGCTTTACAAGAGTATCAGACCATTGTTGCAGGTTACATCGTTACAAAGGTTACACAGTTAATTAGAGCATAGCTACATAGTTACATGTTCAGTTTAGACATACAGTAAGGGCATATGTGTAAGGGAAAAGGCAGGCAAGGGGAGTGATTCAGGCGTGAGGGGGCTAGGAGCAGGGGAAGTAGACAGCGAATGCAGGAGGGAAAGAGGAGGGGGAGAGTGAGAGACGTAGCATGAAAAGTAGAGGGAGGGAGGGTGACAGGGGCACAAACCGGTAGACGAGTAAGAGCTGCGTCCAAAGTCCAGTAAGCTGTGATCCCAGGGAAAGGTTTTCCCGCTACCCTTTTTGCCCTCTGACAATTGGCCAGTTTTCAGTCGGGTCCTCACCATTAAGCCTTGGGCCAGATGTCCAGTCTCTGGTTTCCCTCCACTGGTGTGTCGGCCTCTTCTCTGTGGCCTGCCTCCCTCTGATCAACTTGCCCCGTATTGGAAAGCCTGGGTCTAGTGAGGGTCTCTTTGCTGCCCCACAGTGTAGTACGGCCTAGTCCAACCTGCGTGCTACAACAGTGGGTCTCTGGGTGGGTCTCCTCGCATCTCCGCCAAACGGGCCGCAAACACTACTCCTTTGGTATCTCCTCACACTTCTTAATGAGGGAGAGGAGCCGGCTCTTCCTTTCAGGGGGGCAGCCTCCTTGCTCCCTGAAGTCGGCTGATAGCGTTGCAGCCTCAAGCAGGCCTCAGCCTTCACTGAGTAGGTCTCTTCGCTATGATGTGCCCCCCTCCGCTCAGTTTGCCTCGTGGTGGAGGATCTGCCCTGTAGTATATCACAGTCCGGTCCCATCTGTGTGTTTTGACCACACTGCCCCTCACCCCACCAGTGCCTACAGGTGGGTCTCCCCGCAGTATCGCTGGGTGGGCCACAGTCACTCCCCTCCCTGTGTCTTAACACAGGAGAGGAGCATTCCGATGACTGCCCCCCTCCCTCGGGCGGGGGGAGTGGGGAAGACCGGTCGCAGGCCCCGGCGGTACGTGGCACGCTCCACCTTACCTTACTCTATGGCCGGATCCCCAGCCCAGCTCCTGGGAAGGCGGGCGATCAGGCCCAGTGTTTCATCTGTGGACCGGTCTGCTTCCTAGTTATAGTACACTCGTCTGCTCGCCACAACTCGCCCGGTATGGTCTCTCACTGGCACATCCATGGCCATTGTGCTCGGAGTCTCTAGATCCCTGGAATCGGCAAAAGCATTGCAGCCTCGCGCAGTCTGCAATCTCCTTTGCCATTGAAGCCCCACCACGTTCTTCGGACCTGGGCTCTCCCGAGTCAGGCCTCAGAGGGTGGAATATCTGGTCCGTGCAGAGGTTCTACGATAGTGAGAATATATATCTCTCGAAAAACAATATCAGGTTACATGATTTCTTACGGATTGTTGCGCTCCAGCTGGAGCTCTGTCGAGGCACGTCCTACTCGACCATGTTGCTGGGCATGCCGCCTTGCACATTCAGACTTTGTCACATTTTTGGAAGCTGAAAATCTCCAGTAGGACAGTGTTTTAGGCTGTAGCCAATGAGGGCTCCACGAGGCTGTATACCACTTCTGAAAAGAGCCTTTGAAAAGGAGTTGCTGCAGAGAAGAAAGTATCAAGAGCTATCGTAAAGTCAGGGCAACGGCCGAAGCACCTTGAATGGATCGGTAAGCAGGTAGGCCCTGGTCTGCTGTCAGTTTCCAAAGAATGGGGTAGCTGAAAATTTTCTAAGTACCAAGTTTAGTTTTTTGTCTGTTTGGGCACTTATACCACCACTTCTAAGGGTCCAGGACTGGGTGGGCACCATTTGGAGAGTAGGATTCCCTGCAGACAGGGTCCAGGTGAAATGATCAAATTGTTGATCATTGACATCCTGTACCGGCAGTAAGGCCATTTGTGTAGCTGCTGGTCATAGAGCATCTGGAAGGAGAACGTGGTACACGAGAGGGGTTTCCTGTTACCTTTTAGTTCGAGTAAAATATCTCTAGGGTAACTGAGTCTGAACTGAAACTACACACAGGCTGAAGCTGCTGCTGCATAAGCTGTCCATATTCCATTCATGCACGGGAAGCTTGCATGTGTCTGGCCCAATTGGTCTCTGTCCTCTTTGTCTGAGCGAAACGTGACCTCCTGCCCTGTGCTGTATCTGTTTTGCATGTGGAAATCTTGCTATGCCTGTGAGTCAAGCATGCACTCTAACACCCCAGGGATGTTCCTCACACTTATACCAATTTTGAAATGCTGCAAATTCAATGTATACAAGTTAGTGTTGAAGCTGAAGCCTTTTGAATTTTTCTTTATCCTTTGGTCCCACACATACACAATCACTGGTTATGGTCACTTTATCTAATTCGCACATCTAATGGCACCCTTACAGACATTGACCCTCCAATTAACCTTGCCTGTTGCACTGAGGCATGAGAAACTAGGGTGTCTTCCTTTGCTACCCAATGAGAACAAAGAAAATTGGTAACCAACTCACAGATTGGAAATCAAATTCAAGTATACGACTCTCAAGACCTTGCTATGAATGTATAGGATGACAATGGGAAGAGTAAACCTCCTAAAGAAGTTTAATCGGACCAAAATCATACAAACCAATAGTTCTGCCACTGCAGTGCAGAATAAAAACAAAAGAATCTGGTGTTCTGAGAATAATCTATGACTGTCCCCATTACGCATTAGAATCTAAGCCATTGTATGCACAATCTATGTGGAAAAACATTTCAAAGTTATGATTTAAAGAAGACTCAGGCAATAAAGGTTGAATTTAGTTATTGTATTAGATAGATTTAGAATTCAAAGCAATAATTGGCATTTTAGGCAATAAGTTTCTATAAGCTATTACAAAATGTAGTATAATACCACATGTTAGCAGAGATAAATCAAAAGACCATCTGACAAGGAGATCTGGAACTATTAATCAGTCACGGAGCCCATAGAATTTCACTAAGCAAGGGAAATCCCTACCACCAATAAAGGCAGGAGGACAGTTCAGGAAAGCTCTCTTAGCATAAGCATAGAGTTTGGTTTAAGTTCGGATGAGAAAAGGAGGCAACCCAGTAGTGTCAGCAAGCCTCACTGAGATGAGGACTAAAGGTAGCAATGGAGAGGGAAGTCAGCAGCAACAGCCTCAGCATTTGGGAAAACAAGGATTGCAAAAAATAAAAATGCCGCCTCCTAAAGGTCTCTTCAATAATATAATACTTTCAGAATCCAGAGGTGACATCAACTATCCTCCCATAACGGTCCATCACTCATGTGACCAACATCCACTAACAAGGTGCAAAAGTAGATACTTTAGAGAAATTTCCCAAGCAAGTCATGGGAACCGATCGTCTGTTCTGGGCACACAGGTTTGTCCACAAAGAATCATTCAGAATGTTAGTTTCCATCTCAGGGGTCAACAGTTCGAGTTCTCACATTATAGTCCATGTCGAAGTATCAAACAAGTATCCATTAGACATCAGGGAATGTCATCTGAAAGTACAGAAGAGTTACATAAAAAGGAAAGCAAAATAATTTCTCATCAGTCCATGAAGTAAAACACACACCTAAGGGAAAATTCACTTAATGCATATGAAGGCAATTCAATTTTAATTCATGAACGAATATGCAATTAGATCCAAACATAGTAAAATTAATTTAAGTATTCATGTAAAATAATCAAACACTATAAGTTTTCATAAGTGATTGCATAGCAATGTTCAGTCTTAACTATGGCCTATTGCTACGAGTCACAAAGTATCTACATGTAAAATAATTTTACAAAACATATAAACATTGTCGTTTTAGTATATCCAAACACTTATCAATGTAAAGCATCTACATAGAAAGTTACATTCATGTAAGTTATTGTGTGCAGATTTTGCACCATCTTGTCAATCTCTATGGTGCATTTCAATGGAAGCATTAAAAGATGGCTTTGCATTCATTATAAACGTTGCCAAATTATAATCGAGACTCATGTATGCATGCATATATAACTTATTATTTTAGTTCACATTAGTTGGCATATTATCAGTGTATATTTTTTATGAACTTTCATTTTTGCACATTTAAGCCATCAAAAAAGATAATAATTAGACCTGTTAAGCACACAATATGTGCATTCTTTCTGTCTCTGCATCTCAAAGCACACTTTTATGGTGCTTGTAATTTCTCTTTAAACAATATCATTGTCATTCACTTAATGTGTGCAAGATGCACATTCGCTTTTGTGTGCGGTTTTGTTAACATATCCAGTGTTCATTGTGATACAACTAGTTAACAGCGCTTACACGGCAACAGAGGCATTAAATGGTGTTGTCTTGTGCCACATTTGCTCCAAATCTTTGAAGGAAGCCTGCACTGGCTGACAGTGCCGTACCACACTTGTTACATGTCTTTGAATGAAACGTGTACTGTTCCTGCAGGCCCACACTCACTCCATGGGGTATATTCACAAGAACGTGTGCTAAACATCACCAAAAAATGCTAACACAACTTTACACAGTGCAGCCCATCACTGGAAAATAACCCCCGTCAATGTGGAATTCACAACACGGCAGTACCATGCGACAGTCCGCCAAAACAGCGGCCAATGTCCGCGATACAACCACCTCGACGGAGCTAAAAATACAAACCTCAACGTGAAAAAAGGCGCGATGGGCCAAAGCGCAATGAGGAAATCAGCAACAAGCAGGGCCAGGCCTGCAACACACACATGGCAGGCGGGAAAAATTACTATAAAAGTAGAAAAAACACAAACTGACCAACACCCAGGCACCATGGAGGCAGCCGATGCAGGCGCAGAGGACGAGCGCAACCCCACAAGCACCCCGGATGACCAGCCTGGGAACTCGGGGACAGGGAAGGGCAAGGACAAGAGGAAGAGGAAGATGAAGTTCAGTCCGCAGGAAAACAGGAATATAGTCACGGAGGTGATGAAACACCATCAACATCTGTTCGTCACCTCCAACATGTCATTGGGCACCAAAAATGGAATATGGCGGGCCATCATGGGCAAAGTGAATACCATCGGAGTGCACAAGAGGTCAATGGACAAGGCCAAGAGGCGATGGATTGAAAATAAGCGCAAGTCAAGGAAAAACTCACAGCCAACCAGAAGGCAGCAATGCAGACTGGAGGTGGGAGCCCAGTGCCACATCTCGGGCTGGATGACATGGAGGAGCTGGTGTAAACAGTCATCAGTGTGGAGACTGTGGCTGGAGTCGGGGGACCAGACAATGCTTGACAGGACACAACACAACCGCAACAGGGTGAGTGACCACCAGGTTCTGGGGGGACGGGTGGAGATGGCTACAATGGAATGGCACACATCCACAATCATGCAGAGCACAGTGCACACCCACAATGACTCTGGGTCATGGCCCTGAACTACAGACTGCCACAATGTAAAATGCCATGCTGCCTGAATATCAACATGTACCATGCGGCTACATACATGTGGACACATTGTAATACACCATCTCCCCTTCACATTGCAGGGGCACCATCAACAACTCCTGCAGAGCAGTCCCAGCCACTCTTCACTGATGACGAGGAGGGCAACCCCAGCATCGACACCCAAGCCCCACAAGACATCATTGACATCATCCACAACTCACCTCCAGGATCAGGGCAGCCCAGCTGCATTGAGGAGACCCCACCCACTACCCAAACCTACAGCCAGGAACAAGACATGGCCTTCCAACGCCGTGTGCTGGAGGGCCAGAGGGAGACGGCTGAGCAGGTGCGGTGGGGTTCGACCTCATGGCTACCAAACTGGACTCCATCCATGGGTGTCAAGGTCCCATCAGGGACCATCTCCAGTCCCTAAGGGACACCCATGGCCTGCTCCATGGTCTCCAATGACCCCTGACTAACATCGCGGAGAGAAGAACACCTGTCCGCTCAGACTGGTTCCATCGATTCCAGACGTGAGCTGGCATACATGGGGAGGCTCATGATGGACATAGTACGGATGGAGGCGGAAAGGATGGCAGCCATTGCTGCACATCAGCTAAATGTAGCTGGGATCTACCATGCCCTGCAGATCCTTATCATGGCATTGATGCCACAAAGCGTGGCGCAGATGAATTCTGCTGCCCCCACACCATCCACGTCTCTGCCCCCTGGTGTGCCAGTGCCTCGCACTGCGGCAGGTGTATCCACTCCGGCACCTGATGTGTCACTGCCACACAGTGCTGCCGACAATCCTCCGCCGGCCCCTGATGTGTCAGTTGCACAAAGTGCTGCAGCCGGTACTGCAACACCCACAGGTGGGGCAGAGCACACAACCGCAGAAGAGGACGTGGATGGGATTGTGGTCAGAAGGAGGCACCAGCATTCATTTCCGCCTATTTCTGCTTGGTGCCGCACATGGCCCCATGACCTTCCACTGACCCCCGATACACTCTGCTGCACTCACCTTGGACCACAACATTGACTACCATATCCTGTTTGATGACCAATGACACAGCGACCAGGATGCGGACTGTACCTTTCTTATTCCACAGCACTTGTCACCCCCGGATGGACTCTGCCTGGCCCTCCACGGGCCCATATTGTGTAGTGAGCTTGGCATGGCCCTGCACCGCTCCAGCTGCAAAACTTCAATGGATGTGCAATAAACATTCAGGAATGCACTGCTGTGTCATGTCTTTCACCATTCATGTATGAATGTGTGGATGAATGTAGGGACAGTGATTTCCCTTACAACAATGATGCTCATCTAGTAGAATGCCAATCACAGTGTGCTACAATGCCTATTGTGTTCCGGGTGCCATGGACACTACAACAGGGACACACCCATTAGTGATTTCCTTGTCCGGACATGGACTGAACCACGCCCAGAGCCCCTGTGTAATCGTTGCATGCCCTGCGCCGGTGCGGCGTTCGCCAAGCCAGACCACTCCGCTTACGCTCCGAGGGAGAGCCCACGTAGCTACCAGGCGTACTCGCTGGTGGTGTGCAGGTCACTGATCTGGTTGTCAGCATGTCACGGCCACTCCCTGAGGGCAGGTTTGCACACATACCACACCCATCCGGCACAGGCGTCACAGGCCATGTGAACCCGCAAATATAAGGGGCCGACAACTTCACATTCCCCTCTGCCGTGGTGACTGGATGATGGTCGCTCCTCGGTTCTCAATCATAAGGGGCCTATGAGTTGTTACGCACAGGGTTAGTGGCACCCGAAGCCTTGCGGCCATCACAGGCCTACCACCACGTGGCGCTGACTGGCGTTGCACAGGGTTAGTGGCACCCGGAGCCTTGCGGCCACCACGGGCCTACCACCAAGTGGCGCTGACTGGCATTGCACAGGATTAGTGGCACCCGGAACCTTGCGGCTGTCATGGGCCTACCACCACGTGGCTCTGACTGGCGTTGCACAATCAATCAATCAATCAAAACATTTATAGAGCGCACTACTCACCCTTGAGGGTCTCAAGGCGTGTAGGGGGTGGGGAAGTGCTGCTACTGCTCGAACAGCCAGGTCTTGAGAAGTCTCCTGAAGGTCAGCAGGTCCTGGGTCTGTCGCAAGTGGATGGGGAGGTTGTTCCATGTCTTGGCGGCGAGGTGGGAGAACAATCTGCTGCCGGAGGTCGTACGGTGGATGTGTGGACGGTGGCTAGGGCGAGGTCAGTGGAGCAAAGCTGGCAGTTCGGGGTGTAGAAGGTGAGTCGTTTGTTGAGGTCTGCTGGTCCGGCATTGTGGAGGGTTTTGTGAGGGTGGGTGAGGAGCTTGAAAGTGATCCTCTTGGTGTTGGGCAGGCAGTGCAGGTCTCTCAGGTGTTCAGTGATGTGGCTGTGGCAGGGGATGTCGAGGATGAGGCGTGCGAAGGCGTTCTGTGTTCGTTGGAGTCTTTTCTGTAGTTTGACTGTGGCTCCAGCGTAGAGGGTGTTGCCGTAGTCCAGCTTGCTGCTGATGAGGGCCTGGGTGAACGTCCTTCTGGTTCTGGTGGGGATCAATCTGTAGATCTTGCGAAGCATTCAGACGGTGTTGAAGCAGGAGGAGACGGCGTTGACTTGCTGGGTCATTGAAAGTGATGAGTTCAGGATGAACCCCAGGGTGCATGCATGGTCGGTGGGGGTTGGGGCAGCTCCCAGTGTGGCCGGCCACCAGGAGTCGTCCTAGGTGGAGAGGGTGGAGCCAAGGATGAGGACCTCCATCTTTTCGGAGTTCAGTTTCAGGCAACTGTTCTTCATCCATTCAGCGACGGCCTTCATTCCTTCATGGAGGTTGATTTTGGCATTGGTGGGGTCCTTGGTGAGGGAGAGAATCAGCTGAGTGTCGTCGGCGTATGAGATGATGTTGAGGTTGTGCGCTCGGACGATGTTGGCGAGCGCTGCCATGTAGATGTTAAAAAAGGTCGGGATAAGGGATGGTCCTTGGGGAACACCGCAAGTGATCTTGGTGGCTACGGAGAGGAATAGAGGGAGGCTGACTCTCTGGGTTCTGCCGGTGAGGAAGGAGGTGATCTAGTCCAGGGCTTGCAGGTCATGAAGGCGTGTGCATAGGATGTGGTGGCAGACGGTGTCGAAGGTGGCCAAGAGGTCCAGGAGGATGAGGGCTGCGGTTTTGCCGTCGTCCAGCAGGGTCCTGATTTCATCGGTGGCGGCGATGAGGGCGCTTTCGGTGCTGTGGTTGCTGCGGAATCCGGATTGGGACGGATCCAGGGTGCTGTTCTCCTCGAGGAAGTGGGTCAGTTGCCTGTTGACAATCTTCTCGATGACTTTCGCTGGGAATGGGAGCAAAGAGATGGGCTGGAAGTTCTTGAGGTCCCTTGGGTCTACCTTAGGTTTCTTGAGTATGGCGTTGATCTCGGCGTGTTTCCAGCTCTCCGGGAAGGTGGCGGTGTCAAAGGAGTTGTTGATGATCTTCCGGAGTTGGGGTGTGGTTATGGGGCTCGCTTTGTTAGAGAAGTAGTGAGGGCAGGGGTCGGATGGTGAACCGGAGTGGATGGTCTTCATGGTTCTGATGGTGTTGTCGTCGTTGACGTGGTTCCAGGAGAGCAGGAGGCTGGTGTAGCTGGTGTGGCGGGGGGCGGTGAGTTTGAGGTGTCTGTGGCTGTCGAGGGGGTCTGGGTGTTGAAGCTGTCGTGGATGTCTGCGACCTTGCAGTGAAAGAAGGTGAATCGCAGAGGTTTTGCGACGGTGGGATGTCGTTGGCGCTGGAGCTGGGGTTGGCGAGCTCCCTCACGATGTTGAAGAGCTCTTTGCTGTTGTGCGCGTTGTTGGTAATGAATTTTTTGAAGGAGGTCCTTTAGGTGGTTCAAATGAGTTGGTGGTGTTTGTGGCTGGCGTTCTTGATGGCTGCGTGGTTGTCCAGTGTCTGTTTGTGGTGCCATTTCTTCTCGAGTCTTGAGCAGGTGTGCTCGGATGCTTGGAGGTCGGCAGTGAACCAGATAGCCCTTCTGTCGTTCCGTCTGTGTGAGGGTTTCTTGATCGGGGTGAGGGTGTTGGCGCAGTCATCGATCCACTGTCTGAAGTTGCGGGCGGCCTGTTGGTGATGGTGGGGTCGGTTGGTGGGTTTCGGGCGAGGGCGGTGATTAGCTGGTCTTTGGTGATCTTGTTACAGCTGCGGTGGGGGATTCGTTGCAGGTGGTTGTGCGTGGTGAGTTTCTCGAAGCAGAAGTGGATGCAGCGGTGGTTGGTCCAGTATAGTTCGGTGGTGTGGCAGAAGGTGATGTGGTTGCTTGCGGAGAAGATGGGATAGAGCGTATGTCCGGCGGAGTGAGTGGGTGTCGTGACGAGCTGCTTGAGTCCGAGGTTGGCGAGGTTGTCGAGCAGGGTGGTGGAGTTGCTGTCGTTGGCGTTCTCGAGGTGGAAGTTCAGGTCTCCGAGGAGGATGTAACCCGTGGATGCTAGGGCGTGCGTGCTGACGTTGTCGGTGATGGCGTCGCTGAATAGTGCCCGGGTCCAGGGGGTCTGTAGGCGAGGGTTCCTCTGAGGGTGGTGTTGGGGTTAGTGTGGATCTGGAAGTGCAGGTGTTCGGCAGTGCTGAGGGTGTCCTCGGTGCTGGTCAAAATTCTGAGGATATTCCTGCGGATGATGGCAATTCCCCCTCCCTGTCTGTTGGTGCTGTCCCTGTGGGTGATCTCGTAGCCCTCCAGGATGGCTATAGCGATGTCGGGCGCTGAGGAGGGGTTCATCCAGGTGTCCGCCAGGAAGGCGAAACCTGGTGAGAATGAGTCGAGTAGGTCCCAGAGTTCGATGGCGTGCTTGTGTACGGAACGCGTGTTGAGTAGTATGCATCTGAGGTGGTTGTGGCCTGCCCTGGTGGGGGTGGGGCGTGCAGGTGTTTGCTGGCTGGTGAAGCTGCAGCTTATGCAAGTGAAGGGTCCATGGGTGAGATTTGGGGTGGCCTGCAAGCAGGTAGATCATCGGCCGGTGTTGAGTTTGTGGAGAGTGTTGGCATTGTAGCGGTGTTGGGCATTGTGGCGCTCGCGGGGGTCAGGGGGTCTGGCGTGGGCACGGTCCAGGCGCGGACGGGCGCAGACGGGCTTGCCTTAGGGAACCTTTGGCGTGCCAGGGGCACGCCCGCTGCGCGCGTCAGCTGCACGACCACACATCGGTCACCATAATATTGGGGAGGGGGGAGGGACAAGGAGATGGGAGGTGGGGTGGTAGGGGGAGGGTTCGGCAGCAGGGGGAAAAAACAGAGGGGAGACGAAGGCAAGCGACCGCCCACAGCAAAGGCAGTGAGGGATGAAACTAGAGCAGTATGAGTTAGAAAAGGAGAAAAACAGCTAACAGAGCAGAACAATAGAGTAGAAACTAACACAGTACACAGTACGATTTAACAAAAATTTACGGAAGGACAGACACCATGTACCTGAGAGAGACCTGAACCAGGGTAGTCTCGAACCCTGCAACGGAGAGGGGCTGGCTGGCTGCAGGCGGAGCAGAGCACCGTGGCGCTGCCGGGGAGAGGAGTGCGTGCCTTAGCACAGGGTTAGTGGCCCCCAGAGCCTTGCAGCCATCAGGGGCCTACCACTACGTGGCGCTGACTGGTGGTGTTGACGACGTGTGTACTGATGTGATCTCCGCCCTTGTTGGACCTGCTGGGCCGCGGGCCGGGCCCGCATGATGTGGACCATGCCATGGTGGCATGACCGGGGTCTTGAGCTGGCATGGGCGCGTGGTGTGCCTACTGGCGGACACACCGGTGGCAGCAGGTGAACGGTGGGGCAAGAGTGCGCAGGGGTGGCAGTGTCTTCCTCTCTCTCCATTCCCTCTCTCGCTCTCTCTCTCCCTCCCTTTCCTTCCCTCTCTTTCTCTCTCTGGCTTTCTTTTCTTCTCTGTTTCTCTGTGTCTCGCTTCTTTGATGTGCGCTTGACACACGTCCTGATTTTGTGCTTTATTTTCTTGGCTGTGATGTCGAGATTGTCCCTGACAGACCCGACATGAGTCTTCCGCATTGGTGTTTTGTGTAGTATTTCAATAAAGTTTTTGATTGTTACTTCAGTGCTGTGTGACTCTTTCTCATTCTTCTGGCCCAGTTACATTGCATGCACTAGGGCTCATGGCCACGTAGCTATGCCACTGCTGGCCCTTTCTACCGGAGGGCAGAGAGAGGCCACCTATTACGATCGCCATACCTCGAAGTGTGGCAAAGAGCAGACAAGTTAAATTTTCTTTTGATTTTAATTTATGAATGTTAATTAATAGAAAAACTGACTGTCGAAGCTGTCCCTTTATTGGGAAAATGTATCTTCCTATTTGTCATGCATCCTTGCCTCCATCTTAGGACACATAACTCTGAGTGGCGATCAATTCTGATAATGACAGTTGCATTGATCATCAATTTTTCAATACTTTCCGTATTGCCGCTTGACCCTTAGTGCTTGCAACAAAACAATTAGCAAGATGCTTTTAAATATCTTTCCTCTGAAAATATTCCGCCACTATATGCATCATTTAATCTGTCAATCCAGATGATCTGTAGGCATTATTCCAACATTGGATTTAATGTTAATTGGTTTGAAGACAAAATCAGTATCTGTTTGACATGCGTTTCCTACAGTGACTTCTTCCTTTATTTCAAGATGTTTGGCTCATGATGGATAAAGGTACAGGACCACTAACGCTAAAATGAAACGACAAAAAGAATATATTTTATTTCTTTGTGATTTAATACATCTTTGTGTGTATTCTCAGTTATTAAACTAGTACCAACCACACACAATTTGTAGTTTGCAAACACCAAAAAAATAGTAAATTTTCACAAATGTGTACATTTACCTTTGTGAATCAGACCCAAAGTCTGAGCATCTCCAGAAGGCACAGCTTCATCTGGCCAAGGTCATATTAAATCTGAGCTGATACCAACACAGCAACAAGCATTTGCAAAGCAAAAGGTCTTGCATTTTTTAAAGTTCGAACTATTGGCGTAAATGATATTGTTTTTACTAGAGGAGTTTAAAGGACTAAGAATGAGGGATTACCACTGGCACCAGAAAAGTAGCTAGCAGCACTTTCTACCGGACTAAGAATGAGGAATTACCAGTGGGAACAGAGACGTAGCTGCAGCTCTGCCTAGAGGACTCAAAATCGGGAATCACCACTGTGACCAGAGACACATCTGCAGGACTGCATCGAGGACTTTGAATGAGGAACTACCACTGAGACCAGAGAAGCAGCTAGCAGCACTGGCTAGAGGATTAAGAATGAGGAATTACCACTAGGAACAGAGACGCAGCTGCAGCACTGTGTAGAAGACTTAGAATGGAGGAAATATTGACAGGACCAGAGAAGCAGTTTGCAGCACTGCCTATAGGACTTAGACTGAGGAATGACCACTGGGAACAGAGACACAGCTGCAGCACTGCCTTGAGGACTTTTTGAGGAATTACCGACGGGACCAGAGTAGCAGCACTGCCTAGAGGACTTTGTGTGAGGAATTACCAATGGGACCAGAGAAGCAGCTGCAACCCTGTTTAGAAGACTTAGAATGAGGAATTACCACTGGAAACAGAAAAGCAGCTGCAGCACTGTCTAGAGGATTCAGAATGAGGAATTGCTGGCGGGACTAGAGAAGCAGCTAGCAGCACTGCCTAGAGGACTAAGAATAAGGAATTACCATTGGGACCAGAGGAGAAGTTGCAGCACTGTGTTACGAAGGTGCTTTCCTATATTTAGTCAGAGGTAATAAAGGCTATAGTGTTCACTAAGCAACCTTGTTTATAAACATACAAACACACTGAAAGACTCAAGCAGCAGAAAAACTATACAGCTGAAATTTTGGCTTTTAAAGGAACAGTGTGAAAGAGTACCTCAGCGGCACCTGTGGGATGAACCAAGGACACATTTAGGTGCTAGTGCAAGAGAGAAAGAAGCAAAGCAATAATCAACAAAATAGAGAAATAGCAATTACAAGTACTGTATAAATCCCAACAAATTTAGAAACATGCAATATACTATGTATTAAGTATTTCTTGGAGACGCTCATTTACTCCATAACATACTTGCTTATCGGTCGTATGTGGAATATCAAACCACTAATCCCCGATACTGTGAAATCACATGGTCTGCAAATCAGGAAAAACAATTGTGTACGTGTTTTACATTAAAATGTGGAGGAAAGACTTCAGGTCTTCTGTATCAATAGCATTATCTTTTGACTGCAGAGTAAACAGGATACTCACGTTTGGGAAGGTGACGGCACTTAATGGTCTAGATATCCTTTAATCCTACATTTCATCTGTTAACTTTTTGTGTTTATGAAGAGAGTGCCTCCTCCTTCCCACAGGGAAAGAGCAGAGGAGGGTGAGAGGCTTGAATGGAACAAGGGGAATCTGCATAGATAATGAGCCCCATTCACAAGTTTGGACCAGCACTTGGACGAAGCTGGACAAGTCCTTCACATAAAAGGAGGCAAGGCAAGCACAGATAAGATAAACCAAATGTTAGCACCTAGGCTGCATAAGTGTAACATGGCGCTGCAAGTCTGCATTCCATGAAAAGATGGCAAGTAGGATTTTTTATCTCAATCGCAATTTTTTATCAGCTAATGCTTTGTTAACATTGACAGGCACTGCTTGTATTTTACGACTGAATGGGAACAATATTTTTCATAAACAAAAATATAATCAGAAATAGTAGTGAAGCACAGAGATTGCAAATTCCAGGGAAATAGAAGAGTGTGAATTACTATGTAATCAAAAGTTGTAAAATATATATTGCGGGAGCGAGCATCACTTAAGCACAAGCAGGGCCGGCTCTAGGGCGGTGCGATCGGCACCTGATGCTGCCAGTGTGCCAGCAATTTTCCAGCATCAATAAAAATGACAACTCCGGTGATCCATGTTCTCCTGGAGAGAGACCGGAGCTTTGTCTAATTAAAGTTTTGACTCATCATAGCTCAGAGGGTGAATATGCCTGCTGCACAGAACGTGTCCCATGCATATCACAAATTGCATATAATATAAATAGATAATGGGTTATTGCTTTTGTCAGAGATCCTTTTGTTATTTGCAGAGTATAAGTTAACATTCTAACAGTGAGCTATTAACTGCCATCAAAAAGCTGCATGCAAGGAAAATATTAGAGCTATATATGTTTTACTCAGTCTTTCATTGTCCTAATATTGCAAAAGGGGTTCATTTGGGTAGAAATCAATTGTTATTTTTGATGAAAACCCCTAATAATGGTGTTACATTTTAAATTCTGAATTTGTGCTTTTCCAGTCTAATCCCTCTTAAACTATACTGCCTACAAGTATGGATGAAATGTTACTCTTACTCCTTTTAGGCATCTGTCTTATGTAACATTTCCTATATACTGATTTTCACACCGATGATTGATTGTCTCTGTGCAATGCGTGTGTGATGTAAAGTGTTCTGACATCTAAAACTGGTTTGTGTGGCGCTATAAAACTAAAAGAATCTAAGAGGCAGTGGTTATGGAGTCTTGAGGGGCACAGTCAAATCGTGGTACTGAGGGAATCCATTGCGTAAGTGGTCATTGGGGGTGCGCCAACAAACATTGTCGCACAGGGTGCCAGCAGCGCTAAAGCCGGCCCTGAGCACAAGCACCATTTATAAATGGGACCGTCCTGTGAGGCCAATGTGCTTTAAACGAGATTATAATCTGAAGGTAATTCCACACCCTTCACAGGAAACAACAATGGTAGGAGTTATATTTAGTACATTCATAACCAGAAACATGCTGAAAAGCCGTTTTTGTGGAAGGCAGGTTTGAGAATAAAGATGGTATAGGTGGCGTTTTCTTCAGATGTGCTGAGTGCTGAGCCGCCCTCCCACTACCATTATAGAGCGTCCCCTGCCCTCGCAGCGCCGTGATCCACTCCTCGCTCCTGCCTTGAGTGGTCGCTCCCCTGCCTCAGCGCTGCAAAGTGATAACGTGGTATCGTATTGGGAAACTGCACTGGGACAAAGTTTTGCTTTTATAGCGCCAGGATTACAATTGCGCTTACATTGCTTGGCTTGCTCTGTTATAGACCTGCGCATTGTTTCTGTGTTTTCCCCCGGCGTCCTGCTCTGCCCTCCCCTCCATTTTGACTCTGTTGTTGTTGTGCTCCGTTCCCTTGAGCCCGCCCCGCCTCCCAGCTGGGCCGCCCTCCCACTACCATTATAGAGCGTCCCCTGCCCTCGCAGCGCCGTGATCCACTCCTCGCTCCTGCCTTGAGTGGTCGCTCCCCTGCCTCAGCGCTGCAAAGTGATAACGTGGTATCGTATTGGGAAACTGCACTGGGACAAAGTTTTGCTTTTATAGCGCCAGGATTACAATTGCGCTTACATTGCTTGGCTTGCTCTGTTATAGACCTGCGCATTGTTTCTGTGTTTTCCCCCGGCGTCCTGCTCTGCCCTCCCCTCCATTTTGACTCTGTTGTTGTTGTGCTCCGCTCCCTTGAGCCCGCCCCGCCTCCCAGCTGAGCCGCCCTCCCACTACCATTATAGAGCGTCCCCTGCCCTCGCAGCGCCGTGATCCACTCCTCGCTCCTGCCTTGAGTGGTCGCTCCCCTGCCTCAGCGCTGCAAAGTGATAACGTGGTATCGTATTGGGAAACTGCACTGGGACAAAGTTTTGCTTTTATAGCGCCAGGATTACAATTGCGCTTACATTGCTTGGCTTGCTCTGTTATAGACCTGCGCATTGTTTCTGTGTTTTCCCCCGGCGTCCTGCTCTGCCCTCCCCTCCATTTTGACTCTGTTGTCGTCGTGCTCCGTTCCCTTGAGCCCGCCCCGCCTCCCAGCTGAGCCGCCCTCGCCCCTCCCCCTCCACTATCCATATATGACAATTGCTCCCGCGCGCAGCGTTCACGCGCAGCGACCGCGCCCCAGTCGCGCCGAAGGTGCGCCAAAGGTTAGCCCGTCTACGCCCGTCCGCGCCTGGACCGCGCCCAGCGCCATACCCCCTGGCCCTCGCATTTCCCAGCCCTCCCGCATTACCTACGATGCCTCCACCCTCCTAGCCCTTAACCCCGGCCGTCCCCCCAACTGCGTCCAAGCCGCTCCTGGACACACCCATGGACCTTTCTCATGCTACTCCTGCAAATTCTTCTGCACCGTCAACCACTCCGCTACGATCACACCTCAGATTCCCGACACCAACCACCTACAATGCATCTTGCTCAACACCCGATCGGTCCACAGGCACGCCATTGACCTATGGAATCTACTAGACACCATCTCTCCGGACGTCGCCTTCCTTACGGAAACATGGATGAACGCCTCCTCCGCACCAGACATCACCATTGCCATCCCAGAAGATTATAAGATCATACGCAAGGATCGTACCGGCCACACAGGAGGAGGAATCGCTATCGTCCACAAGAAATCCATCCAAATCTCAACCAGCTCTGACGTCAACCTCGCCAACTCTGAACACCTTCACTTCCAGATCCACATCGACCCCAAGACCACACTCAGAGGCACCCTCCTTTACAGGCCTCCAGGACCCCGCGCTCAGTTTAGTGAGGACATCACGGACTTCATCACTCCACACGCGCTCCCCTCCAAGGATTACATCCTTCTGGGAGACCTCAACTTTCACCTTGAGAATAACAACGACCGCAACTCCACCACCCTGCTGGACAACCTCGCCAACCTCGGACTTAGACAACTGGTCACTTCCCCCACCCACATCGCAGGTCACACTCTCGACCCTATCTTCACCTCCAGCAATCATGTCTCCTTCGGCCACACCACGAATCTCCTTTGGACTGACCACAGCTGCGTTCACTTTACCTACAACAAGCCCAAACCCAACAACCACCCCCAACGAACTCTGCAAAGAAACTGGAACAAAATCACCATCGACCAGATCTCCTCATCGCTTCTTCTAAACCCCCCAGCCCACTCCTCAAACCCCGACCAAGCCGCCACCAACCTCACCCTATGGCTATCCAACAGCGCCGACATCCTAGCACCACTGAAAAAACGACAAAGCAAACTTGGCAGCAAGAAGGCCTCATGGTTCAACGATGATCTTAAGAAATCCAAGAAACTCTGCCGCTCCCTTGAGAAAGCCTGGAAAAAAGACCCAACCACCAGCACCAAGGACGCCTTCAAGAACGCCACCCGCATACACCATCAACTGATCCGAAAGGCCAAGAAAACCGCCTTCAAGGAACGACTAGACAACAACGCCCACAACAGCAAGGAACTTTTCAACATCGTCAAGGAATTTACCAATCCCTCGGCCAACTCTAACGACATCACCCCCTCTCAAGCCCTCTGCGACTCCCTAGCCTCATTCTTTCACAACAAAATTGCAGACATCCACAACAGCTTCGACAAACAACCCGGAGACCAACCCACCCAACCATCTGCTGGACCTTCACCCCCCTCAAACATCCTTAATGACTGGAACACAATCTCCACTGAGGACACCATCCGCCTGATGAACTCCATCCACTCAGGATCCCCCACAGACCCATGCCCTCACCACATCTTCAACAAAGCAGACTCCATCATAGCACCGCACCTCCGAGACGTCATCAACTGCTCCTTCAAATCCGCCACCTTCCCGGAAAGCTGGAAACACGCCGAACTCAGCGCCCTTCTGAAGAAACCCACAGCGGACCCCACCGAACTCAAAAATTACCGTCCCATCTCGCTCCTTCCATTCCCGGCCAAAGTCATCGAGAAAGCTGTCAACAACCAGCTCGCCGCCTTCCTCGAAGCCAACAAATCCCTCGACTCCTCACAGTCCGGCTTCCGAGCAAAACACAGCACTGAGACCGCCCTCATCGCAGCAACAGACGACATTCGAACTCTACTGGACAATGGAGAAACAGTCGCCCTCATCCTCCTCGACCTCTCCGCAGCCTTTGACACAGTCTGCCATAGCACCCTTCTACAGCGCCTCAGTAACATCGGAATCCAAGGAAAAGCACTGGAATGGATCACCTCGTTCCTCACCGGAAGAACCCAGAAAGTCCGCCTCCCACCATTCAAATCAGAGGCCACTGAAGTCATCTGCGGCGTACCACAAGGATCTTCACTCAGCCCCACCCTTTTCAACGTATACATGAGCCCCCTCGCGGCCATCGCCCGCCATCACAACCTCAACATCATCTCCTACGCGGATGACACTCAACTGATCCTATCACTCACCAATGACCCCAGCACCGCCAAAACTAACCTACACGAAGGAATGAAAGAAGTAGCCGAATGGATGAAACACAGCCGTCTGAAACTGAACTCTGATAAAACAGAAGTCCTCATCTTAGGTACCTCCCCCTCCGCATGGGACGACTCTTGGTGGCCAGAAGCCCTTGGAAAAGCACCCATCCCGACAGACCACGCACGGAACCTGGGCGTCATCCTGGATTCCTCACTTTCAATGAACAGACAAGTCAACGCCGTCTCCTCATCCTGCTTCAACATTCTTCGCATGCTCAAAAAAACATTTCGTTGGATCCCCACCGAAACTAGGAAAACGGTCACCCACGCTCTGGTCACGAGCCGACTGGACTATGGAAACACCCTCTACGCCGGGACTACCGCTAAACTCCAGAAAAAAACTCCAACGAATCCAAAATGCCTCAGCCAGGCTCATATTAGACATCCCGCGTAAAGAACATATCTCTGGTCACCTGAAAAACCTCCACTGGCTTCCCGTCAATAAGAGGATCACTTTCCGGCTCCTAACCCACGCACACAAAGCACTCTACGAAATCGGACCAGAATGCCTCAACACACGACTGTCCTTCTACACCCCCTCCCGCCAGCTTCGTTCTTCCAACCAAGCCCTTGCCACTGTACCTCGCATCAACAAGACCACCATGGGAGGTAGATCCTTCTCCTACCTGGCAGCTAAAACCTGGAACTCACTTCCCACTTACCTTCGCCTTACCCAGAACCACCTAGCATTCAGAAAGCAACTTAAAACGTGGATATTTGACAAGTAATTCCCCACCCCTCCTTAAGCGCCTTGAGACCCTCTGGGTATGTAGTGCGCTATATAAATCCTTTGACTTGACTGACTTGACTTGACTTGTATGCTAGGGCATCCAAGTTGCATTTCAAGTGGGAAACATCCTTTACAACGCAACGTTTACCACGCAGTGCCTTTACGACGCAACTTTTACAATGCAAACCATTACAACGCATTGCGCTGGGGGGCGCTCTAGGATAGGGAATAGGTTTAATTTACTATCCAACACCTTCCCTACTATCCACGGGGACTGGAGTTGGAATAGTTAATTAAACTATTCACTATCCAGCGCCCCAAAGCACTATGCGTTGTAAAGGCATGCGTTGTAAAAACAGCGTTGTAAAGGCATGCGATGTAAAAGCATGCGTTGTAATGTCATACATCCTTTCAAGTAAATAACAGAGGGGGCGGTACGCTACAGCTTAATAGGGCACTCTGAGGTGGCCTTGCTAAAAGAAAACAGACCTATGCCGGTGACCAACCGCTCTTCTCTTGTAAGTGAGGATGGTCTGGGGGACAGCAGACAATCATGGTAACCTATGGGAAAGTGAAGAGCACAGCTCTCTTTGTATTGCCCTGCCCCCTTCCCTGGTAGCAAAAATACATGTTTTGCTTCGTTTGGTGCTATTTGTACCACAGCATAGCTCCAAAGCATTGCATGGTGCACAGTTGTTTGTGTCGAGCACAGGCTTAGGATACACCGATCAGGCACCACCCTCTCATGCAAGTGATGGCCAGAGTAAAATAAATGCAAAAGTGGCATGAAAAGCATGTATATAAAAACGGGACTGGAACGCTCTACATTTGTATTCCTCCCTATAACATTCGCATTTAGCGTTGGTGAATAAAGTTTCAGCTTTTGTTAAGGTATCACATGGATAATGTATGGGGTCTTTAAAATGAATTATGTGATAGCTGCAGGAGATAGTGGCACTCGCCCAAGAGCAGCTTCCCATTGCATTATTAAAGCACCCCCGCAGCCTGGAGGAGGCGATGGTTAAAGGAAATAGCGCTCACCGACTTATAAATTAGACACTGTAAGGCCACAAGTAAAAGATCCAGCAGTTATGGGAGATTACAAATGCAGACAAAGCGGTACCAAGGCGGGACTACTAAGCCTTTTCACAAATGAAAAGCAATGATTTTTCAAGGACAGTAACAGGAGCCAATTGGAAAGAGGGGCAGGAAATGGGAAGAGCTTCTATGTTGTACCTCAATACGGCATGGCTCACAGAGCAGCTCATGCGCTGCCCAGGCTCGACCTAAAATTTGTGCAAAAGGAAAAAAACATAATCCTGCCGTATTGGTCAGGGTCTCTGGGCCAGATGCACTAACATTTCATTTGGTAGTCTCTTATTGCGATTTTTTATGACTCACAATTGTAGACTCGCAAAATGAAATATACTAATGTGTCTCAGACACATTAGCGATTCCCAGCTTGGTTGCAAGGGACCTGCCTCATTAAGATGCATGAGGCAAGTCGCAATTTGTGACCCATTGGGAATGGGCAATAACACAGGGATGTTCGCCTTCTGGGGCAGCAGACCACCATGTTCGTGTTTGCTCTTTAATAATGCAACATTTCTTTTATTCAGCTCGTTTTCCTTAAAGGAAAACGGGTTGAATTTCTAAAATAAAAATAAAACATTTCTGTTTCATTTTGTAAGGATAGGCAGATATATGTGGGACCACTGTCTGCACTTAAAACACGTTTTCGCTACCATTCACAAAGGGGAAGGGCCCCCCTGGGTACCCCTTCCGGTTTGCGACTGGTTTACAAGCTACTTGAAGTAGGTGGCAAATTATAATTGTTTAGCGACCAAATTTCGGTTGCAAAACAATTGTACACCCCCCTGCGGCTCCCTATTAGAAAGGGATGCCTTGGCACCTCCCTTTCTAATAGCAACTAGCAAACCCTATTTTCTGAGTTGTCAGTAGGTTACCGACTCACAAAATTGGTTAATCAAACTGCACGAGAGCACACTCAATCACTATATCTATAATCCCAAAACAATAAAGGTTGTTCAAATGACAAAGATCACTATGGGACAGTCTCTCTCAAAGGTGTTTCCAAACACCTATTTCAGTGTTTGGAAACAGGATCATTGCGATACAGGTTAATTGACTTATCAAGGTCCGTGTAGCAGCGTTTGGATGTGCTACGAGCTGCGAGACAGTGCTTACTGGTCTGTTACTACTTATTTCCCTGATAACATTTTTGGCATAAAATTACATGCCTGATTATGCGAAATTCTTGTCTCATATTATTATAGAAGCTTCTCTACTGTAAATCGACTGCTCTTTAGCAAACATATTTTGCAGTCTTCCACAGGACAAAATTCTTTAAGCCTTGAAAAAGCCCTGCGGGTGAAACGCGCGTCGGCTGCTGCTGTATATTCTGGAAATAAAAAGTGAAAAGTGAAAAAGACCTGATTTTGGGATTGTGATTTAAGCATTCTTTGGAGCCTTAATCTTGGAATATTGGAACAATTAACTATTGGAAACACATTTGAGAGAGACTGTCCCATAGTGATCTTTGTCATTTGAACAACCTTTATTGTTTTGGGATTATAGATATAGGGATTGAGTGTGCTCTGGTGCAGTTTGATTAATCAGTGCTCTGTGCCAATTGGTCTCGAGAATTATTCATACACTGGTGGGAGGGTATGTAGACGAATATTCAATAGAGACCACCTGATACGAAGTCAGTATATATTCCGATGTTGGTGGAATATACTCAGTGTGTTAAAATACCCCTCACACCATCTCCTGAGCACCTCCTACCAATTGAATCTAACAATGTACATATAGACTTAGAATGTCCCATGATGTGCAGACCGGATAGCAAACCCACAATTTGTTCAGCTAGACTCACAAAATTTGGTTTGTGTATAGAAAAATTCATTTTACAGGTTGAAAATGACCCAAAGGGCCATTTGCGACCGTTAAAATGCATTGTATATCTGGCCCTCTGTGTTGTATTTCAGCTATCTTGCACGAGGAAGGGAGAACAAGAAAATAAGCAGGTTATTTAAACCATTTTGCCTCCTTGTTAGAAGATACACACCACAAAGGAGAAAATAGGCAAATGGGCATTTAAATATAACAGACATGATGGACAATTTAGTTAACTTACTCCCCGATGAACTTCCTCGCCCCAGTCATAACAAAACACAATATATTAACAAGCACACCTTGCCCATATCAATGTCTCCCCCCATTACTCAGGTTGCCAGTAAGTAATCTGTGCATCAATTGACATAGAAACCCACAATTCCACATGGGTTCCTCATTAAAGACCCAATAAAGGGACTAGGATTTGGACAAAAAAAAGCAGAGGGTAACACTCAGGTTACCTGAAAGGGCCAGATGTGAATATGTGATTCACAGCAGCGTGTCGCAAAATTTCACTCTTATGTGTAGGTGGGAGCGTGGTGCTGCTGGGTGGCAGACAATAAGGTACTGACAGACAATAAAGAACTTTTTAGTTTTCATAAGTTCCAAATAAATTTTAGGTGTTGCGACTATGCAAGCGCTACCACACTTGCCTTAACCACTCATATACCTTAAGCACCCATATGCGTGGTTAAGGCAGTATGTGATCTAGCTGCAAGCTAGCAGAAGCAAGAAGCAGGTTAGCAGCAGGAAGGATCGGAAGTGGATGCGACGGGTGAGGTATGCGGGCTGGGGCCAGGTTTTTTTGGGGGGCGGCAGTTTGTATAGTGGGGGGTTGGGTACTTTTCAGGGCTTGGGGTAGTTTTACGAACTGAGGGTTTGGGGTAGATTTCAGGGCTGGGGGAGTTCAAGGTAGTTTTAAGGGCTGGGGGTGCTGGGTAGTTTTCATGGCTGGGAGGGTTCAGGGTAGTTTTCAGGCTAGGGAGTGGGGACATTTTCAGACTGGGGGGTTGGGATAGTTTTCAGGGCTGAGAGGTCAGCTAGTTTTCAGGGCCTGGGGGTCTGGGTCATTTTCAGGGCTGGGGGGGTCGTTTTCAGGGCTGTAGGGAGGGGGTTGTTTTTTAGGAGGGAGCGGGTAGTTTTAGGAGACAGGGAGGGGGGTTGGCGGCTGTTTTATGGCTCAAGGCTGCGGGCAGGGATTGTAACTAAGGTGGTTAGGACTTGCATTGTTGGGACTGTGTAGAACCGGCATGCGAGGTAAATGCATACATGGCTCCATCACACAACAGTTTCAATGATCAGTAAAATTCATGAAGCTTTCTATGGCAGGCGTGTTTTACTCAGGCTTATATGTTAGTTACACCTTGATGTCCAAGCATAATTCTCAAAGTTTTCTGTGAGTATTTGTCACTTATTCCAGGCATAGGTGTGACTTACACAAGAATTTCAAGGAATTAGAAATGCGTGTTCTCCATCTCGGTGAATAATCAGGATTCCCTCCTGAAAACTACTTGCAAAACAGCTTTGTGAATCACTTCTAGATATTTGGATATAACTCACATCTAAGACAATAGTAAGACGAAAATGCTTAAAAAATATCCTTGTGAATGCAGCTCTCAATCATACCCTAACTCCACTACTGAAATTGCCTTGCCTTGGGCCAAACCAAATAAGAACATTTCAGGGGGTGCGTAATAGGCAATCTGCAAATTTCTTTCACTGTGAAACTATAGGGATTTCATCACTGATTGAGAGAGCCTTTAGGGGTGAAAGAACAGAAATATAGTCTAGAGAAATTGTACTATGTACATCCATCCCTCTGAAATCTATTCTAACCTCTCCTATTTAGCACTAAAACACCCTAGGGTAAATGTGGGCTTAACAAAAACATGGGTAAAGTTATGTTAGCCCAGGAAAGAAACTAGAAATGAAACATTTAAACAAACTCTTGAATCATGGGCAAAGCTCCATGTTTGATGGATGATTCCTGATTTCATGAACTGAAAAGCCCTTCTACATATACAACATGATATATAATAAATATAGTTCACAGCTGTGGGCTATACTGTTTCTGAAATGCCCGATCCTGCATTTAAAGGCCGAGCCAAATGTACGGTGTATAAAGAAAAAGATGGCATTTAATCTAAAGCAGAATTTCTATAATGCTATCGGAACATTCCAACCAGAGCGGTTGGATTATTAGAACAATGGAGTGTTGGGAGCTCCATTTAAAACAATAAACTGCTCTGGGCTTTTAACGGCCTGTAGAAGCCCAGAGCTCCAACATTCCAATGTCTGTTCACAGCTTTTGCTGTGAAAAAAAGACCTCACGAAGCCCGAGGGGATTTCAGTCCCTTCATGCTTTGTGAGGCCATTATTGTTTGTTTTACAAATTAGAACATTCTGCCCTCTAGGGGCAGAATGCTCTAATAGCCGTAGAGCCCTCCTTAGCGGGCTCTATCGGACATTAAAGGCCTCAATCCCTTGTTAAAGGGCCTTGCTTTGGGTTGCGCATGTAACGCTGGAGCAGGCCTTTAATGTCCTTTAGGGTCTAAGGCTATATTAGAAAACTGGATGTTGAGAGATCCTCTGAAGACAATGGAGTAGCTCCAGCCTTATAATGGCTGGTATAAGCCTTCTGCTCCAATATTCCAATGTTTGCCTTTGTGTTTCTCCTTTTTTCATTTAGAACATTCCAATCTTACTAGGCGCAGTGTTCTAATAGCCTTATAGCCCTTCTGTCACGGGCAGTACCAGTTGTTAAAGGCCCTCTCCCTTGTTATAGGCCCTTGCCTGTGGCTCAGTCCTTTAACTTGGGTTCAGGGCCTTTAACAACCAGTACATCCTTCAGTGGTGGGGGATAAGGCTATATCATACACCGCTGAACCAAAAGATCTGATCCAGACATAATTGACATTCTCCCACTCCGTACTCTTCAATGAAACTCTCAACAATCCAATGTTCTAAAAGGTATTAGAACATTGGATTGTTGAAAGCTCCCCTGTGGAAAAAGTACTGGCTTAGGGCCAATAAATGCTGGTACAGGCATTTTACTCCAACATTTCATTGTATGTTTCTCTTTTGTCAAATTAGAACTTTCTACCCCCAGTTGGTGGAACGTTCTCATAATTTTAGAGCCCTTTTACCTCAGGCTATAACCAAGGTTTGGGACCTTGAAAAACATTCATTGCCCATGGCAGTGTGCTAAAATGCTTTATGACATTACATGTGATGCCCTGGTTAAGAAAACCATATATGTATTATAGAGTTATCTTTACAACTGAATAGGAGAATTGACTGATTAAATAAAGTTCACTATGTGTCTGTCTTATGTACGTTATATTGGTATCTTATGTTTATTACCACAAACTGTCAATATAAACTGGGAAATATGGCATCGGCAGCTAGAACTTATGATGTTATCATAATCCTACTGATATAGGCCATTTGGAAGGATACAGCAATACAAGCATGATCTGCATTAGCCTGTTCAGATTGGATCTCGTGTTTACACAGAGACAACAAACCCACAGACTCCATTCTTAGATACTTCAGTAAGTGTATCACAATTATATTAAGGACAAGATATCGTATCTCATCTCTCTGGGGGGTTCTTAATATTCTTGTTTATATTCCTACTGCATAATCAAGTTTAGATAAAAAGCTGGCTGAATAGAATTCCCTGTACCAGCTTTGAACAAATATAGTTTTATTGTTTTCTGTATGTTACATATGCAAATAATCATATTTCTCTTCTTTGAAAAGTTAACATATAGCATTGCTCAAACGCACACAGCATTCATCCATCCCAGGGGTCGCCAACATTTTGTGTACATAGAGCATCTTATGTTAAATGAAAATCATTATGAGCTACAAATATTATTAGTATTGTAACAGTGACCAGATCAGACAAGATTATAGTAGTGATCACCATGTTCAAGTTTACCATCAGTGATCACCTCAGTGCATCGTGAAGGTTGCAAGCAGTAATGTAAATAAGGCTTTGTCAATTTGGAAAGCCTATACATAGGTAGTACATGCCAGACACAGTGCCCCTGCCACAAAAGTAATCGTTTAAGTAGAAAGCAGTGGTGTTGCCCCACTAATACCACGGCCCTATTTAGAAATCATTTTACTTCTGACGCTAATTGCAGCAATCAGGACTCCTCATTGGAATTAGCGTCAGAAATAGAAAAAAGAAGCTGAAGGGGGTGGGGCTGCGGCAGCACTCTCAGGGTTGAGTGACAGCGCAATAGTATGCATGTTTGTTTACGACCAGCTGGAACATGCGCACTACCCTTCCCCTTAGGAGAGCAAGGGTTGCTTCATGCTCAGCCCCATGTCTCCTAATGGGCAGGGTCTGACCCTGCTCAAGCCAATCCTGGTGCTGCTGGAGCAGCATCTGGATTGGCTGAGAGTGGTTGCCAGCCACTCACGCAGAAGTCGGTGAGGGTGCCAATGCACCGCACCCCGGCCCAGGAGCAGACAGCAGAGGTGGTTCGGACGCGCCCAGTCAGGTAAGTTTAAGGGTTTTTTTTTACTTTATTTTTAAACCCGCCCGTCCCCCACCTCTGAGCAACCCCCCGCGTGTATTGCGAGCCGCGACTTGGCTGTGCGTTTGTCATGCTTAAAATTGTGTATGCTGATGGCAGCTAGGTGTACAGCAGACCCTATGCATAATTTAGAAAGAACACCTTAGCGGCTTGTCAACACCAAAAAATGATAGCTTCTTGGCACATTTCATGCTTACACATACAGAATTAAAGTAGATCCGTGTTGGGTTAAGCACAAGCTTAGAATGTATTGCATTTTGAATTAAAAAAATTACCCTTAAATTAAAAAAAAACATTGGGGATTCTAAGTAGCGGTCTAGTTTCTCGTGACAGCAGTGTTTTGTGAAGTCTAAATAAAATTAATAGAGAGTGTAATATGCTTATAGGTTTAAGGGGACACTCACAAGTCAGATAGTATAGAAGTGCCTTTCCACCTTAAATAAAGACAGTAGCCAGTATTGTACGTTATTCTGTTTAATCCTCGGAGTGCCGGGGAAACGCTCTCAACAGCTCCGGGTCCGGCTGCTAACTAAAATGGCCGCCCTTCCGGTTCCGGTCTCCGCAGTGCGGCAACACTAGACCGTCACCACATATCTCCCCCCTTTAGCACCCTCAACAATATGTAATAAGAACAGTCATACTTGATGCTGGTGGTAAAGTCCTCGAACTTCTTGGGGACCCTTACGGCTGCCTGCTCTCGTTCTCACCGCCCCTTTCACACTCGTTCCATCGCTAACTCTGTGGGCAGTGTCCTGCCAATTTCTCTCATTGTCACTTCCTTGCCCAACTTCATGTAGGCTCTTGTCCAGCTCCTTCCTGCTTTCCTCCCGAGCTGTCTCTTCTCCTGCCGTTTTGTCTTCTCCATCCCTGGTGTTACCTTGCTCACCCTCAGTTCTCTGCTCTTCCTGCCTTCTTCCACTTCCTTGCTCTTCTGCGCCTTCTTCGGGGTACGGTCCTCCTTCCATAGCCGTCTCCCATTTAAGGATTTTGTTACATTTCGCCATCCGGTCTTGAGACCACACTTTGCCATCACTCAACAAAGCTGATTGTGCATATGGTTCAATGACCTTGAGGGGTGGTGTGAATTTTCTTTCTCCTTTCCTTTTCATCGTCGCTACTTTCACCCTCACCCAGTCACCCTTCTCCAAGGTCACTCCTTGCACATTGCACCTCTTGTTGAAATATTCAGCGTATACTTCCTGCGCCTTCTCCAAGTTTCTTTTCACCACTGCAGGAGACCATTTGCTTTGTACTACCATGTGCCTCCATGCCAGATTGTCCTTGGTGAATGGTTCTCTTCCTTTCAACACTTTGAAAGGACTGTATCCTGTGCTCCCTGGGCTGATGCGGTATGCACATAACAATTTAGGCAGTTCCTTCTCCCAATCCTGACCAGCACTGATTGCTGCCTGAATGGTCCCCATGATCACTCTGTTGAAACGTTCGGCCAATCCATTCCCGGCGGGATGGTAGATGGGTGTGTGCTTTACCTCTATCCCATTGCGGGCCATAAACGCCTCCCATTTGGCTGAAACGAACTGTGGTCCATTGTCACAGGTTATCACCTTGGGGATCCCTTCTTTTACAAATATGGCTTTCAGGAAAGATAGCACTGCGTCCGTGTCCACTGTTTCCTTCACTTCCACTTCCGGCCACTTTGAGTACCTGTCTACCATCACAATGGCGTATTTCTGCACTCCTTCGATGTTGAGAATGGGACCTATGATGTCAATGGATACCATTTCCCATGGACTGCCCGGCGGCCTTATCAAGGTTTGAGATTTGTCCGCTCGGGAACAAGATTCACACAACCTCACATATTTCTCCACTTGGGCATCAATTGCAGTCCACCAGGCCTGTTTCGTCAATGCCTTGGTCTTTATAATTCCTTGATGCCCTTCGTGTAGAGTTGCCAACAGGTGTTCCACTAGTTTCTGGGGAGGAATCACCTTGTACCCCCTCAATAAGAAAGTGGGATTCTCTCCGATCGACAGTTCTTCTCTAACCTCCCAATACTTCCTCATCTGGCTGTCCAGGTGTCTTTTATCCGGCCATCCATACATTACATACCCTTTGATTGCCTCCAGGGTCTCATCTTGGCTGTATGCTTCAGCCCATTCCTGTTCACTGATGACTTGTTCCAGGTCTTGCATGGTTGCCACCATGTACCTTACCCATCCGGGGGGCTCCTGCTCGTCCACTCCTTCCTTGGATGCCGCTCTGCTTAAGAAGTCTGCAACCCTGTTCCTGGGACCTGGTATGTACTCTACCTCATACACATAATCCAACAGTCTTAGCGTCATCTTCGCTATCCGTGGTGTCGCGTTTGCGTGTCCATTTGAGGTGAGTGCCATTATCAGGGGTTTGTGGTCTGTGCATACCAGGAACTTAGCTCCCCACAGGAATTGCCTGAAGCGTTCCATTGCCCATACCACAGCTAGCATCTCTTTTTCAATTACACTGAACTTTTCTTCGTAGGGCGCCAATGATCTAGATGCAAAACACACCGTCGAGACTTCTCCCGTACTTGCCTTCTGCATAAGCACTGCCCCCAACCCTCTGTCGCTTGCGTCCGTAGTTAGTATCGATGCTGCTGCTTGATCAAAACCCTTGAGTGGTATAGCCTCGCTCATTTCCTTTTTCAAAGCCTCAAACTCCTCTTGTTCCTCCATGTCCCATTTAAACCCGTTTCTCTCCTTCAGCAGTTTTCTAAGGTGGTGGGTTTTTGTTGCAAAGTGTGAGATGAACTTGCTATAAAATTCTGCCATCCCCAGGAATGACCTGACATCTTCCTTCCTTGATGGGGTAGGTGCATCTCTTATCGCTGCCATGTTGGCTCTCTTTGGCTCAATACCTTTCTCACTGATTTCTTGTCCAAGGTATGTCACTGATTGCACTCCAAATTGCATTTCCCCCACTCAGCAGTGAGGCCGTTGATCTTTAGTATTTCCAGAACGGCATGTAACTTGTTGTTGTGTTCAGGTTTAGACATTATGAGAATGTCGTCCTGGAAGTATTGTACACCTTCCACTTTTTGGAACATCTTGTGCATCAGTTTTTGGAAGACTGCGGCCGCTGACGCTAGCCCAAACGGCATCCTCACGAATTTGTAACACCCGAACGGTGTGATGAAGGACGTGAGGTGGCTGCATGTGGGGTGCAATGCTATCTGATGGTATGCCGAGGATAGGTCGACCGTGGAAAACCAATTTATCCCTTTGGTTTTCGTGAGCATCTCGTTGATGCGTGGCAGCGGGAACTTGTCAATCAGTATGTTTTTATTTAGCTCTCTGAGGTCCACGCACAACCTCACCTTCCTGTTGGGTTTTTGTGCCACCACTAAGGGTGATAGCCATTCCGCACTTTCAATGGCCTTTATTATGCCATTTTTCTCCAATCTGTCTAATTCTTATTGTACCGCTTTGCGGCATCAGAACGGAATGTTTCTGGCTTTATGGCTCACGGGGTTGACTCCTTCCTTCAAGTGTATCATGTGCGTGAATTTTGTTAATTTTCCTATCTTCCCGCTAAATACTGCCGGGTACTCTCTCTTCCACGCTTCTCCTGCGTAGCCTTGTTCTGTATCTGTCAGCATTACCTTTTCCACTCCTCCCGGATTGAGTTTAATGCCCAAAACACCTTGGTCTTTCCATCCTAGCACCGAAGACCCTTTTTCCGACACATACAGCTTGCATTCGGCTTGGCGTCCTCTGAACTCAAACAGTAACGGACAATACCCCACCATGGGTATCCTTTGTCCTGTGTAGGTGACCGGCCTCACATCCATGGGATGTAGTTCTTTCTTTATTGCCTCCTGAAATTTTTCTTCCCATACCTTCCTTTGCACGATCATGATGGGAGATCCTAAGTCTGCCACTATGTCAACCACCACTCCACCTATGTTCATTTTCAACACCGGTTTGCTGGAACCTTTGCAGTCCACATCCAACACTTGGTCCTCTATATAGAGAACTTCTTTACCGTACTCATCACCTCCCTGCGCCTCCTCTTCATCGGCGCTGCCGTGGTCAATGTACTTGACCGCTGCACCTCTGGGCTTCCGTCTGCAGAATTTTTCGTAATGGCCAAATATTCCGCAGTACGCACACTTCGCTTTGAATGCTGGACACACTTTGTCATTTCCTATGTGTGATGTGCTTTCACACCGGTAGCAGTTCGTTTTCTTCTCCCAATTGGTCTTCTGCATCGCTCCAGCACCTTGCTGGTTTCTTTTCGAGTATTGGCTTCTGGGTGGTCCCATTTGCTTGGTTTTGTCCCCTTTGTTGTTCACCATCACTCTGCAAACTGTCTGTTTGCCACCCGTGTCCTTCTGGCTGCTTCCGCACATCTTTTGGACAATTCAGCCTTCTTCACTAAGGCTCATACCTCCTTGAGTGGGCGCATCGCCGTTAACCCACAGTTTTTCTTGTACTGCTGTGTTGGATGTTTGCATGATGATTTGATCTCTTACCAGGTCGTCATGTAGTGCTCCGAACTTGCACGTTAAAGCCAATTTCTGTAGGGCTGCTACATATTCATCTATAGTCTCGCCGCTCTCCTGCTTCCTCTGGAAGAAATTGCATCGAACTATGGCCACACCCACGACTAGACTGTAGTGAGCATCTAGATCTTCTATTGCGTGTTGGAACACGTCCGTGTCCGTCGCTTGTCTAGTTACCTTCACTATGTTATCGTACACGCTTATGCCTTCCGGCCCTAGATTATGCAGTAGAATTTTCTTCCTACGTGGGCTGGAGTATTCCGCTTCACTCTCTTCCTCTAGTGCCGACAAATAATTGAGAAAGTACCTCTTCCTGTCTTCCCATGGCATTGTGGGTTCGCCTCTCTTCGGCAGGAACGGCACCATGCTGGTGAGTGATGTGGAGGGTGTAGCCATCTTTTCCTTGCCCCTTGGATTAGCTTGGGCTTGACCGTTGTCGCTAGGCGGGCTGCCTGGTGCTTGCCTGTCCTCCCTTCTCCTCTCCTGGGTCGGGCTTCCGTCGTCGCTGCCTGATGCCCCTCAGGATTCCAGGTTTGCTTCCCGCCTTTCTTCTCCGGGCTGCGATGTCCCCTCCTACCCCGAGCGGTCTGACCTTTGCGCACTCGAGCCCCTGCTGTTAGGGTTGTTATATGGCTGTGCCCACGTGCCCTTGTGACACCTGGTGTGGAGCTTGGCCTGGCACACTAACTCTTTGCCTCGTGTGCTGCCCTTGGCGTCCTGTGTCTGCTCCCTGCTTGGGATTATTTCCTCCCAACTGCACTCACTGGCTCCGTGTGTGCCCAGCTCGGTGTGTCGCCACTGCGCGATGGCTGCTGTGGCCCTCCGTACTCTGTTCTGTGGCCCGGTTAAACGCTGACCCTCTGCCACGCTCCGAGGTGTGTGTTCGATTATTTATTTATTTATTTTTCTTCGTTTTAACTCTGTGCTGTTCGTGGGTCCTCGTTGTTTCCTGAATCCTGCCTCGTCGCCATTTATAGAAGTGCCTTTCCACCTTAAATAAAGACAGTAGCCAGTATTGTACGTTATTCTGTTTAATCCTCGGAGCGCCGGGGAAACGCTCTCAACAGCTTCGGGTCCGGCCGCCAGCTAAAATGGCCGCCCTTCTGGTTCCGGTCTCCGCAGTGCGGCATCACTAGACCGTCACCACAGATAGTAATTCAGGTTCAGCTGGTACTTTCAAGTTATGCCACAAGCCGTAATCAGACTCAGTCTGCTGCTATGTGTCTGCGTCAATTGTTGTGCTGCCTGCGCTTGAGTGCTCTCTGAATCTTGAGAACTATGAGTGTCTTTTTCCAGTTTTAGCTCGTGTGAGTTTGTGTCACTTTGATGTGACTGTAGGCTGTGTTGGCATGCTCTGGTTTGTTGCGTGTGTTTGGCTATATTAATATTTTGAAGCTACATAACATTGGGCGGTGATCACTCAGACTCAGTCTGAGGCTATGTGTCTGTGCCGTTGGTTGTGCTGCCTGCACTTGAGCGCTCTCAGAATCCTGAGTACAATGAGTGTCTTTTTCCAGTTTCACCTCGTGTGAGTTTTTGTCACTTTGATGTGACTGTAGGGCTTGTAGGCATGCTCTGGTTTGTTGCGTGTGTTTGGCTATATTATATTTCAAAGCTACACAACATATTACAACACAGTCAGAAACCCCATTTTCAAAAAATTTAGAGAAACCAAAGATTGCTGTTCTGAACTTGATATGTACATTTTAAGTAGATGCTATCAGCCGCTTTTTCACAATTAGCGCTAATGAAAACAGACCGAAGTAAAAAGCCAAGCCTCTTTCGTAAGACACGCAGTAAAATACTTCAGTTTAGCAGACTTTGACGCTTCGTTAGAGGGGGTAAGCACTTTATAAATGCAATTAAAATGCATTAGTAGTAGGAATCGGCGATTGGGGTGCTTCTAAAATAAAAGCAGACATCCTAAGTACAAAGTTCTATGATGTTGATTGAATCGCCCTTGGAGGGATAAAAGGTTGAGTCAGACAGTCTTGATGTGGTTCAAGCCCGCAGCTGTCTTCTCAGCTGCTCGTCGCACAGGGTTTAGTTATAGTGTGGGAGAGCCTTTCAGTTTAAAGTAGAAACTACACAGCTGTTTAAAGAAGTAACCTACATAAAGAGAGCTTATTGTTGGAGGAAGTGGGCTTCTAAGCGCACAGATTAATAAACAAGCGCTACACATCTAACGCCTCAACCGACTTCCTTGTGTATGGGTGAAATGTAGCACTCAGAAAATCTGTCGGATCTCATCGAAAGTCGGAATGAAATGTGATACAAGAAAAGGCAAAGCAGAGTAAAGACAGCGTCCATTCAAGCTTGGGGTGACTGGAAAGACCTTGGTGTGGGCAGGAGGGAGGGGCAGGAGGGAGGGTGGTGGATTGGAGGGGGTCTGCAAGGTGTTGCAATTAATTACTCAATAGCTTTGTGTTCCGTTGGAGTTGGTGATGTCAGTGCCTCTTTGTCCTCCTTTCTTTGCCACAAAACTTCGCTAGCTTTCAAAACAAGATAAGCCACCTAGCAGTCCCAAAGAAAGTTAACAGGGTAGCCATTTTAGCCACTTAGCAAGCAGTCCTCCGAGTGGCTCTCTCACACAAACCACACATGGAGCAGTCATGCACAGGCACAATATGCCCCTCCCAAATCACAAATCAGCATACGCAAAGATTGTCCTTTATAGCTCAAAAAATTGGCAATTTCTTAAATGATAAGTAATTCAATCGTATTGATTTATTGCTCTTCCTGCTTCCTCAAGTTTGCTTGAAAATGCACCATTTGTCCACTCTTTTTAAAAAAAATTCAGGGGAAGAACCCCCCAAACATCCTGTAAGTTGTTCAGGGTCGCTCGCAGCGCTCGCTCGCCGTTGTGCAGTAAGACAATCATTTTACGACCTACCACTTTCAAATGTCACAAGCTGCCACTGGTAGAAAGTCTGAACACATGATTTATCACTCAAAATCACCTTTGAGTATATTTTGGAAATGCAGCCTTTTTTCTCCAAACATCAGTTTATGAGTTCTGAAAATATTTTCGTCTTGGAATGCATTGCTTTGTCCTACTTTTGGCTATTTAACCAAGCACAGCTCCAATTTAGAAGGCTGGGATGCACAGAGGAAAGCTACTGGCCAGTAAGTAGCTGGACAGCTACCAGTAGCTCACAGCCTACTCATTTGACATGCCTGATCTATGCAAATAAGAGAGTGGTGGCAAGTGAATATCCCAAGGAGTTTAATGCCCGTAGGCAGACTTTGTCTATGCATCTTTCTGAGGTTAGTACATTGAGTACAGTTTAATAGGGTATTATTGTCTTTATTACTGCAGTGCTTTGAAATGCAGGCCAGGGCACTGCACCCTAATGCAGTGAATTTGATGTTCAGAGTGTTGGTGCCATCATGAGCCTGCACTGTAAACTGTATTTGTGAAAGGCGGACTAGCTGTTTAAAGCCACTGTACGTCCTTTCACTGTACAAGCAACAGCGTTGCCTGTGTTTGAAAAGAGAGCAGAGTTTGCCTCGAAGGCAGGTGCAGTAAATGACTGCACCCAACTTCAGGGGATGTCTGGGGTGTCCTTGGGATTCTCGTGCCCTCTTCCCCATAGGCACCCTCGGAGGTGCACTATCTGTGTTCCGCTTCTATGCCGTGTGCATCTCGATAGCTCCTTTGCCTCGTCTCAACGCGTTTCTTCATGTCTATGTGGCCACATCCCCATTGAGGTGAAATAACTTCCCCTTGTGTTAATTTCTGCACGTGTGATCTGAAAGGAATCTGGAGGAAGCACAAGCAGCCCTTCTATGATACTATGATCCCAAAGTTCTCCTATGGTGCAAAAAGCTGATGGGACACATCTCAGGCTCTCAACAACTAACATCCAACATCACACACTCCTTGCATGTAGGGATGGGATGATGTGCTCTGAGCTGGCAAATAAACCAGGGGTTGTAATCCATACCACCTAGAACATAATGCACCACATTCATTTTGATTTACATTCACTTGCTGTGTGATGGGAATGGTAAATTTGAGAAACATGATTGGTCGAATATCTTGCCTAGGGTTTCCTGGCCCACATTTCATCCAATAAATTGGACTAACATGCTAATCCATGAACCATTCGTTCCCTTAATGTTTCAACACACTACTTCAGTTAAAATGGCTACCAAGCATACTTGGGAAATAACCATGGGATATTTGTTCATGCCTAATGCACATTTGGTCAGTTGAAACATTCCTGAAAGTTAGAGGAACACTCCTATTACCCCCTCATCTCTGTCCTCATCCTCCTCTCATTAATTACATGATGAGGCATCTCCGCCTCATCATGTAAGTACTGGAACGAGGAGGACTACGAATTGGGCTAATGAATATTACAGGTAAGTAAATGAACCATTGGCAAGAGGAAGCACGCAGGCGGCATAAAAAAGTAATTTCCATGGAATGGGACACCATTCTGGAAGCCTTCAAGACACTAGCGCCGGCGCCAGTCCCTGTAGCACAGGACCAATAGGGGGTTCCCCCTAACCCTGCCGGTCACCTCACACACCCACTCCCTCGCTTCTTCTCCTATAACTACCCAGAGAACATGCTAAAGACACGCATGTAGAATATCGAGCCCCAGCACAAGATAGAGTGCATGCACCTGCTATATCAGTGAGAAGGTTATTTTGAGAATAGGGGCGCTGCCCCGGGACTGGGGGAGGGCCAGGGCCACTTTTCAAAGGGTTGGGAGGGAGGGTGGGGGGGAGAGTTATATAGATCATATCTCACCTTCACAGGCTCTTGTTATCATCGTTAAGTGGTTTCACAGGTTGGAAAAACTGCATAAATCTGACTAACAGCAATAATACACACAACTTTAACTGTTACTTGAAATGTTTGACATGTTGTCTGGGAACCTCAACGATGCACTCTTAATTGAAAGTACACTGTTTTTTTCTGTATGATGCTATATTGGGAAAAATTCAATAACATTTGTTTAAAAAAAAAAAGTAAATGAACCATCAGCCAGGTCAATGATAATGCAGTTGTTCCACCTAAGCCTATTCACTTACTGAAATGCCCAGGGCACAACCCAGAAAACCGAAGGCACCCAAACCATGGAATGAACCTTGAGGCATTAGCAACGACAGATAGGGGAGGGTCCACTGACTCAGTACTTCTTGGCATCTCTGTGCTATTTGCGCGGTACTGATGGCAAGCCTTTGAAGCATGCCTCTCCCTCTCTTAAGTCCTGGCTTTACCCTCCTCACAGGTACGTGACACTGCAGCTCTTCTCTCTTTAGAAGCATTCAGCCCTTATTTTGTTTCTCTTCTAGCCCCTTCCTGGGTCTCACAACATTCCCCTTGCTCATCCATTTCGCAAATATTCGATCAAACAAGGATGGTTGCTAATTCTCACGTTTCCTATTTCTGAACGTGAATAAAATGCAAATATGGTGCAGTAAGAGTGCACCAAATACTCCAAACTGCATAACAAAACATGGTTGTTACTGGGAATACCCCGAAAAGAGTCTAGGATGTAAGCACCCAAAGTCACTGTTTAACAGCTCATTTTATTAGTTCCATAGACAGGAGTCTAGCTTGGTCAGAAATACTGGGGGGTTGTGAGCTTCAGATTTCCCCAACAATTACACTGGCATATATTGTTATAAATCATAAAAGGATAAGCAGGGTGCATAAGAGGGGCTCAAGGAGCAGAGGAAAGGGAGAGGAATGCGTATAGGTAGGAGTAGTAAGTGAGAGAAAGCACATTATTTTGTGAAATACCCAACATTTTTAAAGACTTTCCAAACAAAGAGATAGAGAGTGTGTGTGCGTTTGTGTCTGTGTGTGTAAAAATTCCTGGTAAAATCCTGCAGACCATACCAGACTGAAAGCATCTGCGCCCAAATATTTATCACAAAATACATTTATTGGGGGTGTAACCCACCCAACCCCCTCTCCGCCTTGAAGAAACACCCCTTTCCCCAGAGAGGATTATATTCATTTATTTGTTGTAATTCTAAAAATTAAAAAAGGGAGGAATTTAAAACATGCAACTCAAAAGGCACAGCTTGGTAGGAGGCAATTGCACTTAATAATCAAAGCTAAAAAAGTTTTTCTTTTCAGGATTATGTATGGATGAAAGTTTTCACTAAGGGCTGACATCTACAAATAACCAGGTGATACCAATGGTGCAGCAGGTGGAGTGGCACCAGGGCCCAGGGGTGTGATGGGTCCACCGAGCACCAATTATAGCTGACTTTTACTATCCAACCAGAGCACCGGGGCTCATTTTAGTTCCTTGCATTGGGGTCCAAGGAGCTCTTGTTACACCATTGTATACAACGGTTGAAGCAACCAGCAGCAACTGTTTTTCCTACCACTACGGTTAAGTAAAGTGTAAAGAAGGACATTTAATATTTGCATCAACGAATGAAAGACAGCTGCATACGGTAATACGGCGTGGAGGCCGAAACCGCCTGCGACTTGAATGTGTATTCGCTGGTGTGCCATCCAGCATGCACAAGCAGAGCATCAAGAGACAGGGGAGATAGAAACAGGCCGGTGCACGTGAATGCACAGATGTCCACCCCTCCAACCAAAGGAAACAGGCTGAGCTCGGGGTGATCAGAGTACGTGGTTTGGTCGTACGATGATCGCTGCACCATCTGCCCAACCCCCCTCAGATATTCTAGCTTCTGTGAGCGCCACCGGACTATTGCTGTCTGTAAGAGTAATCCTCACTTTGTCCCCACGGGCAACTGGACATTTAGGAAGACGTCTTGCAAAAACACTCAGCCAGAGGCAATAGGAGCAGCTGAACTTGTATTTGTTCTCCACTTGAATCAGCCCTGACAAGTCTGGTATTGCAAAGAGACCCCAGATGTTTGCCTCCAGCTGACCTTCATATTTTTAATATCATCAGTTTTACACACCAGTAAAGCATCAGGCCTTATTCGTAGTATACTGAGATAATGTCACCAGAATACTCCAGTCTACAATTAATTCACAGATTAGGATCCAGATTGTAGACTGTGCCAGGTTTCCCTATATCGTTTACATAAGCAATATTGGGCTTGACTAGCCTTATTATGAACGGATTGGCTGTCTCAAGGGAATAGTTATACTCCTGATTTTTAAGAATGTTACACTGTCGAAAGGGTATACGCTGAGGGCTAGATTTACTAACCTTTCACCCAACGCAGTCCACCAAAGCAACTTGCTGGACAGATATGCACTATATCTACTAAATTGCTTATTTCTGCTCTCTCATAGTGCTGGTACACTTCAAGCAGCCTAGCGCCAATGCCGGCACCCTTCCACCAATGCACAAGGGCGCCTGTATTGTTTTTGTGCAGAAAGGGACCTTCCTGCACAATAACAATCTTTCGAGGCATTTTCTTCATTTTATGTGTGCTGCAGATTTCAGCACACATAGAAAGAGAAAATAACGAGGAGAAAAAAAGAAATTCTCCTCATTACATCATCCTCTGGGAGGCATAGCGATTTCATGTAATCAAAGGTTTAAAAACCTTTGTAAATCTGGGATTGAGTGAAATCCATGGGTCTATGCATGGGAACGCCCCAGCTCCACCCATGGAACACATCCCAGAATGAAATGTAACACAATTCAGCCATTTTTTTTACAAAGCCACGCATTGAGGCGCATTCCGCCCCTTGCATGGCTGTGTAAATATTCACCAATAATTTGCGCCTTGGATGTGCCACAAAAGTGGTGCAACTATGACGCAAAACAGTAAATCAAGCACTTAACTTTGTTAATGCAGGCAGTACAGAGATCAGTGACTGCTTGTTCCATCTTTTTGGGAGCTGTTCTGTCTGGCTGCTCATGGGCTAACACTGAGAATTTCCTAGTTTATTGAATGTGCTTTAGACCATGCAATGTCTTATAAAACAGAAATAGTTCTGTATTACCTGCACAGTCGAAAAGAGCATTTTTAGGTGGTTAATTTGTAGATAGAGTCCATCGTCTCTATGAATGAAACGCTTTAAATTTAAAAGGCAATCTTCGGCATACATTAATGCATTTCAAAAATATGACTGCAATCTGTGCCAACTCAATTCTGCACTGCCAGTGCTTGCTTCTGTTTATGCTGCAGGGAAGACAAGTGTGGCGGACAGTGTGCTGGTCGGCCATGTTAGTGGAGGGATGTCCTCCATTGACCTGGTGGAAGACTGCCCTCCTTGTTTGGAGATCTATGCGCCTTGAGCTGAACCCTCACCGTGGTGCCTCCTCTGAAGGCGCTGAAGCTTTGCTGTGCAGGCACCATGAATAATGCAAAGACTTTGTTATCAAAAACAAACTGGGAGTTTGTTATTGAAAAATAAACAGAAATATGTCCTTGACTTGCTGGGAGTGTTATCCGAGTGCTTGGGGGTTTATCTTTAGTTTCTTGTTCACAGCCATCAATCTTTCCATGGCAGTTCTGTACAGGAAAAAAATATTTTTGAACTTGCGTGGTACATAAGGCCCATGGCCTAACATACATTGACCGATGGCTCAGTTGAGGACACACTGTGGTTCAAAGTTTCCTCTGCCAAAGTCTGCAAAGGCTCTGAGTCTTCAAACCTTCTGTCTTGTTCATAACAAGCACTGGCAAATCCAACAGGTCGGTTTCATAAGTGTAAGTGCTTTGTCACTGGTTTGTATTTATTAATTCTGCTGGCGGGTTAGTGGGTGAATGTGACAAGGAGTCAATGGATGAATGAGTGACTGGCTGCACAGATGGATGTGTGTGGATGAATTAGTGAGTGAGCCCATGGATAATATACTACGTTGTCCTGCAGTCTTTCTTCCCGCTTGGAATCACAACGCGGTCGTTTTCACAACCGCATTGTGATTCCGCATAACATTACTCCGCAAGTCGGGACAACAACTTGCGGAGGTGGGGCGCTGGATGTGGGAATAGTATAATTTACTATTCCAACTCCAGTCTGTGCGGACACTAGGGAAGGTGTTGGATTTTAAATCCAACACCTCCCCCCCATCCGCAAGTCGTTGTTCCGACTTGCGGAGTAATGGTATGAAGAATCACAACGTGGTCGTGGTAACGACCGTGTTGTGATTCCATGTGGTAAGAAAAATTCGTCATTAACGTTGTTTACCCCCATGGACTGATGGTTACATGAATGGTCAGATATGTGGGAAGATATAATGTTAAGTGAGTGCATAGTTTGATAAATGAGTAAGCGCATAGACAGATGAACAGATACGTTGTTCTGTGATTGCATGGATGAACAGATGAAAAGGACTAGTAAGAATAATACAAATTGCTTAAGTAGTCTGTGGGCATTGCTTGGCATCAACAGAATGAAAAGCACAGACACCTTTCCTCAACCCATCAACCACTGGTGCTGAGGCAGTAAATGCTCACAGTATTCAAAAACTTGCCACCATCGAGCAGAACCAGCATATTGTGAGAAGTCAGTACCATCATGGTAGGAATAACAGCCTTAGCATTTTGCCAGAAGAGTTCACCATCCTGCCAAGTGTCCCTAAAGTATGCTAACGTTAAGCCTAGGGGTAAGAGTGACTATAATCCTCTGGTTGACACAATTTTTGATAAGGAGACGAAATATTAACTCTGAGAGGCTGTCTGAGGATTGCCTTAACACAAACAATATTAGAACTGCAATAAAATGGAGCTATCAAAAATCTTTCTTGTTCTACCCAAAACTGGTTAAGAGGATTCTACGATTTTTGGAAAAGTTAGAAGAAACTATGACCATCCCATGCTCATTTTTGGTATAAGTATTTGCAAAATGATTTGCTAAAATTAATATTGATCTTTGTGGACGGATTATGGCCAAAAGAGGTATTGGTACACAAGGACAGCATGACAGAAATTAGAGGTTGCCAATGGCTGAGCTACTTGCGGTCATAAAATGTGATCCAATTTAGAGAAACCTGAAAACCTCAATAAAGGATACAATATACCAGTGTTTCCCACACAATGGCTTGTGAGTGGAGTCGATTTTCGGTGGTGGTGGAGGTCCAAGGAATAAATGAATATGGCTATAAATTCTGTATTTATCTTGTCACATTTGCTGCACTTCATAGACAGAGGTCAAATGTCAGGCTGTGACTTCTGACAATTTCTGACAATTTACTTCTTATGTTTTTTAACATAGGGATTGATGAACTCCTCTCACTTTCAAGTCAGAGACAGAACAGTCCAGTGAATTATGTGACAATCTTGCTGGGGTAAAGGATTGTGAAAGGAAAGGGTGTAGGATGAAATTTTTTTGTAATACACAACAAAATGTAATTCACCTATAAATGAACTTGGTTACTTAGGTAACCAAAAATGAAGCAAATGTTTTGTAATTCCGAAATGTGATGGAAACAAAGATTTTAATTGGATATACACAAATCTTAACTTGGTGACACACAAATGATAAATATTCAATGAAACCCAATTTCCACACATTATTATTCGTGTGCAATTTTTTTTATCAGTAGGTTTGAATGTCGGTGCGAATCGCTTGGCCATTTTTTAACAAAATGAGCTGTCTATAAATGGCAATGGGCTACCACACTGTGCTTTGGTTTAATTAAAAAATAGCCAGCCTCGTGTCCCTTAAAATAAGGTGGGTCACATGAGTTTGTCATTCTTAAACCTTGGGTTGTGTCTCTAGTTGCGGCTGCTACCAAACAGGTGTGGGGGCGGGGCTGGTTGTTGGGAGTGGAGGGGGCAGGGAATTAAAAATGCATTAAAAAAAAACACCTATCCGGATGCGGCCGACCTGCCACCGCCTCTCCTCCGTCCTCTTCCTGGCTTCTGTAGAAGCAGGAAGCACCCAGTCCATATGCTCCATCTTGGATGAACCCCATTTTTGCTATCTCTACCTCAGGCATGGAATACCAATTCTTCAATGGCCCCATCGAGCGAAAAGAAAAGTTCTCATTTCCTTTATTTCTACACTCCCGATACCTAGATCTTAGATACATTTTTAGGTATTACTTAGTAGCTAGTTGAATATACTTCTTATGGCACTGTATTTTGCGTCAATTTCCTGGACTCATGGGGATCCTGTGACAGGCTGGTCTTCAATGGATTTTGTTTAATTAATAAAACAACTGAGAGGATCTTGTTTTGTACTAGTTACTATATATTCAGAACTCCCAGATATTAGGATGTGGGCATTCTCTTATTTGCTGATTCATGTCCAACGCCATGCAAGAAAATGTTTGTAAAAGGATTAAAGCTGCCTGTGAAGAGGCGTACCTTTTCCCCCCTTTTTATACTAAACAATCATCCATGCTTCTTCGTAAAGAACTATAATATTAGTAACTGATAACTGTATTGGTTTTTACTATATTTTACTACAACAGTTACTCATCAGATAGTGTTCCATCACATGAGAAGCCCAGTGATGTCATTTCACTGACGTTACCTGGGACTTTACCTTGGAAACAGAAATTAAACCACACATTATTTGTCTCCCTGATCACATAAAAAAAACAACATAACACAATCCTTGAACCAAATGTCTTGACAAGAAGAAACATCACTCAAGTTTGACCATGATGGAATCACAGGCAGTTAATAAAAATATACAACAGCAGGCCTACGGTGAATCAATTGCTTCACAATTTTACATATGAAGAAAAAAGGCATATATATGAGTAGCGAGGAAGAACATCGGACCCTTTCATTAATAATTTCGTGATCTCTCCATTGACCTGACCGGGGAATACACCAGGAGCCATATTAGTTATTAGCACAGACTTTTCATGCACTGTGGCACATCCATAATCTATACTAGGCCTGGCTATAGGTTGGTAGCAGGAGCTCACCTCACCTGTGACCCTCTCCCTGGCCATCCCTGCAAGTGTCAAAATATTAGCTGCACTTCCTGGATATTTTCAGAGTACCCATGGGGCCAAAGTGGACATCTCTCAGGGAATTCAATTATGGTGCTTACAACAAGTACTAAGTGCACCCCTTTATAGCAATGACACACTTACTGATAGAAAGGCAACAGGTGGGAAGAGAATTCTGTGTAATTGCCAACTTTCCTAAGGTATTACATGCTGATGCTTACACCCATGGGGCACTTCAACCATCCTGCCTCAGGAATAGCATTTCTGCAGCAGGCACTACTAGCACTCCAACAATATGCAAGCTGTTTGTGGTGCCAGAGCTTGCTTCACAGGTGAACCTGTTGCCTTTGCTGGGTCCACACATGACAACTACAACTTCCAAGAATCTTCTCTTGCAGGTCAGTTGGTTACTGTGGATTTCAGTTGCAAGTGACTACTAGGTACGTTTAACTAACTCACATTAGGATTGTATGCATTTCTATGGCACGGCATCACAAATATAGCCACTTATCTTTACCACATCAAAATAAACACACACATAATGAATGCTTCCACTTTCTTAACCCCTTCCACGCTGATGACGAGCTGGGCTCGTCATGAGGTAGCCTCCTGGCACGCTGATGACGAGCCCAGCTCGTCACGTAACATGCGCTTTAAAAAATCTCAGCGTACGAGCGGAATTCCGCCCGCACGCATGCGGTTAATATAACCACAGAATGGCACATATTGTATGCCTTTGTTGCATATAATCCTGGATATACTCTCTCCCCATATCTTCTCACCTCCTTCTAACGTTCAACAACACAGCCTCAACAGAGAGTTATAACAGAGGACACAAACTTGCACGACCCATCATTGAGTGCACTTTTGGCATCCTAAAATCACACTTCAACGCTCTGAAGATTGAGGGCTGTTACACTGAGGCATCGTTGTTGACTAAAGAGGGCCGTCGCCCCGTGCAGAGCTGTGGCCTGAGAGGGCCGCTGCCCTATGTGCCCCTACTAGAGACCCCCATATGCCAGTGGGTGCTATGGAGAAGAGCGGGTCTTTGCCCTTGTGTGCCCTGTGAAAGAGAAGCATATCAGGTTGCCACCAGTGTCACCAGAACACCAACTTGCCATCGGATAAAGAAGCTGCCCTAGACCTACAGCTAGGTTTAGGAGAACGTACCCCACAACTGGAGGAGAGCCGTGGACATCCAGCTGCTTGCCTGCTGCTATGAGACTACAATCATTGCCCGGCACCTGCAGAAGTCGACCTAGAGCCGAATCAGCAGAGGGCTCCAGGCTACTGGCACAACCTAGAGCCTTCCATATAAAACTCAAGCTGGAGTGGTTAAGACTGATCACCTGGGCTACAGGGCTCCTGAGGCTCTTGCTCTGAGTATTGCGCTATGGCACTATGGCGCCGAGGCACTTTGCCTTTGAAAGCCAGCATGGAATATCCAAGACCCATACATACTAGTTCCCCCGGAGAAGCCTTGAACTGCTCGACCAGCGCTACATTGAGTGTCAAGAGCTGTTGGGTTAGTCCTTGGCCCGGTGGAGAGGTGTGGTGCAGAGGCCAGGGTTTACGGTTTGATACCTGGCTCTGGCGGCAGCTCAGCTCAGCACCATGTGACTCTGGGCAATAGTTCACTTAATTTCCACGACAACCCTCAGCGCCTTGAGACCCATAAGGGTGAGTAGTTTGTGCTTTACAAATACGGATTTACATTTTTAGTTAGAGCCCAGGACATCAGGAGTAAAAGGCCTCAAACCCCACAGTTGGGCCTAGTAATTTCTCCTTGCCCGTGGCCCTGTGAAAGGGACATTGCGTCATAGCAGTGAATAACTCCTTTCAGGATCCGGGGGGGGCGCTAGAGGGCGCCTGGCAAGATGGCCGCACTTATGTGAGGCTCCGCCAGACCGAGCAAATATCCTTTCACTATCCGATAAAATCTGCTGTCACCACTAGCCACGACAACGGTCACGAGTGCCTAGACATCGAGGCGCTACTGGGAGAGCTTTTTCCTGGCGATTGCGACCCGCTTAGAGGAGGAATTGGTGGCGCGGCTGGACAGGCGAAGAATCGGCCCTGTGGTGACTGGGAGGCCCCGCGTCTGCCACATCGGTGTGGAGGCGCCGAGAGTGAAGCGATCTGACTGCGGGTACAACTAACGCTCCGGGCTGCTGGGACTTAACGGCCTGTACCAGATCCTCGCTTAACAAGAAGCTGGTGTGCTGCGATAGCCAACGATCGAGCGGTGGAGGCGGAGGGCTGCGGCCGGGATTCGTGATCGCCTGTGCTGGTAGCGGTGAGTGGGGAAGCGGTCTAGGGGAGGCCGGGGCTGCGGAGGCGGCGCTAGGCCGAGCCAGACCGCTCCGCGCGCTCTGGGCTGGCTGGGTGAGTTGCGGACCTGGTGGCAGTTGAGAGGCGGCAAGGCAGTGGTGGCGTGGTCATAGGCAACACAGTGCAATCAACGTGAGGCGCTGCAGCGGCGATTTGCCGGAGGAGAGAGGTAGGATATTCGGGACGAAGGCTGCCCCGCCATAGTACACTGCAGGTGTTTATTGGAGGCCGGAGCTCCGATAGCGTGTCTGTGAATCAGCGCTGGAGGGACGCTGCAGTGGTTATCGCTGGAGCTCTGGACATTGTACATATCTTGTGTGCGGGGCGCTTCGTGATCGTTGGTCACCCTCTTAGCATTGACCGACGCCTGGTTTGACATAGCGCGGGCTGGGCGCCGGCTGCGGCCGCCATTTTACATCGGAGACGACATGGGCAGGCCGGAGAGGAACCAGCCCAAATTGAATTTTGACTCGAAGAAAACCACATTGTCCTCCTCCCAGTCCCCACTGGACGATGAGCAAGCTGGGGCGGCCGGTGGGACACCGAACTTGGAATCGACGCTACTGGCCATGCAAAGGACATTGCAGTCCATAGAAGGCACGGTGGAGGCGGTTAACCTCCGGCTGGATCATATGGCCACGCAGTTTGATAGACAAAATGAAAGAATGAACGAGGTGGAACAAAGGGTCTCGACCGCAGAGGATGGCCTGGCCACGGTCACCACGAAAGTGTTCAACATGGAGCGTGTGCTGGCAGTTATTCAGAGTAAGAATGAGGAGTTGGAAGGGCGGTCCAGACGCAACAATATTCGCGTTACCGGGCTGCCGGAATCCACGAATGTGGGCAAAATGGAAGAATTTATGGAACGCTTAGTGACTGATCTGTTCGGGGCTGAGAACTTGTCTAAGGTATTTATAGTGGAGAGGGCACACCGCTCCTTGGCGAAACCGCCGGCACCTGGTTTGCCTCCACGCCCCATCATTGCCCGCATACTCAACTATAAAGACAGAGATACGATCTTACGGCTGACGAGAGAGAAAGGTGTCATAGACTACCAGGGCAATAAGCTAGCGTTTTTTCCTGATTTTACATTGGCGGTGCAAACGGCAAGAAAGCAGTTCAATGGAGTAAAGCAGCTGCTCAGGGAGGAAGGTATACAATATGCCATGCTCTATCCGGCCCGATTGCGGATTGGAGCCCCATCAGACAATAAGATTTTTACGTCCCCAAAAGTAGCCATGGATTATGCCAAAAAACAAAAAAAGCGAAAGCGTGATTCCAATATGGCGCACGAAGGTGATGAGGACCGCATGGACGAAGTCGCCTAAAGGTCGGAACTATCTGGGCCGCCGGGTGTCGCTCTCCGGGGCTTTCACTCCACTCCACTGTGCTGTCCTTTACAATACACCAGACACGTCTGTACTTTTGCAATGGTAGTATGGACCGATTTGTATACTCCTGCAGAACTATTGCGCTGAACTTTTCTGTGCCCGCTATTTATATAACTGGCGCTTGATGTGCACTTCAATGTACGGCCTGTGCTGTGAACATGCTATGCTTTGTATTGCGTTTATTGCCTGAGGCGCGCTGCTTCTCAAGTTACTACTTGGTTCCTAGTGCGTCACTATGACCGAATGTGCATTTCTGGGGGGTGTGGAATGAGTTCCTCATCCTTGCAGATGAGCTAGGATTGTCCACATAGTCGTATCCTTTGGTGGGGGTTAACAGCACTGCCTCTATTGGTGAAGCCGGTGGGATGCGACCATTCGCTGATGATCATGAACGTTTTGTTAAATGCTGGGTGACTGCTATGTGCTATACATATCTAGATGTTGACACACTCAGGCGGCGCTAGGTTCATATCCCTGCATGGCTGGGGTGGACGCGAGAAACATGGAATATGCTGGCCAATGACGGAGTGGAATAACATGTGCGCTGATGCTGTCTCTTGCTCCGGCAGCAACGTGACTCTATTGATCTATTATTTGAAGTTACGCCCCTACATTAGGAGCTGATCAACTGCTATGTACTAGGGACACGATTCTGGGATGGTTAGGTGTGCAGATTTCATACCTGGCTTGGACACCTCCCGTGTATCACGGTTCACGGGAGATGGATGCCTCTGGTGCCCCTCATAAGGGAATACCCCACACGATGTTTGAAGTATGGTTTGAGGGTTGGGAGTTGGGGGGTGGGGAATGGCTTTGGCAGGTTGGGAGAGCTGAAGTGGGTGGGGGGAGAGTTCGGGTGGTTCGAAGAATCCAGGTCTTACTCAGCACTTCTGCTGGTATGGATGTACAGTTCGGTGAGACGCTAGATGGGTTGGATGGGGTTTGGCTACTTATTCGCTCAGCTTCTGTGAAGGCGCAGATGACTCCTCGGCAACTCTGCTGTTCTATGCTACATAATGGGAGATGGGTAGTGGTCGAGATAGCTTTGCTTGAATGGATACCATTTGAAGGGACACATGGCTAAAGGGGGCAAAATCTGTTGGATAACGTGGAATGTGAGGGGGTTGAACAGACCGCAGAAGACGAGGCAGGTTTTGGCATATTTAAACAGGCATGGGGTGCAAGTGGTTTTTCTCCAAGAGACACACCTTAGAGGGCGGGCTGCGGAAACGGTCGCTACACAATGGGCTGGTACTAGACTGGCTTCCGCCTACTCCTCCTATGCCCGGGGGGTCATGATATTAATTAAGAAAAATGTACCCTTTGTCTCGATACATGAAGAAATTGATAAGGAGGGTAGATATATAATATTGCATGGGAAACTGTGCGGTACGCTGGTCACAATGGTTAATGTATATGGCCCGAATGTGGACGACCCTGAGTTCTTTACCACTCTATGGAATAAGGTGTATGCACTGCCGCCCTCAGCCATTGTCTGTGGGGGAGATCTGAATGTAACAATTAACAATGTGTTGGATAAGAAAGATGATCGCCTTTACGCCGCTAAAAAGGCCGTCTCTGCGGTTTGTGCCGGCATGGATGGACTTGGATTGATTGATGTGTGGAGGCTTGGCCATCCTGGTGAGCGTGAGGGTACTTGTTATACATCGGCGCACGACACCTGGTCGCGTTTGGATTATTGGCTGGTGACTAGGGATGTGAGTGGATGGGTGGTGAAGGTGTGCCATCTTCCACGAACACTGTCTGATCATGCCCCTGTGCTAATGGAGGTGTGCTGGCCATCGCATACACCAGCACCCTTCTCGTGGCGTTTGCCGCCTGGCGCTTTACTGGATACAGTCTTCCGGGAAGAACTGAGGACAGGTGTTGAAGATTTTTTTGCTCAGAATGTGGGATCTGTGAGAGACATGGGGACTGTATGGGAGGCCTTCAAGGTGACTATAAGGGGGAAATGTATTGGTATGCAGTCTGGTGTGCTCAAATCGTTGAGAAATTCAATGGCCAGGTTAGGTTAGGTCAGCCATGCATTGCTCCTGGGCAGACTGGCTCGGTTCGGGATAGGAGAGCGAGCCCTCGAATGGCTAACAGCCTTCTTATCTGGGAGGACGCAGAGAATCCAGGTAGCAGACCAGGTCTCCGGTGAGGGTGTTTTATCTTGCGGAGTCCCGCAGGGCTCAGCGCTCTCTCCACTCCTATTCAATTTGTACTTGCAGCCATTGATAGAGTCCCTGGCAAACATGAACTGTAAAGTTTTTAATTATGCCGACGATACTCAGTTGTTGCTGAGTATCGACAATACATCATCGGCTCAGTCCACGGCCCAAGACATATTACGATTTACAGTAAACTGGATGTCGTCCAATTTATTGAAAATCAACCCAGACAAAACAGAGGTTCTCGTAGTTTCAACCTTGACCTCCCCCTGGAACGATCTGTTTTGGCCACAAGAACTCGGACCCACTCCAAGACCGTGTCCTAGGGTTAAGAGCCTCGGCATGAAGATTGATCAGGAACTCTCGATGGCTAACCAAGTGTCCACGGTAGTTGGTTCTTGTACCAACCTAATCAGGAAACTGCGGAAGCTCGTTCCCTTACTCTCATGGAATATGCTGCGAACCATTGTCTCAGCTACAATAGTGTCGAGAATCGATTATGGCAATGCGCTATATCTTGGCCTCCCAAAAAATCTATCCAACCGCCTTCAGGTTACTCTGAATGACGCAGCACGCCTGATATTTGGTGTGCCAAGGCGGACTCATGCCTCCCCCTTGCTCTACAGGCTTCATTGGTTGCCTGTGGTGCAAAGAGTTGAGTTTAAGAGCATGTGCATTTGTCACAAAGCAATCCATGGACAGGCGCCAGCCTATATAAAAGAGAGACTTGAATTATACAAACCCAAGCGCGCCCTTCGATCCTCCGGTTCCTTTCTGCTGTCCTGTCCACGCTTTAAGCTGGCAACTAAAGGAGGCAGATCTTTCTCAGTTCAGGCTCCGATCATCTGGAATAAGCTACCGGAGGTGCTTCGTAGAGAGCCCAACCTCCTCCACTTCAGGAAGTCTTTGAAGACTCTACTCTTCAAAGACGCATTTACTTCCTAGTATCTGGTATTCTAGAATCTCTCTATAGTCATTTTGCTTCTTGTTGCTGCACTTGGTTAGTAGCGCTTTGAGACCTGTCGGTGAGTTGGCGCGATATAAAACCCAGTACAAATACAAATACAGAGCGCGAGCTACTCTTGTTGGAGCGTCAGCTTGAACTCCTTCCAGCGGAACCTTTATTGGCGGACATACGGCTTAAGGTTTCTGAATATAATGAGCTAGCTGACCAAGAGGTAAACTTCCTGTCCAAACGTACTAGGGCGAGGTATTATGGAGAGGGTGGGAGACCAGGACGAGGGCTAGCGGACAGGATTAAAGAACCCTGGGCTCGACACTGTGGAGTGCAAGAAATCATGGATGGGGATGTGAATGTCACAAGTGCGGAGGGTGTGCTGGCATGCTTTGTACAGTATTATGAGCAGATGTATGGGCATAGGGACACTGCTGAGCAGGGGGAGCTAGCACATTACTTGGAAGACATAGGACTGGTCTGGCTGTCGAAAGGGCAGCAGGATTTTTTGATGCACCACATCACGGAGGGGGAGCTACGCGATGCTATTGCGGCTCTACCGAATGGCAAGGCGGCGGGAACTGATGGCTTGCCATCTGAGTTCTATAAAGAATATGTAGACCTGCTATTGCCGCATTTGGCGATGGTCCTGGAAGAAGCCTTGGAGCAGGGACACTTGCCGGCCACTATGTGGGAAGCCTTGCTGGTTGCTTTACCGAAACCGGGTAAGCCCAGAAACCAATGCGAATCGTACAGGCCTTTATCACTGATGAATACAGACGTTAAAATTATTGCCAAGGTGCTGGCAACCCGATTGCGATTGATATTGCCTGTTATGATACTACCGGATCAGTCGGGCTTCGTTCCCCTTCGATCTACAACGCATAATTTGCAGGCTCTGTTCGCTGTTCTGCATCTCCTTAAACCTGATCTGGCAGCGGTGGCTGTGCTGTTGGATGCTGCTAAGGCCTTCGATTCAGTGGCCTGGAAATATATGATCGCAGTGCTACAACGCATGGGGGTGCCCTACTTCTTCATATCCTTGATCACCTTGTTGTTTACGAATCCAATTGCACGAGTGAGGGTGAATGGACATGTGTCGGCCCCATTTTCTGTGCAGAGAGGGACCAGACAAGGGTGCCCTCTCTCGCCCTTGTTGTTTGCCATCATCATGGAACCTCTAGCGTGTATACTAAGACAAAGATACGCAGATACGGCGTTACGATTTCCTCTTCGATACCTGGCTGTGTCCTTGTACGCCGATGATATGGTCCTCTTTGTGAGGGACCCGGAGCTAAATCTGGGGAAAATACTTCGAGAGTTCATCAGATTTGGTCACCATTCTGGACTTACCATCAACTGGGACAAGTCCATAATACTGGCCCTCACGGATGCCACACACCCGTTTGAGCTGGAGTTTCCCTTAGAATGGGCCATTGAACCTGTTCGATATCTGGGAGTCTGGGTGCACAGAGATATCCAGGAGATGATCAGAGCCAACTACGGAGTGACAATTTCCAAACTGGAAGAGCAGTTGGCTCGCTGGATACGATTGCCGCTCTCGTTTGCTGATCGGATCTCTCTGATTAAAATGGTAGTTCTGCCTAAATTTCTGTACTATTTTGTTAATATACCGATAGCTCTAACATCGCATTTTTTTACACAGCTCCAATCTTTGTTACTCTCATTGGCCTGGGCAGGGAAGAAACCGCGAGTTAAATGGGATACACTGACAAAGCCATATGAGTTGGGTGGGTTCGCTGTGCCAGACATGAAATTGTATTATTTGTGTGCACAGGCCCATTTCGCTACTTATTGGCTCTCGGCGCCACCGTGCACACCCCATGTGGCCCTAGAGGCCAGTGCGGTACAGCCACGACCCCTAAAGGCGATGATAGTTAATTCTCACTCTATATATGAGAAGGATGAAGTAGACACGGTGCAGTGCACGTCCAAGGCATGGGGAGAATTGGGCAAGCGTTCTAACAGACTACCACTATATGCACCGGATATGCCGCTGCTATACCATACAGATATCTCGGTTACAGGAGAGGTAGGGGCGATACAGGTGCTACAGGGGGCCGGGGTAACCACTATGAGTGATATATTTCCGAATGCTCGATTTCTCCCGTTACAACATCTACTGGATCGGACATCAAATGCCACTATGACCACCTTTCTTTATGTTAGGTTGCGGGCAGCGATAAGAGCCCTGTATTCCTCTTTTCCGGCAGAGCCGCTCACGCTGGGGGACTTACAGTTAATATATACGACAACTTTTAGGGCGAAGCTGATATCGCGCCTGTATAAGGCATCGCAGGAGGATGAGGGAGGGGGGAGTGAGGCTGCGAGGGCTAGATGGGATGCTTGTCTGCCTGATCCGTTGACGGATGATGAATGGATTGAATGCTGTTCTATGACTGGCAAATTTGCAGCGAATGGGAATTTTCGCCTTATACAGTATAAATTTCTGCAGCAATGGTATTATACGCCTGCACAATTGGCCAAGTACGGTCTCCGCGAATCATCCGGCTGTGTGCGTTGCGGCGTGGATGGTGCTGATTTTTATCATTTGGCCTGGGAATGCGCGAAAGTGTCTGCTTTCTGGAGCGAGGTGACCATGGCGCTATCTGCTATGACATCGACTGAGATTGCCAGGGACCCACGCCTATGTCTACTAGGTATGACGAATGCTGTGCCAGTCGGAATGAGGAAACTAGTTTCATTGGCATTGCAGCTTGCCAAACGTAAGGTGGCGACCTGTTGGGGTGGTAGACGGGCACCTGATGTTAAATTATGGCTACAAGATATGGCATACTGTCGTGATCAGCTGACCTGTTATTATGCAGAACTACCTGCGAGCTGTCGCCCGCTGGACGTGTGGGGACCCTACACGGCATATATGTTGTCTAAGGTTGACAATGACTGATGTCTGTTTGAAGGGAGAGGGTAATGCATGAATGCTTTCCTGGATAGATGCCGGCTGTAGCGAACCACTTGGAGCATAGATACTTCCTGTCTCGTCCTGTGATGGGTTCTCGTGGAATTGCTGTTCGAGCTAACCTCACTGGTCCATTATATGTTATGACTGCCTCATGTGCCTAATGTAGAGATGCTGGTAGGGACCACTACCTACGACACCGAAGCGATATTTACAAGCCTGCTTGTCTGGCCGTCTACCGATCATTACTATGTTCACAGCTGTTACACTGGATTCTGGGTTGTTGGGGTGGGGGGGAAGTATACTGGTTTGATGTTACTGCAATGTGCCAAAATGAGATCGAATGCAATTGTAAATTGTCAATGCGCTACGATGGCCTACCATGATACCGGGTAATAGTGCTATATTATTATATAATGCTTTTCTGTGTGCTGGGACTATCGTTACATGTGCTTTGACTTTATCTAGCGGCCGACCCATTGTGGGTTGTAGGCCAGGTGCTGTGTATGTGCGTGTTGATACAATAAAAGTTTTTGATTAAAAAAAAAAAAAAAACTCCTTTCAGAATCCGGCATTCATACTAAAGGCTGAGAGCCATACGTAAAATTGTTCCCTTACTGGCATAATTATACTCACTATATTCACCATTTTGGAACTGATAAGGGACTGTTTCCAGCTCTTTTCTCAAAATGAAGAATTGACAAAATGTTTGAAAAGTACCTCAAGGCTGCCCTGCCTTCTGAGCTCCATAGGCCTGGCTGATAACAAAGATTATCCTCTCTAAAGCGCACATTAAATTCATATCAGTGAATAACAGAGATTATGACATTTCCTGCAGCCGCCTCCCGAGAGCTCTCCTGCAGACATTAGTCCTGCTGTCACAGGAGGTCAAGGATGAAGTGAAAACTCACCAGCATTGACGGTTTCGAACACGAAATAAATCTATTTTTGACACCGAGCGGGAGCATTCAGTCCATTCTGAGGTGAAAATGAAATGGCGCCAAAGGCCAGAGAGTGCACCCGCGTAGAACGTCGGCGGTGTGACTTTCCAAAGCACGCGCGAATAAAGAAAGAAGAGGAATTAATAGAGCGGATGCAGGTTTAACCCTCAAAGTATTTGTGCAATAAGTTGTATATCTGGAAAAAAGATTCCGTTTCAAAAGTTAATGAATTACTAGGTAATTGCTGGCCTTCAGTGTTACTGGACTCATACGAGAGATGATGAGAGCTATTATGGTTTTCAAACCTATGCAGACAGCAGACGTGTATCCAACCTTATTTTGTGCTCAACGCTGTCACGTGCAGGAAGTGTGTCCAAATCCAGATTATTCTGATAACAGCTCTTGAGTTTCAAAGATCCATGCGTGCGGTTACCAGGCGACATCATATCTGTGGTAACCTGAGCCGTCCTTTTATTAACGCCCTTGTTCTTCGGGAAGAGCTCTGTCTCTTTCCCAGTAACAAGGGCGTTAACAAAACAAAACGACGGCACTGGATGACTCAGCAATGAAATCGAAAATATGCCACCGAGTACATCAGGATTTGAATATCGTGGGAAGTGCCGATGGAATGATGAAAACGACAAAAATATATATTCTGGGGCAGGGGAAGTATAGTTTGCTAAACTGCGTTGAAGGTTCAGTTTGGTCATTTGTAGTCCGCTAGGGTCTTTGACATAAGCTACAAATAGGCCAGAGAGAAAAATGGCTTGTAAACCATGGTCTTCTTCAGAACAATGTGAAACCAGGCATATTTTTACGATTATGTATTCATTTTATACAGCCTGGAATACAGTTGTGCTAGTGATTAATTTGTAAAAAAAAAAATAACAAGTGCTGAGGTCCTGGTCAGGAGGCCACCGCAGTTTGCACCACACATTGCCACTGTACTTATACACCTGCTAACCATCACACTGCTACAAGTGTGACAATTGACTGTTCGAGGCCGTCTAAGCTTTAAGAATGGCTTGGGTGGCAGGTATTAGTTGTTTTTAATGTATATTGAATTAACAAACAACTATGTTTCTGCTCATCTTTAAGTTCCACAATCAGCGCCGCCCTGAGGCAGCTGTCATAATTCAGGTTCCGGCAATTAAGTGCAGGGGCGGGCATGGGAAACCACCCCCTTAAATTAAGCACAGAGTTGTGCAACTCTGCAGTGTATGCTACAAAAACAGCTTTAAGCAGGATGAAAAAAGTTAGTGGTCTCTAAAAGTGGCACAGCCTATGTAGTAATAATATGCCATTTGACTTGTATTTTGACTCTTCTCTGAGATTTCTGTTACAGCATCCAGATCTATAAGGCAACAACTGACATATACCTAAAACAAGCCAGGTCTATTGGATTTGTCAGTGGTTGTTAGTTCTTTAAGATAAATGAGCAAGAGCAATGGTTTTATTGTAAATAATATTGAAATTGTTTCAATCCTGAAATTGTGAGACTGTGACTTAAACATTAGGGATGCTGCAACAAATGATGGACAGAATGCTCAATAAATCAAACATTCTCCCCTAATCAAGAAATCTGGGGTAAATCCATGTTCTTTTGCTCACTATGCCACCCCAGTTTGGACCAAGCCATATGCAAATCAGTCTTGACCCTGCCCCTCATGGGAACAGTCAGGCCTGACCTGCCAAGCCTGACCCTCCCTGGACTGGAAACAAGCCTCCTGGGACCGGTTGAGCATCCCCATCAGTCAGGCTAGCTTGAATCCAGTGGCATAGCGAGAAAGACTGATTTGCTTAATGCTGAGTCCATATTAGGGTGACGTAGTGAGCAAAAGAATGATAGACTGAACCCGGATCTCTTGACTGGGGGTGAATGTTTGATTTACTTAGCATGCCATCCATCATTTGTTGCTGTAGCACTTTTCCGCCCAAAGTGGGATGGGTCTGTCCAGACGTGGGTCCCTTGTTCGCTGTGCCACTAGATTCAAGTTAGCCTGGCTGATGAGGGGTAAAACCATGAAACCAGTCCCAGAATGCTTGATTCCGGTCCAGTGAGGACCCGGCATGGCAGTTCGGGCTGGATTGTTCACATGAGGAGCAGGGTCAAGACTGATTTGTATATGGCTGGGTCCAAACTGGCGTGGCGTAGTGAGCAAAAGAACAATGCATTTAAACCAGATCTCTTGACTGGGGGTGAATGTTTGATTTACTCAGCATTCAGTCCATTATTTGTTGCTGTAGCACTTTAAACATTAGTGAGGCCTTTGGAAAGGATAATGGTCATCAGAGTGTCTTGTCGTTTCTATTATGTTCAGTCTTTTAGACATGTGCAACCTGTTTCTCTCCACATCTCCTCCATCATCATATTGGACACCTCTCCTCATACCCTTCAGCACCCTCTTTTTTTTCACTCTCCTGAATGTACATTTCATAAGGGTGGGTAGAACTCATGGAGTTTCACTCTGCAGAATTCTACTGAGTTCTGTAATTGGGCAGAAAATATGCATCTCGCACTGCTCAAGCTACTATTTTATGGCAGTAGCATGAGCAGTGCTGAAAAATCAGCACGAACAGCACCATGGTTTGCGCAAGAGCATGCAGCCATTCAAGTTGAGTTTGCTGCCACTTGAGTAGAACGCCAGCAAACCTACTCGAGAAGCAGCCCTCTTACTGTGATGTCCATGTTAGAAAATTGTGCTAGAGGACCCAAGTCTCACATTTTCAGAAGCCTTCCGGGAGACAAATTCCACCACACAGTGACTGGTGGAATTTGGCTCAAACTCCACATTAAAGAGTAATGCAGAGAGACCAAAATTGCACCAATTCCGTTGACGGAACGAAACATTCCACCCATCCCTATTTCCTCTCATCTCCTTGTCCTGAGCATCCCCCAAACACACAACGTACCCACTCACCTGTAAACATTGCATTTTCCGACCTGTCAATATGTTGACAACTGTGTACCTCCTTCACACACATTTGCACAGAATCACAAATGGAAGTGTAATACGTGACCAGTGCTCTATGCGCCCTGCAACGAGGTCAAGGATTGGTTGACCATATATTCTGAATACCTTTTTCACCCACAGGCAGGCCCTATGAGGAACACACACTGTCTCAACTACAGAGCTCTTAATTGTGGCCAGTTATAAACAACTGGGAGCATCTCAGTTGACAGTATGCATTATACAAGAGTAATATGCTACACGAAAAACATAATACAGAAACACAACATCCTGAAAACAATCTGGAAATAGCTAAAACTCTTTAGGACTGCAAGGTAAAGTAAAATGTAAACAGGAACTAAATTGCTGACATGGGTTACCTTTACTTTGTTACTATTCAATGTTTTGAAATCGATTAGTGTTTTTACCAGTAAAGTTAAGGGCATGAACACATGAAAACAGGGTCAGAAATACAGCCATTTCAATGTCCTTCTTAATTACTACCAAGACTGAAAACCGGAGAGACCCGGCCCACTTAAAGCCTTGTGCAAGAATATCAATCAGCAGCACTCACCACATAATACATAATCAGCTGCATAATTTGCAGAATTTAATAAAAATGTATGTAGATATTATAATTGTACACCCAATTATGCACTCATGATGAAATACCTAGCCAGGCACTTATTTAACAGTCCGCCTTCAGCCGTTGATTAATTTGAACAGGATTGTCAAAAAAAGTAATAATGTTGCCTAGATAGGGCAAACATCCCAGTGTGATGAAATATAGAACGAGGGTTTTCTGCAGCAGAAAACAAAACCTTAAATACTTAAATATACTCTAAAGAGGATGAAAAGAATGAATCTTTGTTTGTTAGGAATTTTTAATTTCACTGTTCAAATTCATGTTCATATCACAGACTGTTATCAAGCAGCTGTTACTTAAACAAGTTCACGCGGCCCAAAGCACAGGGTAGGGGAAAAGCAAGTCGCCAGCATCCCACTCAACAGAGCAACAACGTGCTCTGCCTCACCCGTCAGCCCTAGGCTAGGGTTCTAGGGGTCTACTTATTAGTCCAGCACAAACCTACTAGGCTATTCCCTGGCGTCTCTGGGTACTAACCATAATAATAGCAGAACCAGACGGTAGTGCACCACTCAAATTTTTTTTCCTGTCCTGACAAGTGCCAATAGACCTGTTAGGGGCTAAAGAGGCACAAAACATGTTGACCCACTTCACTTTGGCAGCCCTTGAGGATCAATAAATCCACGTAAGGACCCACACACTGTCTTTTAATGAGGCTCGAGCTACCTAAGCCAATAACCAGACCAGAGTAGGACTGCTCCTGACCTATTTTATCTCACCTACCCGTGCACTACCCACCCCTCACACTCGCACGCACCCAATGGCTTCTTCAAAAGATCTCCGATAAGGAGCCCCATTTTGGGGGGGCCGTCAGGCATTGCAGCGCCAGCCCGACGAGGAGCAACGCCTAATGATGAAGCATGACATCCTCCGGGGTGTGTGAGGGAATCACGAAGAAAGACCTCCCTTTCCCCTCACGTCCAGTTAGGAACTGCACACCCTGCTGATTCTCAGTCCCTTTCAGGAGCCTGTGTGCAGGACCTGATTCAAACCTAGGTCCCAGTCCCTCAATTTTTTTAAACTTAAACAAGTTACTCATAATTTAGAAGTACCTCAAACATTTTGCAGTTTTTTAAAGGTCCTATGACCTTCATTATGAGTCACTGAGTTTTATGTGTGACAATAATTGATTTCACAAGGTCAACTGACAACAATGTTGGGTGCAATAATTCTTGCCTACTATAAGTTGTGCCCGTGAAACAGGAAACAACATGCTGACTTTGGGGCTTCATCCAAAAAATATTCATGTCCAAGTATTTACCATGCATTTTTCTCTGAATATATGTCAGCAGGTTTGACCTGCTGAATGATTCTAGCATGCAGTTTTTATCACACCCAGTATGTGGCAGGTAAAATAAAAACTGCAAAACGAATGTTATATTATGTGAATTTGTAGAGCACGGCTAACCACCTGTGAGGGTATCCAGGTGCTAAGTAGAGCAGTGTAAGAATTGGCTTTTGTAGTCTGGTCTGCCCTGTTCCCATGATGCACTGGGCCAGGGACAGACTAATTTGCATACAGCCAGGTTCTGAAACTAGGATGGTGCAATGAGCTAAAAAACAGTGTTGGATCTAGCCCTGATCTCTTGACTGGGTGAGAGTACTCTGCTTAATTCAGAGACTCTGTCCATCACCACCCCTTGTTGTAAATAATTTTGTCCACCCTAAACGTGGAAGGGTATACTCAGACGTGAGTCCCTTGCTCATTGCACCATCAGGATTCAAGCAAGCCGGGCCGAAGACGGCTGAAATGCCAGAAACCGGTCCCCGGAAGCTTGTTTCCTTCCCAGTGTAAGAATTGGTTTTTGTAGTCTGGTCTGCCCTGTTCCCATGATGCACTGGGCCAGGGACAGACTAATTTGCATACAGCCAGGTTCTGAAACTGGGATGGTGCAATGAGCTAAAAAACGGTGTTGGATCTAGCCCTGATCTCTTGAATGGGTGAGAGTACTCTGCTTAATTCAGAGACTCTGTCCATCACCACCCCTTGTTGTAAATAGCTAAGTAGAGCAGGCCTGAGTGGAGAGGATGAGATCATGCCTGTTTCGTCTGGATGAGCCATGTCTTGAGGTTCATTTGGAAGTCCATGAGGAAGGGGGAGGTTTTAAGGTGTTTTTTGGTAGGTTGTTCCAGGACTTAGCTGCGAGGTATGAGAAGAAGCATCCTCCGCTTCTGGTCTTCTTGATGCGAGGGATGTGTGCTGTTGCCTGGGATGCAGATCAAAGGTGTCTGGTGGGTTGGTAGAAGTTGAGGCGGTGGCTGAGGTAAGCTGGACCAGTGTTGTGTAGAGCTTTGTAGGCATGAGTGAGTAGCTTGAACTTTAATCTTTCTTGGACTGGGGGCCAGTGGAGATTGATGAGGTGTGGAGAGAAGTGGTTATTTTGCGGTATGCTCATGGTGAGTCTGGCGGCGATGTTTTGGATAGTTTGGAGTTAGTGTAGGACATGGGTGGGATTACAATGTAGAGGGCATTTCCGTAATCAAGTATACTTGTGATAACAACCTGGGTGACCATGTATCTGGTGTTCAGTGGGATCGCCTTGATAATCTGGCATAGCATTCGCAGGATGTGGAAGCATGATGAGGAGACGACGTTGATCTGTCTGCTCATGGAGAGGTTAGTGTCCAGGATGATTACAAGGGTCTTGGCATGGTTCGTAGGGGTAGGGGCCAAGTTCAGAGGGCCATCAAGAGGCATCCCAGGGGGAATGGTTGTTGCCAAAGATAAGGACTTCGGTTTTGTCTATGTTTAGCTGGAGGCAGCTGTTTTTCCTCCAGGATGTTGCTCATGCAGCTGGCAAAGTTAGCTTTGGCTGCCCAGGTTAAGTCAGTATTTGGGAGGATAAGCTATGTATCATCAGCGTAGGATATTATGTTGGTGCCATGGACTCTGATGATGGAGCATCATGTAGCCGTTGGAGATTATTGGGCTTAGCGATGACCCTTGAAGTACTACGCAGATGAGTTTCTTGAGTTCTGAGGTGTGGGTGGAGCCTAACTCGTTGAGTTCTGTCTTTGAGAAAGGAGGATATCCAAGTGAGAGCCAGTCCACAGATACCCATGTGCTGAACCTTTCTGTTAAGTGACTTCTGGGAGACCGTATTGAAAGCTGCGGAGAAGTCGAGGAGGATGTGTGTGGCTGTTTCTCCTCAGTTGAGAATGTTTCTGATGTCATTGGTGTCCGTAATGAGGGCTGTCTCTGTGCTGTAGTTGGTGTGAAAGCCTGATTGAGAGCTGTCTAGGAGTTAATATAGTTCTAGGTGGACTGCGAGTTGAGTATTGATGGTTTTCTCAATTACTTTAACTGGAAAAAATCAGGAGCAAGATGGGTCTGTAGCTGCTGGAGGTGATGGGGTCCGCTGTTGGTTTCTTCTATAGGGCGATGACTTCTGCATTTTTCCAGCAAGATGGGAAGTTGGCTGTGGTTATGGAGGTGTTGATGATGGCAGTGAGTATGGGGGAGATGATGGTTATTCAAAGGCTGCATATGAAGTAAAGGCAATGGTCTGAGGGGACTCCTGAGTGGATGGTATTCTTCAGGGTGGTGGTTTCTTCATTCGAGAGGTGCTTCCAGTTGCATAGCTTCTGTTTGGTGATGTAGGAGAGGCCTGACTGGTCGGGGGAGTTCGCACTGGAATGCTGTGGGTCTAATGTATTGCAGATCTTAGCAAGCTTCTGTTAAAAGAGGTTTGAGATGTCATTGCAGAGTGCTTGGGATGGGATGATGTTGGCAGCTGTAGTACTGGAGAACTCCTTGACAATGGTGAAGAGTTCTTTGCTTTTGCTGGAGCTGGCTTCAAGTCTGAGAGTGAGGGCCTTTTTCTTTGCATCTCAAAGTTGTCGGAGGTAGAGGTTGAGGGCGGCTTTGTATGTGGATCTTTTGGTGGTGTTTGTGTCAAGTGGACTCTCAGATGTCGCTTGTTTACCAGCTGTGTCACTTGTTTTTGTAAGTCTTGTTTCTGGTGGGAGCAGTGTGATTGGTCAGTCAGTGAGCCATTTATTGAAGAGCTTGATATCATCGTCGAGGTTCCTGGTGTGGTTGGGTGGGTGTTCATGTAGGGTCTTCTTGGTGCAAATGTCTTTGGATATTTTGCCCCAGTGTCTTGATGGTGCTTTTGGTTTTTCTGGTGGGGTGGCATGATGACTGAATATCTTTAAATGTATGATGTTGTGAGCGGGGTCATGTGGGTGGTGGTGATCCTGTTGTTGGAGGAGAAAATAGGGTCGAGGGTGTAGTCCTTGCATGAGCTGGATGAGTCTGAGGTTGTTGAGGCTGTGGAGGAGGGATGTGGTGGGCTGTGGAGTTAGTGTCTGTGGCTTCTTCCATGTGCAAATTGAGGTCCCGAGGTCCCTGAGGAGGATGTAGTCGGTTGATCTGATGGAAAGGGAATCAATGATGTCTGCACTGTGGTTTCAAAATTCCACTCAGGTGCCCGGGGATAGTAGGCAAGGGTTACTTTATGGGTGGTTCGTAGTCCGTTCATATTTTGCAGTGGAAGTATTCCATGAGGTTGGTGTCCAAGTCCATGGAGGTGGTCAATCAATCAATCAAACAGGACTTGTAAAGTGCAGCTATTCACCCGTGAGGGTATCCCGGCGCTGAGAGCCAACTGTTTGGGTGGTATCAGTTGAATAGCCAGGTCATGACTCACCTTCTGAATTCCTGGTAGTGCAATCAATATTTTTTTATGGATGATCGCAAGTCCTTTGCCTGGTGTATGATTTTGTAGGAGAGAGAGATGGCTGTGACGACGTCTGGGTTGGAGGCTGGGTAGAGCCATGTTTCGGTCAGGAAGCGAAGGTTGGGTGTGTTGCTGTTGAGGAGGTCCCAGATTTTGGTGGAGTGTTTCCTGAGGGATTGGACGCTGAGCAGCATGGCAGACAGTTTGTGTGGGGTGGTGGTGGTGGAATGTATCGGTTGTTTAGAGGTGTCAGTGTGGTGCAGGAGTAAGGTCTTACTGTGGTGCTGGGTTATATGCAACAGCAGCATGTTTGCTGGGGTGTGTTGTTGAGGTTGCAGAGGACAGCAGAGGAGTAGTGGCAGAGTTTGTTGGCTCCTGTGGCGGTTGTGGTGCTGCATTGGATGTTTGTAGGGCAGTGTTCCTGGCATTGAGTGCAGTCCAGGCGCAGACGGGCTTGCCTTTGGCACACCTTCGAATAATTCCAATATGTGCAGTAGCAGGAGTAGCCACACATATAGAAAGTTATTAGGTCACTTATAATGAGGGCCACTATACTGAATCCTTAAGGGTCCTCTTTTTCCAAAAATAATTTTATTGGCACATCGTATTGACACATTTATACATGAAATTGGTATGCACGCCAGGTGGAGCAGAAGGATACCTACTGATTCATTCTTAATAAGTTCCAAATGACAATGTGCAACCCTCAAGTCATTGTCAGAAACCTCTAGCGTTGTATGATGTGGAGGATTGAAGGAGTGGCGGAGAATTGAATGAGTGGCGGTGGCAAGCTGTACAGGATAACATTTCGCACAAAATTGAAGTCACTCTCAAGATATAGGATATAGAGACCTAATCTGACAAACAGTGTGCTACACAATGAGAAAAACTAATCTGGTCAGCATTGAATCATAGATACGACACAGGACAAGGAGTCTCTTTATAAGGTACCCCTTAGCTAACACATAACAGTCATCATCATCAAAAATAGAGTTTCTAATTCAGAAACAGCAGTCTTAATCCACAGCACAACTCCTCTAGCATATCCCGAATATTCCATGCCAAACACCTGCCACTGTCATTTATGCTGTAGTCTAGAGACCTCCAATGGTACCAAGTGTGTGGCCTGACGGACCACTGTGAGCTTTTCATCAGGTCAAGGCAGAGTTAATTTTATACTACTTTTGAGGGGAATTCATCCCCTGATATTGCAAATAATCGACATAATGGAAAAGGGTTAAAAAGGTGGAGAGACATTTTAATGGGCCCCATATGTTAGGAAAAATACATTTATGGTGAACATAGGTTATGGTGGGTGTGATATTGCATTGCTAGAAAACTGCTATAACATGGGACTGTGTAACAGATCACCTTGAGGAAAGTGGTTTAATATATAGTGTGGTTGTGCGACCTCAGCATGTATTAAAGTCACAATTTGTATCCGGTCCAATCAGGTTTGTTTGTAAAGCCTTAGCTCAGTCTTGGGTAACTGTAACACAGAGCAGTGAGGTTTGTCAATGGAACAAGTACAAAACATTAGGAAGTACCAAAACAGTTGAACAAGAAGAAAATGCGACACAATAAAAATCAGACACCAATTTATCAAAAATAGTCAAATAGTTTGAATATTTATCTTTAAAAAGACACCTTAATTACAAATATCCACAAGTGGGTTCAGGGGATGTGACTTTTTAAAAGAACAATAAATAAAAACTTTTCAATTAGTGCCATAAAATTTGCAGTTTATGGTTAGCTACAACATGTAACTTAAAAACAGCTTTAAGGGTTCTGTTGCAGTGCCCACCTCTGACAGAGTGCCAGTCACAAGGACCAATAAGGTCCAACAGAGAAGTTGCCTCACAAGGAGAGCAGTACACAGGTCAGTTCCAGGGTCTATGGGTGAACCACCATAGAAATCAATGGAGTGGTTCTGGTGGAAGAAATACAGGATTTTAAGATGCTCATGGATGCGGAGGATGGTGAGCTGGTATAAGTTATTGTGTTAATGCAGCATTTCAGTGACTCCTTGTCCTTTATCTCACCCTCTTAAGGACTAATATCTGAATTAAAACTAGGAGAAAACATAAAATTTGTATCTCCATAAACACCGCTGTTAAACAGATTATCTAAACACATACGGTTAGGCATATAATGTTGCTCTTAGTATAATTCTGTTAGACATACCACATGTTAGAAACAAAAATACATGATTGTCAGAAAGGTATATATTTGCACATCTCAAGCATCAATAGACATGATTATTTGTATGCATTATTCTTTACCATGTCTAATTTCATACACATTTCATTAATATGCTTCGGGTATATATTGCCTCCATGAGTATCAAATAAAAAGATCCAATGGGACATCCTTAATTTCCATCCTTTATATTCTAACTTGTATTAAAAGTGTTCATACCCATTGATGTTCTCCAGGATTTTATATTGTGTATATTGAAGGCGCCTTGCTTTTATTGTCCAACGCCCATAATAGTACAAATGGAGTCTGTTTCTTTCCCAATGAGATATGAAACAGTAGACATAAAAGGCTTTTTTTCATTAGTTTATAATGACAATAATTAGTTTCTATCAATCCATAAATATCACTTTTGGTCTTAACAAATATTTGAGACTATGCAGCTTAAACTTCACGTGGGTAAACCAACTATGCAAGTCTACTATTCCTTTACTGCCCTGAGCAAGACCACCGCTATGATAATAGTGATCTCAGCAGTCAATAAATTGATTCTTAAAGCAGCATTTTCATTTGCCTGCACAGTGTGAAAATCTATTTTGCAACTCAACTTATAAAACATAGAGTGACTTTTTAATATACTCTCTACCCTACAGGCACCAAACATTTTCCTGTATGCAGCTTGTCACTAAAAGAAAATTGCACCTGTCTGTTCGGTGCGGTTCACACAGTTTGTTGTATCTGCTGGTTCATGAACCAACACAGGTCTTGCAGGCTGCTAATACACTGCCCTGTGCTTCTAAAAACACATAAAGGTATATTTAGATTGGTACTATGCTAAAAAGCTACATATTTGGATATTAATTTGCCTAATTAGAGCTCACCTTGTTCAGGGTTCAGCAGTAACACAGTTGTTCCTTTTTTGGGAAAAACTGGGACCTGTAGCTATTCTTGACTTATACAGTAAGTTGGTTTCCCATTGGTCCTTATCTTTAACCAACCCGTACCCTTGCCTATTTAGCCTTCGTATTCTTTGCTTTTTAGCCTGCCTGTTCTTGTGCCGGTGGTTACCCATTGGTCCCTTATTTATCCAATCTGTTCCCATATCTTTTCAGCCTACCTATCAACTTTTTAGCTTGCCTGTTCTTGTACCTGTAGTTACCCATTGGTCCCTTATCTATCCAACCTGTACCCTTATCTTTTTAGCCTGCCTTTTCTTGTCCTTATATCACCATGTTTAAACGCAGGTGGCTCCTTATAGCCTACTTATATATATACTTTATTTCGGTTTGCATAAACCATAAAAGCAGTACATACACAATAAATAATTAAAATACAATGCACCATAGATTAAGAATCATGTGCAAAATCAATATCAATCAAGTTTTTGGAATGCAGTCACTGGCAATAGCTGCTAATACAGTCAAACATTCATCATGGGGACTTTGGGTGGGTAAAAGCTATCACAATAGTTCAGACAAAGCTACAACATGCGCTTTCACTTTGCTGTTAGCTTAGCAGAACTTATTCTCCAAGCCCAAAGCAAATACCTAGAGACATCAAAAACAATATACTCCTTAGTGTCACACCGAAAGATTCTGCTTGGTTCCCAAAAGTGGGATGTCCCTAAAGATTTGCATACAGGAACAATCCACCTTTTCTGGGACTACATAAAGCCGACATAGAAACAAAAAATGGTCATCTGTTTCTGGTAAAGTCAGATAGAACGGGCAATTGGCAGTTGTACAACACCTCTTGTCCCATTTACTTGTAAATGAGTTCAGTGGAAAAATGTCGAATCTAAACTTCATCAACACTGTTTTTGCTGAGGCCAGGCTAATCCTTTCTAAATACAACTCGAAGCTATGAAAAGATTTATAGGATAACAACTTCCCTTTGCCTAATTTTCCAGCAACTCAACTTAGAGGGGATCAGCTAAACATATATTTCAAAGTACCTGTAATCACTCATCTACAAACTACGTTTGGCTAATCTTGTAACAGAAATGCTAATGTATCTGCTTATAAAAAACATGAAATACTTTTGAAATTTTAAAAAAACTTCCCAGTTATACTATCTTTGTTATGCTCATTCCAGCTTAACTGTAGGGTATACTCCAAATAAGCTTTTTTCAATTTGACGAGGATGCCTTTCTTTTACGAATCAGGGTCTGTCCATAGTAAGGGCATCTTAATGATCTTACTTTGAAAGTTTAATTCGGCCCAACCAGGGGGTGCATGTGTTCTTACAAGATTCCTTAAATTCAACTAGAACTTTCCTATACTGGGTCAATTCCTCTGCAGACCACACCCAGTATGTCAATGGTTTTAAGTGGGCTCCATGGTCAATTTGTTGTAAAGAAAGGTCCAATTGAAGTGGAGTGCTTTGGGGAAGATTGCAAAGAGATCAAATAATTCTGTTTTCAATAAGTGTGAGGGATGACACATCAGCACATCCCCAAAGCTCTGCACTATACATGGTTCCCGCCATAGCAGTAGCCCATTAAGCTTCCAAAGCAGGGGACACAACGCTACTAAAAGTGTTTTTGAATCTCCTCACTATGACAGATGCTCTTTGATTAAGGGTTGACCTACCTGTCCCACCCAGATGGACCAAGGAAATACTATTGGCGAGTCTTTCTCAAGGGGGACCCCATCCAACCTCATCTTGCCTCTGAATGACCTGTGTGGTTTCAGCACCATAAATTTTGATTTAGAATGGTTCACCTCGAGACCTTTAGCAGTGCACAATTCTCAAAAGCTTTCCAAGAGTATTTTGAGGCCTGCGGGCATTCTGGGAATCAGGAATGTGTCATTCGCAAGCATGAGTATTGGCAGACTATAGCCCACAGATTTAGGGGCATCGTGTCTGCATTGAGTTAGCCAGTTAACTGCTCCGTTTATATACAGGTTAAAAAGTGTAGAAGGTAATGCGCATCCCTTCCTGACCCCATGATTAATTGGGATCCTTGGAGTAAGATCACCACCAGAGTTCCACCTCACCTGAGCATATGTGCCCGTGTATAAGAGACGTAAGAGTCTCCGGAGGTCTTCGGAAATGCCATAGGAATCAAGCACTTTCCAAAAGCTGTCCTTTGGAACCAAAGCAAATGCCGCCCTTAAATCAATAAAGGCAACATAGAGGTGGTCTTGTCAGATTATGACATACTTCCATCTGACAGTCCAAAATAATATTATTATTTGTTAGCCAGGAGTGTAATCTTGCTAGCACCTGCCCGAAAAATAATTTCTATTATCAATCAGGCTGATTGGTCTATAATTTGATTTCATATGCCTCCTCCCCTTTTTATAAATGTAGACTATGTGGGCTCCCTTCCAAGATGGGGGTATCGCCCCTCTGCTCAGAATAGCGTTTCCCTGGGCATTCAGATAGGGGATCCATATTTCAGGTTGCTACAGGTTAAGATCCCCAGAGATGCCGGCTGGGACTCGGGCTTTCTCTTTTTTCATTAGCTATAGTTCCTGGGACACTTCCTCAGCATTAAAAACAACAAAGGGGTCCCCTAAGAAGTCCCATAACGTGGTTATGGTAGTGGGTGTGAGAATTTCTACCTCTCTCTTTTCTAGTTCCTTCGGGTCTCCTTCGATTGTCTGGTCTAAGATGAGAAGAGGAACTGAGGGCGGCTCGGACTACCCCATCATTACATGTGTGTCCCACTCCCTGTAGAGGTCAGCAAAGTGGGTTAACCAAGCCTCTGGTTCTACCACTGATTCCAAGTGATCGTCTATGGTGTGGATCCCTTTATTATTAACTTCCAGAAGCCTTTAAAATTTATATTCTGGAGGGCTTCGGCCAGATCGTCCCACTGCTTTTGCTCCCAATGCCTTTTAGCTTGTATCTGGGTAGTTCTAAATTATTTTCCAGCTACAGTAATCGCTCCTCTTGCTCCTTTTTTTACTAATTCTAATAGTTTGGTTTTGGCTAGCCTATATTCTTTAGTGTACCAACCTTAGGGGTTTGTTACATAGGGTCCCATTTTCCCCCTTTTTTGTGAATATAGTTTTGTTGGAATACCATTAATGCCCAGTGAATTCACCCAAAATATAATAAGGCCTTGTCCCCATCTACTAGTAATGCCAGTTTATCTGCAAATAAATTATATATTTGGGTTTCAGTTTTGGGTATCGGTTGCAAGAGTGGGCCATTTTATGCACCTTCTAAAATTACAGGCCTCCATTGAGCTCAAAGAGATGTTACAGGAATGTCTGCTGTCCGCAAATGGTTCAAGTTGGAAAAGGACATTTAGTGCATCATGGTCACTATCATGGTCACTATCTGGTCTTGGGATTACTTTCATATTGAGCATGTATGGCCACAGTTCCCTGTCTAGAAATATATAATTGATGTGGCTTAAGTAAGAGCCTCACTTGAAGTTTGGATGTGGTGGGGAATGAGACAGGGTAGAGCCATTCACCACCCTTAACCTGTGGGCCTTGAGCAGATGACTCACTTGGGCAGAGTCCTAGTGCCCAGGGAGGTGGAAACATAAGATGATCTCCTCTGGTTACACAGTGATTCTATCTGGCCAGAGCCTCTGAACCTAGGAGAACATAGGTACAGCAGTCACCTGCAATAATATTTGGGTAGCTAGTGTATAGCTCCTATATAGTTGCCACTAAACAATACACTGTTCCGGAGTATAAATTAGGGGGTACTGAGTGAAGAGAGATGTTATAAACAGCAAAGATAGTCTTAAGTACTATGCCCAATATGTCTGTGCATTCAACTGGTACTCTCTAAGTTACAGGAAACAATCCAATTCTTAGCCATATCAGTAGCCCATCAGAGGCCCTCCCTGAGTTGGAAGGTTCAGCATTTGAATGAAATCTGCTGTACCCCGATCTAGCACTGGTTCCATCACCCAGGAGTAGAATGCTATGATGATGATCAATAAATGTGCCGCATTCTGGGTCCCCCAGCTTCAATCTAACCCCGGCAACATTTCAGGACAGGAATTTCAGGCTAGTGTTTTCTCCCAAGTTACCTCTGAGACCTGAGATAGAACGATGGGCAGTTGGCTCATTGGTGATATTGACAGTGTTGGATCGCTGGAGGCTACCTTTTACTTACCCACCTGCGTACATCTCACACTAAAAATCACCCCCCCTGGAGAAATTGGAGTGGGTTGTATCTCTTGTGCCAGAAGTTTAATGGACACATGCTTTTCCAGGGGCAGTCAGTCAATATATCCCAAGTCAACTACACAAGCCTCAATTGAATTAGAGTTGTGGTGCGTAGGAAAACCTGAGAGATCATACAACATTGTGTTTCGGTAGCAGGAGAGGGAAGGGGAGCATTGGCCTTAAGTCTAATTTGTGAGTCAATGGGGGAGCCTAAGTCTATGCTCTTGGGTGGTTTAACTGGCCATTTCATTTCAAAGGATTCTCATGTGGCCCATTCAAGTCCTTCTGGAATGGAGCTCTACTACCATTGCCACCCAAAAAAACGAATCTGCCATTTCCCCTACTCCTTTGGCGCTTTGCCAGACCCAACCTTCCTTTTGATGCATTAGGAGTATCTGCCTTCATGGTACATGGTACCCAATGCAACAATGGATTGGGAAGTGTGCCAGTATGCGGGGTGACTAGAATGACTAGAATGGGGTCACTCAACCTTTTCTCTTTCTGGAACAGAGGTTGTATTATAGGTCAATACCAGGGTCTACAATCTATCTATTTTATAATTTAGTATTTTGGCGAGCCTGCTAATACTATCTTTTAGGTCCTTGATCTCCTTATTTAAAAAGTCTTGCTGCAGGCATGTGGATACCATCCCCACAGTAGATATCATAGGATGACTTGCTGGTGGAGAGGGTTCTTCAGTGATTTGGTCAAATAATGGCCCAACACTTCATATCTGTTGGTACATTCAACCGCTCTGGTGTGTTTTTCACTAACCGAGGTCACGGGTAAGGCCCTGGGAGAGACTATTGGTGGGATAGTGTTAGGAAGGGACTCAGGTAGTTCCAATAAAATGCTGGGATGTGGTGGATCTGTGCAGGTACTCTTAGATTTGTCAAAAAAGGATAAGATATCACTTCTCCTGCCCTTCCCTGTTTTAGTACCCATAGCTTTTGGACCCAGTAACCCTTCCACCTCTTCAACTAAAATATCAATTTCCCCAAGAGTGCAGTTCTCCACAGAATTTCTTGGAAGTTTCCTTGCTTTACCAAACAAGAGATTTTATTGTTGGCCTTGCTTTTAGCTATATTAGCCGGGAATGCAGGTTCTAGCAGATTGTTCAAAGGCTATGTCCCAGTAGATTGTACAGCATCAGAGGATAATATTTGCAAATATGAATGTGTCCAGAGCCTTCAGTATCATCAAAGAAGTAGGGCACTGATGGAACCAGATTGTAACGTTTATAATTGTTATCACCAATTGGTAGATTCTAATGCAGGTCCTTCATAGCTGGCAGTTTTCCAGTCTGACCAAGTTTTTAACAGAATAGAAGGGAGGGATGTAAACACCTGGTTCAGGCTTAAGTGCCAGGTGCTTGTTACCCATGGTTTTATAAAGCTGCCGTACTTGAAGAGACCCCATGAATAGGGCAGCTAGCTTACAGGGAGCTCTTTCTTAGGTAAGTATATTTACCGGTATAGCCAAAGGAGGCTATGTTAAAAAAAAAAACAGGAGTGAGTTGAGAGCATAGGAACTTGTGCCAGTGAGGTTAACCCTGTACCACAAAGTACATTAATAGGAGAAACAAAATGCAGTCCGCCGGGGGGTTTCACTACACTCCTAACCCTAAAGTATCGTGGATTATTCTCTTAGAACAGTATCACTCAAGACGAGGTGAAAATGAAGAGTTGGAAAAAAACAAGCCACACTTTTGGTCCAGCAAGACGGTAACATCCCACACGAGCCTGGAGTAATTGGCAAAGGGGGTGACCTTGCCCTCTTTCCTCCTGTTGCTGTTGGGAAGCAGGACTGGCCTGCCCTTGGCCCGAGTGGGGCCCATGCTCATCCTGCACAGAGGGGCTCTGTGGGTCTTCAATAGCACTAATCCAATTCAGGTGTAGGTCCAGGAGGGATTTCTGGGACATGTAGTCCCCAGCAGTCGCGCTCCGCGACAGCCCTTATCCCAGACCTGCCAGCTGTGCAGAATGTCTCGAAGGGCTCTCACTCAATGTGCAGGTAGCCGGAAAAAAACGGTAAAGGATGCATCACAGCTCCCCAGTGACAGGATTGTCAAAGAGTTGTTTAGCACATCTCTCCTACCTATTAAGTGTAGATTCTATACATTATTCTAGTTTTGTGAATCTCGTTATGGCAATTTAACATCAAGGGGCATATTACCAACAAAGTGGCGAAGAGAGGTGTTAGCCGCCTTGGCTTAACGCCTCTCTTCGCCACTTCGGAAACGCTAGGCTGCACCATATTACCAAGGATATGGTGCAGCCTAGCGTTTCCCCATGCGATGGCGATACGTTTTACAACTTAACACCAGCGCAGGCAGGGAAGGTTTGTTTATGTACAGGAAGGTGTTCCTTCCTGTACATAAACAAAGCTTAAATGCCATTTTGTAACTTACATGTGTGCTGCTTCATGCAGCACACATGTAAGTTACAAATTGGCATTTTTAAAAAGAGGTTTGTTTTCCCTTCCTGTACATAAACAAACCTTGGCATTTCGCTTTTTCCATGTGTGCTGCACAAGGCAGCACACATGGAAAAAGCAAAACGAGGAGAAATTAAGCATTTCTCCTCATTTCGCCACACAAATTCGGCGATGCCACCTATTATCGCCTTTCTTGATAATAGCTGACAGCGTCGCAGTGAATGGGTGTTGCGGTGGAACGCCCACCGCAACACCCACTGCGCGCCCCCTTTCACAATGAGTTTATCGTGAAAGGGGCCCTATTACCAAGGCAGGGTTAAGTCAATTGCATAAAAAACAACAATTGTGGGGGAGGGTCTATAGGGGAAATATATTTAAAGACCTAGTAATATCCTATCCCCTAATCTAACTGACAACAAATACACAAGGGATGCTAAAGGTCTATGTGTGGCTCAAAAAATTATTGTCTGCTGTTCAGAGGTTAATGCATGAGAAGTGCTGAAGAGTGAGACAGAAAGTGGTATCTTGAAGAAGAAAGAAAATACCCATCAGCCCACCCGATGGCGGAAACTCATCATCTGGGATTTGTTGTGAAACTGGTATCTACTAGGTTACTCACTTGAAATAACGTGAGAGATCCTAGTGTATGATCCACCAGTGATGGAAGCCAAACAGATGTGGTACAGGTGCTGAAAATGGGAGAAAGTTGCAGTGCTCAAAAGGGTGTGTAAAAAACAAGAAAAAGTGTGAGAATTAAAATTGTCTAGTTTGGTGCCAAGAATTAACTTTAATGGAGAGGCCACCACATTGACAAGGTTAAAAAACAGAGTGTAGATAGTGCCAACAAATACTACTATCAAAGAATGGTCGACATGTTTCAGCCACAAAATGGCTTTCTTCAAAACACTACTGCAACATGTGAGGACAGAGTGGAAAATATCTGTCCGTTAAACACAGAAACAATTTGTACCATGCAAAACAAATAGCCTACCGTACTTTAAGCACTGGAGGTTGAAAACATGGTCAATGAAAATTCTCACTTGTGAACAAACAACACAAATACATGCAAATACAGTTTTCTGAAGACAGATAATATATATCTAAACATATAATGGCCTTAAGTCCAGTTTAGAAGCCACTTAAGAATTATACAAAAAACCAAAGCACACAGTAGTAGACCAAGGTTTAGCACATCGACTTCTTTTGTTTCCTAAATTCGTGTGGTGGATCATACACTAGGATCTCTCACGTTATTTCAAGTGAGTAACCTAGTAGATACCAGTTTCACAACGAATCCCAGATGATGAGTTTCCGCCATCGGGTAGGCTGATGGGTATTTTCTTTCTTCTTCAAGATACCACTTTCTGTCTCACTCTTCAGCACTTCTCATGCATTAATCTCTGAACTAGCAGACAATAATTTTTTGAGCCACACATAGACCTTTATCATCCCTTGTGTATTTGTTGAGGGTTAAGTCAATTAACGTGGTTTTAAGCCACGTTAATTAACTTAACGCTGCCTTGATAATAGGGCGATGCAAATATCGCCGCGTTATCGGCAAAAAAGTGCCGATGACGCGGCGATAAGGGGCTTGATAATATGACCCCAAATTCTTCTGCACGATACTCTGTACTACACCCCTTGAGATTTGTCGCTACACAGTGTTATTGTTTTTATTCAGCTAAGACAGAACTTTTATTATTATATACTATATCCCTATCCCCATAGGAAGACTATTTCAATATCCTGTCCCACTCTTCCCGATTATTTAAGCATTTCCAATGGGTAGCAAATTTAAACATGAAAGATATTCCCTCTGATTTCGTTTTAGGGTAAGATCCCCTTCCCTTCTTGACAGTTCTACCCTTTCCAAAATACACCATTTTATGCCACATTCTTTATGTTTCATCTCCTAAAAATACTCCACAAGTGGGGCATTCTTTTTACATTTCCTAATAGAAGATTTAAGTTTCTTAAGTCTTATGCTGAGTTCTATCCCTGTTTTCTCAACAAAACCTTTACCAAAGGGACATATTATAAGGTATATCACACTGCTGCTTTTACAGTTCACCATCTGCTTAACATAAGGTACAACACCATCAAATGTGATGTTTTTGCCTTTTATTATATTATTACAGTTGCCACACTGCTCACAGGGGAAATTCCCCTGGAGCACACTATTATCATGTATGTATGTACTTCTCTGCCTAGTCGATATCGGTTCTTTATAGGTGTGGACAAGGCAGTTGCGATTAGTATTATTTCGCCTATGCGCAATAATGGGTCTTTCTAGTTTCTCCCTACCTGGGCATTTCAGAATGAGCCAGTTATTATTAATTTGGTTTTTAATCCTATTGCTCGCTGGATTGAAGTTGGTCACAAAGGTAATACGTTTATTGGCAGTATCCATATTTTTAGGTTCCAGCATAACCTCCCTATTTTGAGATTTGGCCCGCTTATATGAATTTTTAATCAGTCCGTTAGGATAGCCATGTGCCCTCAATTTACTTTTAATGACCTCGGTATGTGTTTCAGAATCCTGCATGTTAGTGCAATTCCTTCTCAAATGTAGGAATTGTCCAAAGGGGATGTTGTCACGTTGAGTCTTAGGATGATTAATTTCATAATGTTTTATGGTTCTTAGCGTTATGTATAGCTCAATTTCAAGGGACTCATTTACAACTTGAATTCTAAGATCTAAGAAGTCCTCATAAATAATCCATTCTAAAAAATATCAGAAAGGAATTTCCTTTCACCTTGCCAAATAAAAAATATGTAATTGATATACCGAGACCAATAGGTCACAATCTCGAAATGTTGAGTCATTTCATTATAAATATGTTGTTCTTGAAAGACTCCTACATAGATTCATGCCAGATTCGGAACGCAATTTGCTCCCATGCTGGGCCCCTTTGCTTGTTTGTATAAGATATTATTTAAAAGGAACATATTCTTAAGAATGATACGATACAGTCTATTACAAATTTAGTTCGCAGTGTTGTATCATTAGCCTCTTGCAAGATCGTTTTATAATGCTTATATTAAGTCTTGCAAGATATTAGTATATAAGGACTCTATGTCCATAATTACCATACAATTAGAGTCCCTGTCAAAATTTACTGCCTCCATTTTATATATTATTGCTGAAGTGACCTTAATATTGGACTTCTGTCTAGCTACCAAAGGCCTAAGAAAGGCCATAGAAATATATCAACATATCTGCTTAAAGGCTCTGATAGGGAGATTACACTTGACACCATAGGTCTCATGGGAGGATCAGATGCATTTTTATGTATTTTGGGGAGACCATATAGGGCAGGAATTACAGGATATTCGTTCAACAAGAAACAACATTCCTCCTCATTAATTACACCCTCCCCCTTGGCTAACAGACGGTCTATTTGTGCCTTCAGTTCATCTGAGATATTCATTTGCATCCGCATATAATGCTCCTTCACCAATAATAGTTTGTCTATGCTTTCTTCATATTTGTTAGATTCTCTGCTATGGAACTACCACCTTTATTGGCCAGCTTGATGGTGCTGTTCTCACATTTACCTAATGAATTTAATACTGTACTTTATTTTGAACCTAAATTGTTATGCCCAAAAATTATATATTCAAAAGGTTTTTGAAAGTCATCCTCGTCCTCAACTTGAGACATTCAGGCCAGTAACATGTCTGGAAGTCGAGCGAACCATGACCAAAATGAGAAGTGGTTCACCACTTGATGCGGCTCCCATCAGATTCCTCAAAACCGTGGCCCCGGTCATCGTTCCCACGGTCACGGAGCTCATTAATAGCTCACTTACCCAGGGATCTGTCCCTGCCAGCTGGAAGAGCGCGGTGGTAAAAGCACTCCTTAAAAAACCTCAGCTCGATCCAGCAGACATGGGAAACTATCGACCAATTTCTCTCCTACCGGCAATCAGCAAGCTAGCTGAGAAACTGGTCAACAGACAATTGTCTCAGTTCTTTGAAACAAACAACATCTTACGGGAATCCCAAACTGGTTTCCGCCCGGGCCATGGCACAGATACTGCCCTCCTCGCCGTCATCGAGGAGGCAAGGCGCATACTGGATTCAGGAGGGTCAGTGGCAGTGATCCTCCTGGATCTCAGCGCAGCCTTCGACACAGTCAACCACCGTGTCCTCCTCCATCGGCTCGCGGCAGCAGGGATCACCGGGACGGCACTTAGTTGGACAGAATCCTTCCTCACCGGACGCACGTTCCAGGTATGGGACGGCATCTACCACTCAGCCACCCTCCCCCTCACAAGCGGGGTCCCTCAGGGATCTTCCCTGAGCCCGACGCTGTTTAACGCCTATATGGCTCCCCTGGAAGACGTGGTGACACCATTTAACATAAAAATGGTAAGCTACGCTGATGACACTCAACTGGTCGTCTCTCTATCCCAACTAGCCGACCACCCAGAGAAACTGGCGAACTGCCTTACCCAAATACACAGCTGGATGAGTGATTCATCACTAAAATTAAATGGGTCTAAGACCGAAGTGATGCTCCTGGGAAAACAATGGGCAACCATCCCCCCAACAGTCTGGCCCGACGTATTCGGAGAAATCCCCTCCCCGAAGCGGGAAATCAAAACCCTTGGAGTATGGCTCGAACCGGAGCTCACCATGAAGACGCAAGCGGCCAAAACTGCTGGCACCTGTTTTGGGCTCATGCGCACCACCCGTAAGATCCTCCCATTACTACCTCCTCCCTCTAGGAAACTTCTTATCCAGGGGCTAGTATTGTCCCGTCTTGACTACAGCAATATGGTCTACCTGGGCGCTCCAGAGGCCACCCTGACTAGACTACAGCGGACACAGAACGCTGCGGCCCGTCTGCTCACGAACCTTCCTTCGAGAGTGTCAGCAAAACCAGCCCTCAAGGCCTTGCACTGGCTCCCTGTTCGCCAAAGGGTGGAATTCAAAGCCATGTGTACAACACACAAACTTATCAACGGATCTGGCCCTACTATCCTCAGCAGCCTGGTCACCCCCTACAAAGCATCCGTATCCCTCTGTTCAGACAGTGAGCACCTGGCCAACGTCCCCAAATTCAAAAGGACCCGCACCGGAGGCCGACGATTCTCGGTGCAAGCGGCCGCGAGATGGAACTCCCTCCCACGCACCCTCAGACTGGAAGCCAGCTACCTGACCTTTCGCAAAAAACTGAAAACGCACCTATTCCCGAAATAACTGTTCCTCCTCCCTCCCTCTCCTTACAGGATAAACATTCTCCTTACAGCGCGGGGATGCCCTTGGGTCACCAGGCGCTATACAAATCGCTAAAAGAAAAAAAAAAGAAAAAAAAAAAAGGTCTCTCTACTGGTCTTTCAAAGGACTCAATCGCCTATTCCAACTTGTGACTATTAGATTTAAACCTTAAAAGAGTTTTTAGTCCTGTACTATTATAGGGTTCTATAAAATCCTTACACTCGAAAAATGTCTTTAATCTAATTTCCCCCCCAAAATCTTGTAAATCCTTCTTTATTTCAAATGTATTGATCCTTGCTGAGGGAGCAAAACTAAGACCCATACATAACACTGTAAGCTCTTCATTTGACAATGCCCTATTTGAGAGATTAATCACTAGAATTATATAATTTTCTACTCCCAATCTTTTGACTTTGGGTTTTAATGTACATTTGTCTCAATTGCCCCCCATTCAAATGCTGATACTGACCTCTACCTCGCCCCCTCAAATTTATTGAACTGTTTTCATTGTTGATGCACTAGAAATGTTCCACTGAGGAGGATGCAGCAGAAAAACCTTCCCTATTTCCTCCTTGTGTATCATTATGGTTGCTGTTGGTATTGGTTCCATTGCTACCACAGTTGTCTTCTGACTCCGAGGATGTATTGTTGTATGTCATTTTAGATTCCGAATGAATTTTTCAGATTCATGCCCTTATAATTTGCGTTGCCCTTATATAGGTATAGAAATCCAGCCCTTATTTAGGCATAGCCCATGCTACCCAAATACAGGCATGGCAACTTCCATCCGTTCATCTACGTCACAACGATTTCTTACAAAAACGGACTCTTAATCTGTAAGGGACTTCCCTAGCCTGGATATTGATTTCTCCAAGAAAGTCATTATTATGCATGAACAATTATTCCTTAGGGGTTCATCCATGATGTTCATATGTCCGACTTTACGTCAAAGCTGGCATTCCTAAATACCTTCAAGGTATAAATATACCTTCACTTGTTATGGCAAAGCACGGTGTGGTTCAGTGCAGCTAGGCTACCTACTTGCCTGACGCAGCTTGCTACAGCAAGTGCCGAAGGAAGCCGACTCTTCAGCTGACGCACTAAAAAAGAAGCTGACATCCTGCCGAGAATCCAGCTCCAGTGTTTCTGACTCCCCTTGCGGGGTGTTGGGAAATCGAGTCCCGAGACAGAGCTACCAACCTCTTTCATTCTAAAGGTATGGAGCTGATTAGAACCTAGAGAAACCTTTTGGCAATTCTTGGCAGAACTAAAACTTATGCTAAGCAGCACTTACTTCTTCCGTGATACTAGACCTAGGTTAGGTACATTGGAGTAGGCGTATTTTAGAAGCATCAGTTGAGTATTTTAGCCAATGTCATTTATGTATGTCTTTTTACATGTCATAGCAACAGACAATGCTATTACAGTATTATTTTATAATACTATTCCTGGTTTACGCATTATAGTTTGCATTCTGTCTACCGATTGTAGCAGGTCACCTCTATTGCATGAAAAAGAAGACTGTTCAATAAACCTTTTATTGACAACGCCCGTCTCACTATTTCTCTGCAACCGTGTAGAAAGTAAGCATGTACGTTTGACTGAGTAAAATAGTTATCTATTGTTTCCATGACTTTGAAGATATTTGTTTCAGTCCTAGGAAAACAAAGTTGTCATGTTTATGCAGTTGTCAGGAACTAATCCCTTCTTGTCTATTCGAGAAAGTTTCTAGTGACCTCTGAGTTAGTCGGGACACACAATTCAGTTTAATATACTCAATAGAGACATACTGACCTCAGTCCTAAGTCAAAACTATAGTATACATTATTCCAATGCACAGAGCCTATTGGGAATATAGGAACTACACTACAGTATAGAAAGTATCTGAGAATGTTGCAAGTTTCCTAGGCATACAACTATGGCTATTACATCTCAAAGGTGATCCCCTTGTCTCAAACTATACGGTTTCATAATAGTCCTTCCCATAATTTGGAAATGCTAGCTCCATACTATATCTTTCAACATCTTTATTTTATTCATCTTTTTATTTGCCAGATATTCTTTATATTTCTATAACTACATTTATTGATTCCAACTTCTTCTTTGCTTCTTCCAGAGCTGTTTTATCTCTTAGTTCTTTCTCTAGTGCTCCTAGATAGATTCACTCTGCCATTATAACCTCAAGCATGTTGTCAACCCTACAGCTATGCACATTTATTACTAATATGTACGTCATGCTCTCTCGTGCTTCCTTTCGAACTAGAATGGTCCACCCATATGCTGTGGTCTGCGAATCTGGGTTGAAATTATCACTGATGAAGAATTTTCATTTTGTTGCGCACTCATAAGAGATATTTCTCCGAATGGGACATTTTGGCTGATTCACTATAAATACTTACACAGAGTATATTACACTTGGGTTACTATGGTGAAGCATGGTATGTCGTCTGACTCTTACTGCCTCTGATGCGCTGCCCCACTGCAGCTTTCCTTCACCTTGCATGATCATGCTCCAGAATTGCGCCCTTTTGGGCTTCTGAGATGCACACTCTAAATATTATGGTAGACGGGGTGTCCCCATTACTCCCTTTCAGCTTCTTCTGGAGGTGTGACGGATGCCCAGAAGCACTATCGGAAGCTGTTAGTGATGGCTTCCCTATTAGGTCACAGAAGGTTAGCATTGTCATGGTGGAGCACAGGTTCCCCAAATTTCAAGTGTTGGTTGAAAGACATGATTATGTGTAGTGAATTGGCTCAATCATGTGCTGAACTTTTTTCGCCTGCCGCTCGTCCAAGAGATTTTTTCGGCCCTCTCTGCGCTTATGTGGAGAGCCTGAACGAGCATGAGATGCTGGTATAACTCTCTATATTAAGTGGTGATTGTGGCAAAGAGAATATGCCTTAATGAATTGATGCTGTGGTAGGGTTTACATTGTTGTTATTTGGTGTAGAGCTGATTTTAAGGGTGTAGCTAGGGTGAGCTGCGGCACATTTCTAGAAAGCTGCTAAAGTATCTTGTTACTATGCGGGACTATTGCATGATGTACTGTGGTTGATTATTGCTGGAAGTGCTTTATTTGTGTTACTTCAATAAATTCAATAAAATAATAATTAAAAAAAGAATCTTTGGATGAAAGTTGCAGGAATGTATTGCCATGTGCCAGTAGCTTTTTAGACTGAGGAGCATATTTATAAAAATAATCGCACAGTGCAAGAAGCTACCTTGCTGCACTGTGTGATAGGGAAAGAGCAAGAATGCACTGTATTTAACATAATACAGCGCATTCCAGTGTTTTCCCTGTGCTGGTGCACAATGTGCTGCCTAGCGCCAATGCAGACACCCTTGCACCATGATGGCAGGGTGATGGCGCTGTAAGCAGGAATGTTTTTGTGCAGCAAGGGACACTTTGTTGCACAAAAACAATCCTCTAAGGCATTGTCTCTTTCTATGTGTGCTGCAGAATTGAGCACACATAGTAGGAGGAAAAAAAGAAATGAAGATATTTCTCCTCATTACGCCTCACCTGGGGAGGCATAGCATTTTGGAGCATTCCCAGGTCTACCATTAATGGTAAATCTGGGAATGTGCCAATATCCATGGGAGGGTGCATGCGAACACCAACGCCCCACCCATGGAACACCTCCCTGAGACAGAGTAATGCAACACAGCAATGTGGCCTTGCGTGACTTGATAAATCTTACTTAGTCGTTGCGTCTCACTTGTGCCCCATTGCAAGACGCTAGGGTGATGCATCTTTGTGATAAATATGCCTCATAATTTGGCTTGGATTACATGCAGGTAAGTGGCTTCCATTTGGTTGGTAACACTTCAAGGTGACTGGGAAAATATCTACTGAGCACTTTTTCTCACTTGCCTGGTGTATGCAAAAACTGCACTGCTAAAAAACTTTGGGGCCGGTTACTAAGGAATGGCGATAATGGGCTTGATAATATGCCGTAGAGAATTCCAAAAGAAGCCCATGTTAACACCAGGAAATGGACTTCTATTGGAATTCTCAAGGGCATATTAGCAAGCCCATTATCGCCGCTTTAGCAGCATTTTCCTGCCGCTAAAGCGGCAATAGTTTTAACGCCGTTCCTTGATACTATGCCCCTGTATTTCTACTGTAACACTGCTCTTATGATTTCTAATATAGAATCTCGAAAGTAATTTTTGAAGTTGTTCCACAATTCATCAACTCAAAAGCTTATAAGCAATTATTCTTGTTGATTACCACTGCTAGTACTCTTATGTCCACATTAACAGTTTTAATGTATTTCTGTTTTCATATTATCTGAAATGCATTGAGTACTGAATTGAAGCTTGAAAGAACTATTCTTGTGCATTTCATGTTTGTAGGCACTCTTCTGATGGATAATGATTTCAAGAAATCAACCCCATTTGGCTGGGACAGTCCTTAGGTATGTTAGCAGTGAGGGATGTGAGCTATGCGTAACTTTTATTTTGCAGACAACTTACTATTATGAATTCGTGGTTTGGATATCAGCCCTTTTTATTGGCAACTTCTTATCAACTTTGTTTTTTCCTGTGTTTTGCCCAGCACTTCATATTTTTAGGTCAAGCCTAGCAGCGTGCATGCACTGCTCAGCAAGATATGCTATATTATTCACTTCTGCGGGCTTTAGCCATGCCCATGCTGCCGATTGATTCAAGTGTGTGTCGTTCTGAAAAGATTTCTTCTCTATGGTTTCTTGTGGGTATATGTCCCACCTTCTCAAGTCTTACTCCTCCACTGGAGTATTGTCCGATTAGGATATCCTTTATCTGAAGGATCCTTCCTTTGTGTTTGTGCACTCTTTGTTTGCCTCTGCTTCTGAATTAGCACTGCGCCTGCTTCAGGACGCTGCACTTCATATTCCTGAAAGCATTTGAATTTCCTAACCAGTAGCATGTGTTTCTGTGTGTAATCAAACTTAGCGGCTTTTGTTTTCTCAGCAAAGCTCCTGCTTCACATTTCATGTTTTGTTTCACCATCGCACCAGAGTGTTGAAATGTGAGCTCCCAGATCATTCTTGCCTGTCTGCCCTCTGCCCCCTCCTTCACACAGCAGCTGGTCCATCCTACATCATTGAAGCAAAATGAACACCAACCTTCCTTGCTCTTCAGAAAACCCCAGTTTTCGTTTTCCAAATTCTGTTGTTTCCAAAGTTAATCTCTGCAATAAAAGAGGTGCCTCTTTTATTCCCCAGAAAGCTCCAGCTCCCCACATTCGCCTACCTACTCTTTGTTGGAGTGTGGACAGCTCTGCTCCTGTCAGCGATTTCCATCCGGGATTGAGACATTGTGTGAAAAATGGCTGGTGTTTATTTAATTAATCATATGTGTGAAAATGGGGAATATGAAATCATCAGGTGGTCAAGAAATGGCTGCCATAATTACTCAGTGTGCCTTCTCCCAAGCACACAGGTCCCCACCCTCTGCAAAAGAACACTTTCATTGGTTTTTGTGGACAGTGAAACCTTCCAAACCTGACAGGGAGACCTGTTAATTAGAGAATAAATCAGTGCACAGACCAATAAACTATCAGGCTAAACTGGGCTCTAATATATCGTGGCCCGAACTGCTGCTTCCGTAGTCTGTCTGAACCTTCAGTTACTTCCCACGTGCTCTCCATCCCTGGTTACCTTTTGTGAAAGGCAGCGCCTTCCTCTTAGTGAGGCGCTAAGTGCAGGATTGTATTTACTAATTAATTCCATGTAGTGCTCGGTGTCTTCTCACAGTTATTTCACAGAACTGGAGTAAGTGTACATGCTTATGGATTACTAGGAGCCAAACCCATTGTAGGTCCCCCTCCCCGCACTGTATTCTCACTCACTAATACAATTTTAGGTATCGCGCCTAGCGTTGCAGTGCGCAGCACTGTCGCGCTGTGCGAGACCTCTTGCGTGGGATTCAGAAAGCTGCCCACATGCTTGTGTGTGTGGTTTTGCTTTCCACGGCTGCCATTGGCTTTTGCGTGCTTTAAAAAAAAAAAAAGCCAGCACGCAATTGGGCAGAGGCGGACGCATGTCCCGCCCTTGCTCTGCCCATTCCCGTTGGTGTCTAGCACGCGCATCAGCGCGGCAAAGACGACAGGCTTCCTCGCCCCCGCTCCTCTGTGGAGCGCGTGCACCACTGTTTTTTTTTTAAATAACACAGATATCGGAGGAGTTTACTGCATGCTAGGCTCTCTGAAAGGTTGATAAGGCGGGAGCAGGGTCAGTCAACACTACTTCTGCAGCTCCAGTCCTTCCTCTCTTTGTCTCACACACACCGGCCCGGACCCCAGGGAGGCGCCACCCCAAACCACTAATTCTCTCTGTGGGGAAGGTACAATCTCTCTTAGCCTTGTCGTCCTCCGACATTGAGACATGACACCTCTTGGCTAGCCGCCCGCCTTTCCAGCTTGTGTAGATAGTGGCTCCCCTCCCCCACGCCCGGGCTGGGGGCGCTTGGTGAAAAGCAGTAACTTGGTATTCAGGGTGGACGGTGACGACCATCGATCTCTCAGACAGAGCAGCTGAGCATCTCAATGTGCCTGTGTGGGTCACCCCGCTGTCCTGACGGGTGCACTGTGCCCCCCCCCCCACATTCCCCTAACGACCCTTGAGGCACCCGAGGAGCCCCCGGTTAATCCGCGTGAGATCATGGAGCCTGCCTGGGCTCCAGTTTGTGCACTCTCTCCTGGATTGTAAACATTGCTTTAAATCTGTCTAAGCTACGAACATGATACTGGATAATCACTGAACCGTTAGGTTAACTGCGCATATCCGTTATCTGGTTGCACTCACTAACCATCAAAGAGGGCCCCAGACCGTTCTCTCTTGCTCTCTCCCTGTTGCCCCTTCTTTCTCTCTCTCTCTCTCTCTCTCTCCCTCTCTCTCTCTTCACGGCCCCCCTCTCTCTTTCCCTCCCCCGTCTCTCTCTCTCTCCCTGTCACTCTCTCTCTCTCCACTATCTTCCCTCTCTTCTCTAGCTCTCTCTCTCCCCCTGTCACTCTCTCTCTCTGTCCACGGTCCCTTCCCTTTCTTCTCTAGCTCTCTCTCTCTCCATCACTCTTTCTCTCTCCGCGGTCATTTCCCTCTCTTCACTATCTTTCTCTCTCTCTGTGGTCCCTTCCCTTCCCTCTCTTCTCTAGCTCTCTCTCAATCTCTCCCTGTCACTCACTCTCTCCCTGTCATTCTCTCTCTCTCTCCATGGTCCATTCCATTCCCTCTATTCTGTAGCTCTCTCTCTCTCTCTCTCTCTCTCTCCCTGTCACTCACCCTCTCCCTGTCACTGTCTCTCTCCACGGTCCATTCCCTTCCCTCTATTCTCTAGCTCTCTCTCTCTCCTTCTCCCTGTCACTCACCCTCTGCCTGTCACTCACTCTCTCCCTGTCAATCTCTCTCTCTTCACGGTCCCTTCCCTCTCTTCTCTATCTCTCTCTTTCTTTGGCATCGCTCTTCCAACCTCGCCCTCCAGCGCCGGCTCTCCTCCTGGCGGTGACGCCTAGCCTTTAAAGGCTGGCACTACATATTTGGTGGTATTGTTGGGCCCTTCTAAAGTGTACATTAAGGGTTTCAGTATGAACATATTGTTATGTTACCCTGTCATCTTAGCCCGACAACTGGGTTTGCATTCGTCGTGACAAACGGAAGACCGAATCCTCCAGGCAACGCCAAATCTCAAGCCTGGGCCAATCGCCAGCAAGTTCCCTGTCCCACGCACATCCCGTCACAGCACGCTGTCTCGTGCATTACACCCATGGGAGTATTGATCAAAAAGATCAGTCAAGGGTGCGTAAAACACGGAACCACACCCACGTACCCTGCCTGGGTTGTACATCACTCCGGTACCCGCACAAGCATGGATGCGGTGATGTGCAAGTACTCAGTCCTGAGTGCAGTAATGTGCCATGCTCTGCTACCGAAACATCTGTGTGCTGGGGACCACATCCTGGTAACCAAACATGGGTGTGGTGATGTGCAGTGCTGAAGCACCTGAGCCACGCTCTGGTACCAAGACACCTATGTATTGATGGGCACTCCTAGCTACCCAGATATAGGTGCGGCGATGGGCAGTACTCCGATAGCCTGGCATGGGTGTGATGATGGGCCCTGTCTCCAGATATGGGTGTGGTGATCGGCAGCCCTCCTAAACCCAGACAAAAATGTGATGATGGCCATTGCTCTGGTACCCAGACATGGGTGTGGTGAGGAGCAGCACTATAGAAACAACACTGATTTTGGTAAACACCTACATTAAAACAATGCAAGCACTTAGTTACGACACTTCCTGCTCTGTACGTGGCAAAGTCTGCACTGATCTAAACAATTTCATAGTGTTGTGGTTTAAAACTCTTGTAGATGAGAAGACTGTTAAAATATCCAAGAGTCCCTGCCTCAGTTTCACAGTTTCATCTCCTAGAAAAGAACACAGACAAAACCAGTAGCTCAGCATTTTGTTTTGTTTTCAATAAAAAAGGAAAATAAAAAATTCAATGAGTATGATTTCATAAAGCTGCTGTCTTTAATGCTGGCTTCCATTTTGTTTCGTGTTTTTTTATTTTTCATTGGTGTCTCCTTCCCCCAAAATGTTTATTCAGGGATTTATTTCAGCAGAAATTAAATGACTTCTACATTTTGTGGTAAGGAGTGGTAAGATTCCCACCCAATATGAGGTGAGCTTCTGGTTTGAACAGACACTTTTTAACGAGTATAAATAAAGATAGACAAAGAACTATTGGTCTCTGGAATTTATACCAAGAGGGCCGTTTCCTTAAAACACGATGAGATAAACTAGCTGCTTGTCTTCAGGCTGGTAGAGGATGCACTGAAAGACTGTGAAAAAACAATCCAGTACCCTCTGCTGCTGTCCTCATAAGTATCACATTTTTAGGTCTCTGGCTGGCAAAATCAGAGCATGCGCTATTCTGTCATGTAGAGGCCTTTTGGAATCGATACGATTCCAGCGTGCACGCAGGGAGCCAAACGAGACAAAAGATGTGCATGCGGGTATTGGATGCTATTCTGGTAGTGTGTTACACGGGGGACTTTTTATTTCGCCCCCAATATAGGCAGTCCCCACGTGCACATTTTATGTCCGTCCCATGAAGGGACGCGCTTGTTTGAACCTACCAGTCTGTATTGTGCTCCGCTTTGAAAAAGGCGCCTGCACATTTAGCCATTGTGTGTGAATGCTACAGAGATGTGATGAGTGCTCTGGCGTTTTCTAATGGTTCTCTCTCGATTTTCATTTTGGCTTTCCACCTTTGCTCGTTCTCAGACACTATAAAAACAAATATATCCTGAAACATCTGTAGGCCAAGTTATAAACAGATTGCCCTGTTTTATATCCTAATGTATACCCATGTTAGCCTAAAATAGATGTCCGATTATTTGAGTATGATTTTGATCAAGCACATGGAGCGTTGTTGGAAAGAAGTTGTTACTCTAAACTTGCAGCATCTGTAAACCGAAAACATGCACATAAACCTAGCTTAGTTTAAATATAGACAATTGTGTTTTCTGTCGCCTTAAGTCACTCATCAGATTATTGGTTTGCTATAGATTTTGCATTGTGAGTATTTTATAGATGGTACCTCTGACTGCTAGATGTGCCTCTTTTATTTTGTTATGATAAAACGATTTAAAAAATGTGTAATGAAAAACACACCTTGTTTCCATTTCTCTCACAGAAATCCCAGCTTGTTTATTGACTGTTTGGTTTGTGCGTGTTTGTATGTATGAGTGTATGTGTACTTGTGCGTCAGTGTTGTGAAAGGGGGGTGGGTGTGTGAGTGTCTGCATGTGAATGCATGGGTTTAAGTGAGTGTGTATGTGAGTGCGTGCACACCCCACTCCCCTCTGGGTTGTACTGAGCGGCACTCGCTGCCTGCCTCTCTGCCCCACCCCTACCCCTGCACCGGGCTGCTGGGGAAGGCCAAAAGGGGGGGGACCAGGAACCGGTGCAGGCCCCAGAGCAACCCAGCAGCAGCAACAGCAGGAGCAGTATATTTATTCTGTGATTTGCTCTTTTTCTGCCCTTCCCTAAATTAGTTATGGTTTTGTCCTTCTCTCTTGTATTTTTAGCTCTGTCACACTTTGCCCTTCTCCGTGCTCCCTTTTCTCTCTGCTCTCTTATACTGCCTCTCCCCATTCCCATCACTCTGTCCTTGTCGTCTCCTCTTCAATATTTTTCTTCTGTCCACTCTCTATCATCTGATGTCATTTTGTTCCTGCAGTATTGCTTGTTGGCCCCTCTCTTTTCTGCTGCACTTTTTCTTTTTCTCTATCTCGCCGCCAGACTAATTCTTGTTCTGAAGCTCTCACCACCATATTTTGTTCTGGTACCTCTCACCATATCTATCTATCTATCTATCTATCTATCTATCTATCTATCTATCTATCTATCTATCTATCTATCTATCTATCTATCTATCTATCTATCTATCTATCTATCTATCTATCTATCTATCTATCTATCTATCTATCTATCTCTGTCTGTCTGTCTGTCTGTCTGTCTGTCTGTCTATCTATCTATCTATCTATCTTTCGTCTGTCTGTCTATATGTCTAATATTTCTTGGTTGTAAATATAGCTTTATTCGATTTTCATATAAAATCATAAAAGCACAGCACATATATCAAGTCATAATCACAATTAATATAGACTTACATATGCACATACAAGATAAAAACAAGTGTGATAGTCGGACAAGTAAAAGAATTTCAGATGCTAAACATTTTAAAGTGCAATATCTGGTGACTGAAACGAAGAGCAGGATAGGACCCACAAGAGGGATGCTTTACCACATGGGTTTCCGCAACTTTATGACAGTTCTTAAAAAACAAGATACCGCAAAGATCACATGCTCATCTTCAAGTCTTAACAATCTTGAGAAAGCTGGCCTGCAATTTCTTATACCCCAGCGATTTAGGAGAGGTTTCAAGTAAAGTTATCTGGGGTTAGAATGAAAAGTGCAAAAGAACATTATGTGCAGATTAGACTGTACTGCGATTGTGCAAGATTCAGTTACCATTAAAAGCTTAGAAGTTAGTCCTATGTAATGTGAGGGGAGCTCGGGTAAAAATCATACAGATCCCAAATGCGAATTGTGCCTTGTCTTTCTTTGGGGGTACAAACTCGTAAAAAGGGGGCAACATTGGTGTTTTTAAATTTAATTAGTACCAGATCCCCAGCAGTGCATTTGGGCAGCGTCCCTAACCATCCCACCCTCCTGACACTCAAGATACCCCCGTCTAGCCCCGGCGGCAAGGGTCTATTCTTTTTTAGCCAATAGATGGCCTCAGAGGGCCCGCCCTTTGCCCGGGCTTAGCCCGGCGCAGTCCCGCGCGCGTCCCGCGACGCGGGGGCTCTCGGTGCACTAAGAGCACCTCCGGGGGCGGGACTGGGCGTGCGCAACTTCCGGTCGCAGTGGGGCCGCTCGGGGATGTAGTCCCCGGTCCTCGTAGGGCTGTGAGGGTCAGAATGGCGCTGGAAGGCTGCTGCCCACGACGGGAGAAGAGCGCTGCTCCCTGGCTCTCCCCCGGTACTCCCAGGTCGCCCAGGTAAGTGTCAGCAAAGTTCCCCGCTCCCCCGGGGCTCTCGGTGCACTAAGAGCACCTCCGGGGGCGGGACTGGTCGTGCGCGACTTCCGGTCGCAGTGGGGCCGCTGGGGGATGTAGTCCCCGGTCCTCGTAGGGCTGTGAGGGTCAGAATGGCGCTGGAAGGCTGCTGCCCACGACGGGAGAAGAGCGCTGCTCCCTGGCTCTCCCCCGGTACTCCCAGGTCGCCCAGGTAAGTGTCAGCAAAGTTCCCCGCTCCCCCGGGGCTCTCGGTGCACTAAGAGCACCTCCGGGGGCGGGACTGGGCGTGCGCGACTTCCGATCGCAGTGGGGCCGCTGGGGGATGTTGTCCCCGGTCCTCGTAGGGCTGTGAGGGTCAGAATGGCGCTGGAAGGCTGCTGCCCACGACGGGAGAAGAGCGCTGCTCCCTGGCTCTCCCCCGGTACTCCCAGGTTGCCCAGGTAAGTGTCAGCAAAGTTCCCCGCTCCCCCGGGGCTCTCGGTGCACTAAGAGCACCTCCGGGGGCGGGACTGGGCGTGCGCGACTTCCGGTCGCAGTGGGGCCGCTGGGGGATGTAGTCCCCGGTCCTCGTAGGGCTGTGAGGGTCAGAATGGCGCTGGAAGGCTGCTGCCCACGACGGGAGAAGAGCGCTGCTCCCTGGCTCTCCCCCGGTACTCCCAGGTCGCCCAGGTAAGTGTCAGCAAAGTTTCTTGGTTTAACTGTCCCACCACCACTCTTTCCGCTGTTGCTCCCTTCACTTATTTCTTTATTTCTTACCCCTCTTCCCCCAAATTCCAGATGGATGTTTCCTTACACATATTTTTGGCCTTATTCATTTCTATCCTTCCTTTTCTCTCTCTCGCTCTACTCTTTTTACTGCAGCTGTCTCACTACAATTTCGTTTTCGAGCCTCCTCTCAACTGTCATTCTCTCTCTTTCGTCCTTGCACAATGCTTTTTTCTGTATCCCTCTGCCTTGTCACTAATGCCTTCTATTCTCTCTTCTCCCTCTCTCCTTGCCAGTGTTTCAGCTAATTTTTAGATTGAGCCTGTAGAAGCGCGTTTGCAAAAAAACGTATTTGCAATGCAATAGCTATTGCGATTGCATTATTATTAGCAATGCCAATATCTCAAACTTTAATAATGCGAGACCTATTACATTGCAAATGCTTGCTGTAATAAGTCACAGTCCGACGCTGCAAGCAAGACATCTACATTTCGTGAAATAAGAAAGCCCACCCCCCCCATAGTGGAGCATAGCTTATGTTTATTTTAAGCACAAAGCCTTGTACAATATGAAACTTCTGTGTACGGATTATAGGACAAGGTAAAAATGTTCAGATCGTTAACATAATCAGAATGTCAGACAGAGAAGGTAATGCGGATGCAAAACAAAACTCAAATGCATTCTTTTTTTAAATGCGTTTCCATAAGATCTTTTTTATTGTTCTCTTGATAAGTAATTCATCGGAAAGTAACACACTTTACTGTATGATGTAGTTACTTGCTTGCTGATGACACCTACTCAGTGTAGTTGCTTTGCTTTGCGTTCTGTTCCGGTTTCCTATTTTGACTCACCCAGGGCATCGAAGTCCAAACCTTTTTCAACCGCTTTATTACGAACCCCCATGAACAGAGCTAGCAAAAGGGACCAAATGACCTCACACAACACCCCCACAAGATCACAACACAAACACGAAGGAAGCAAACTCCTGATATACTAGGTTCTTCTCTCTTCCTTATTTTCTACCCTTCCCCTTTTCACTCATTCTTATTCTCTTAGCGGGACAGTGGGGGGGGGGGGGGGGGGGGCAAACATATATATTGTGTAACTGTATTCCCAACATTCACAGCCAGTGTGGGCTGCCACCCTGTAACGACATAGCGTTGACGATTATATGGATAGAAATCAATAAAAATATGTTGAAATAAAAAAATGACGTTTTGTTGTGATCTGTGCTGCAGCCCTACCAGCTCATTAGGCTTACTACTTACTGATACATGAAATTGCTGGTATTTTTACACATTTGTTATTAGCATTGCTATAGTCCACTTTGATCCTTTAAATGTTAAGCAGAAAAAACGTTATATTACTAAGTTGCGCAACTAAATGTAAACTTTCTTGCATGCTTTTATATATGCGTAACTCGCAGATCTATCTCACTGCTCGCTTATACCTGTTAAATGCCTCGCAATGCCCATATTAAAATAAACAAATTTGTAATGCGCACACATTGTTCATAATTACTATAAAACAAAACTTTGTTATTACATTTTGGTAAATGTGTCTGCTAGTTTTTGAAATTTATTTATTTAATTTCCTAGAGCTCATGCACGCTTAATGAAGCATTCTAAAAAAGTTTGTTATTTTAGTTTTACTGTTGAGTGTGTGTGTGCCACTCTGTTGGTTTAACCCATTTTGGTTGCTTTTATCTTGTTCTAAGCGATGAAGTGCTAAAAGTCCCACCACTGCATACTTCATGATAGCACGCAGGTCCACTCACCATACTCAGTATAAATGGCTGAGCCTTTTTATTATTTGACAATGCTTGGGAATCACCCAATACGCCTTATTTTGCATCCAGAAACGTTTTAAACATGCACACACTCAATATTATTACTAAAAAATATTGGGACTTATATATGAGCCCTTGCGTCAGTTTTACACCACCGGTGCGTCACTTTTTGTAACGCACACCAGCAGGGTAAAAAATGCACCATGTTGCGTCATATTTACAAAGTGACGCATCTAGGTAGATGCGTCACTTTGTAAACCCCTGCGCCACAGTATACCTGCGCCAGGTATAATGTATGCAGGGCGGGCGTTTTGATGCAAGTAAGCCTCGTAGAAGTGGCAAAGTTTCACTGCTTCATTTCTAGGACGCAAATGCGTCAATATATTACGCTTGCCTCACAGCAGGTGTAAGACTGACACAGTCACATTTGAAATGGGACATGCCCATGTGAAATGAACTATTGATGGAGTTGTGTCACTTTCGTGACACACTCCAGCAAAGCGTCATTTTTGCGCCTACAGATATGTCAAAAATACTGACATATCTGTATCTCCTTGCACCCGAATGCGCCATACTGTAAATAAGACGCATCCAGCATGTTGAAAGGAGGGCGCAATGAAAAGTGACGCATTGCTGTTTTGACAAAGCGATGCATCACTTTTCATAAATGAGACCGAATGCATTTTTCGGACCCATCGGGAAACATTTCGGTGTGCTTTCTCAATTTATATTTGTAATTATTTCAAGTGCACATACGTTTTAAGAAGCGATTAAAAACACTTGTTTTGAAGTAATAATGCAAAGTGGTCCGCATTTAAAACATGTAAGCATCATTATAAGAAACAATAGCAACTGCTTGCCCCAGCCATAGCAGCCCATTAGAGATGCTATATTACTAAGAAATCTCTGGGGTGCCATTTTTGTTAGCTAAGCTCAAACAGTTCAAAAGCATCTGGGGAAAAGATGCCCAAGTAAAGGCAGTGGGCATTTGTGTTATGCCACTGTTATTTCTTAAATCTTTCTTATTAGCACTGTTAACTGGGACTCTCATCCTTGTAAAGTTAAGCAGCAATATCTATTAAATGCATCAGTTGCGGCACCTATTAAAAGCTTATTGGCTATTTCTATATTTGTGTAACTTGCTGAGCCATCTGACCCAACGATCTTTTACCACGTCCCATTATGGCAGGCCTATGATTATCCCAAGTATTTTATCAATGCACATTCCAGTTTAGTGGCTGATACTATTATGAATTACTTTTACTTGTGCTTCTGTGATAAAAAAATTTAATAATCACTGTAAGTCTTTGGGTCTTCCCTGTTTTGTGGTAATTACCGTCGCCTGGGGATATTATTGTGCTGAAAATACATGTAAAGCAAGGCTACCTTGCAGTAATGTGCAAGAATGTGCTGCATCCCTAAATACTTATAAGGTTCCAAATGCAAGACCGATTGCATTGCACATGCATGTTAGATCTAGCCATGACAGCTTTGGCTGTCTTCCAAATCTCATGTCAACTCATCAAGAGCAATAGAACAACAACAATATAGAGAGGGCCTTATCCCATTGACTTGTATGTATGACCCCCTTCACCTAATATATTAATGAGGTGTCATTCATAGTTTGAATTTGCCCATGGCATTTTGTGGATGTTTACATTTTCCCTATATCCTTTATGCATTGCTGATCGGCAAAGAAAACAGTCCATCTTCGAGATTGCATTTGATGGAATGCATTTGATTTTTTGCAGCGCCACCCTCCTTTCTGTGTAAGAAGAAGCATAGTATGGAACTGAAACTGAGACAGCTTTGTGAAATGGCTGCCTTGCTGGCAAATTGTTAATGAGAGGCTAAACCACGTAAAATAATGGGAAATGTCTTCTAATGCCGATTGACAGGGTGCATGGAGAATGGATTTAAATGGTGAAACTTTATACTGACACACAGCGTTGTGATGGCGATATGAGCTTTCGCTTATTTAAAAGCCAGTGTTAAGCCACTTAACGTGGCTTAATGCTGCCTTGTAAAGAAGGCCTCCTTTCACACCACATTTAGCGTGAAAGGGGCGGGCAATGCGTGTTGTGGTGGGCGTTCCACCGCAACACCCATTGATTTTGACACTGCCCCTTTATTCACAAGAGCAGCGTAAATTGGAGGTCATGCCAAAATTAAGACCAGAAAAAACTTGGTCTTAAACAGGCAAAACAAGGAGAAATGCTTTTTTCACCTCGTTTTTGCTGTTTCCATGTGAGCTGCCTTAGGGAGCAGACATAGAAACAGCAAAACACCAATGATTGTTTATGTTCAGGAAGATCCCCCTTCCTGCACATAAACAATCATTTAAAAATAAAAGGAAGCTGTTTTACAACTTCTATGTGTGCTGCATTAAGCAGCACACAAAGTAGCCAATTAATTGCATTTCAAGATTGTCTATGTGCAGGAAGGGGGACCTTCCTGCATAGAAAGAATCTTCCCCTCAACACAGGCATCCTTGCACTATGGTGCAAGGGTGTCTGCATTAGCGCTTGACAGCTAAATTTGGCACCAGCGCAGGGCTGCACCATATTCTAGCCCATATGGTGCAGAAATGAGTTTCTAAAGTGACAAAGCCTATCATTAGCCTTCTTGGCTTAACAACATGCTTCGCCTCTTTCTTGTAAATATGCCCCTCAGTTTTTCTCTTTCTCTCTGAGTGATAGTTATTTGTCAACAATAATCACTATTTTCGTAACAGCAAAAGGTGCCCAGTATGAGTGCCCACATTATTTAAAAGGGGAGTTCTGTGTTTAATTTGAGTGGGTGGTTGCTGGTAGGGCGACACTCATTTCTGGGGACCAGCCCTTACTTTTTCTCATCAGACTTTGACCCAGAGCAGGAGAGATCAAAACATAAAAGGGGGAAGAAAGAGGAAGAGAAAGATGGAAAACAGTGAGAAAAAAAGACGGGATGAAACAAAAACGAGTGAAATAAAGAAGCATGGATCATTTGGTGGTGGATGAAAGAGTCTAGACTATGCAGCCTTGGTATAGGGCACCGCTGCCATTCCACTGTGCTTGCCCTTGGTTCCTGGACAAAGCTTTGGTTCCTCCACATATTCTTTTATAGATGAATCACTAGGAATTCTATAAATTCATAGGTGCCTATTTATGATAGCCTTGTGTCACTTTTGCACTACATAAAGTGGTGCATGCGTGACACAGGGTTCTCAATCCGATTTATAAAGCCACACAAAGCCACCCTGGTTGGCTTTGAGTGGCCTCATAACTCTTCAGTAAGGCAACAAAGCGCAAATCCCTGCATTACCTTACACTGTGAGGCATTCCATGAGCATTGAGGTGGGTTTTCCGAACAAAACCCATGATTTTTGACACTGCCCCGGATTTACAAAAGCTGGGGAAGTGCCAAATCCGTACGCCTCTGGAGGTGAGGCGGAACAAGGAGAAATATGTTTTTTCTCCTTGCTTTTTCCTCTTTCTAATTGTGCTACATTCTGCAGCACACATAAAAAGGGGAAAGCACCTCTTAGGATGGTGCAAGGGTACCTACGTTTGGATCTAGGCTGTTGAAATGGTGCCAGTGCAGGGAGGAAGGACAGGAATGCACTGTATTACATAATACATGCATTCCTGCCCTTTCACTTTGGGTAGTGCAGCACAGCAAGGTGCCTTGGTGCTCTGCCTTACACCAAAATCCCAAAAATGAGGGCCAAAGTGGTTCAGAACGAGGCTTGTCTACAGGGATGCAGTCTTTGATTCTACACACCCATAACATGGCCTAACGACCAGTGAAAGACACAGAGGGGAAATGCGATTTTTTTTCTTGGAGATTAGTTAATATTTTCTTTTCCATTTTTTTGCATTGAAATCACAAGAAACAGGGGTACATTTACTCCTACCAAACTAATTGTTTAAAAACTACAAACAATAAGGAAGATGATGCTGAGTAGATAATAAAAGCAAATCGGAATAAGTAACGGCTATTGCATGTTTAAGTTGATTTTTTAATTTGATTTTGTTTTGATGTCTAAGACACCACAAACTAGTACGTACAGCTTCAGCCCAGAATTGTATTATTATTATATCCTGCACAATTCATTTTATTTATCTAAGAAGGACGTATTGGTATTGTTGATGTAAGCAATATTAAAATAAACCATGTTTAACAGTTGTTGTATTGTGATGTTATGAGAACTAATACAAGTGGGATTCATCAACTGAAGAATATCTCAGCAAACAATTTGTCCCTCAGGCTCTAACAGCCTGATTCATGTACGGGCCGTTTTGCGTGTCCCTAATAGCGATCAATAGCGACTCGCTATTGAGGAAACGCAAAACGGCATTCATGTACTTTTCGGAGAAAAAATAGCGACTCGCATGCGGGCGCTAAAGCCGTTAGCGACCCACAAAAAACGCAGAATAATCGCTATTTCCGGCTACCTGCGATCGGGATTGCGACTCGCAATCCCGATCGCACGAGATTGCGCTCGCAATCCCGATTGCACGGGATTGCGAGTCGCATTCTCGCGGGATCTGGAAAACGGGAAGACGCATTCCGAGCACCGTGATGACATCACAACCAGGAAGCAGCCAAATCCCACCCCCAAACACCACAGTGACGCTATCAGTCGACTGTCCACGACGGAAAGCTGCCACCAACCCGCCGTTTGCGCATCCCGACCCCGCCGAAATAGCGACCGCTATGTCAGACGACCCGCAGCCCGGACCCAGCAACAGCGCTGGCCGCAAGCGCAAACTGAAATTCTCCGAACAGGAGCTGGAGAACCTCATAGAGGGTGTGGTGGCCAACCACGACCAGCTGTTTGGTGCAAACTCCCGGAGGGTCCCAGAGCAGGAGAAGAGGAGGATCTGGGTGGGGATTGCCGCAAGCGTGAACTCTGTGGGCGTTGCGGACAGGTCCCTGGAGGAATTAAAAAAGCGGTGGTACGACCTCCGAGGGCGTGCCAAGGAGAGGGTGGCGGAGCGCCTTGGTGAGGCATCAGGCACCGGAGGTGGTGGACCGACTGTCCCACCCAACACCCCCCTGGAGGACCGGGTAGAGGACACGTTGGAGAGGGAGGCGTGTGTTGGCGTGACCCCTCTGGACTCCTCCCGCCCCACCCAAGACACCCAAGGTAAGTGGCATGCGACTGCGACCCTGTCCCCTATGACCGCCCCTGACCAAATAGGCTCACTCATTGGCCCTTAGTCATGCCGTGCATCAGGAAATGCCCTGAAGCATTGTGGGAGACGTAGTATGTCCACAATGTAGTAGTACCACAATGCGGCCCGAAAGGTTCCAAAGTGCGCAAATACACAGCCACCCAGGGAATGACACCCAGCATGCATGTAACATCTGCACGTCTGACAGTCACATGCACCTAATGAGTATCCACTTACCCTCACAGGTGCGGGAGATAGCAGCGACAGTGAGAGGCTGCTGATCGACGAGGAGGCCCAGGAGGAGGAATCCCTACCTGCTACCCAGCCACCAGCCCCTGCGGCAGCGCCAAAACCAGCAGCCAGGCCACCCACCTTGCCTGCTGCATCCGCCTCAGGCCCACCGGCTGCCAAGGCCAGGCCACCCACCTTGCCTTCTGCATCCGCCTCAGGCCCACCGGCTGCCAAGGCCAGGCCACCCACCTTGCCTGCTGCATCCGCCTCAGGCCCACCGGCTGCCAAGGCCAGGCCACCCACCTTGCCTTCTGCATCCGCCTCAGGCCCACCGGCTGCCAAGGCCAGGCCACCCACCTTGCCTTCTGCATCCGCCTCAGGCCCACCGGCTGCCAAGGCCAGGCCACCCACCACACCTGCCGCACCTGCAACACCAGCTGCTGCAAGACCTGCAGCTCGTCCACCACCATCTGGGCCAGCCACATCCGCTACACAGCGGCCGACCACCAGGAGGGGCAATGGCCATTTCCACGACTGCATGAGTGTGGAGCGGCGCATGCTGCGTTTACACCAGCGCCAGTCGCAGCAGCAAGGAGCCATCCAGCTCCAGCTGCAGAAGATCGGCCGCAATGTGGCGGGAGTGGGCGAGAGGGTGGACCGCATGACGGCGGCCATTGACCGCATGGCGACGGCTATGGAACACAACACTGCAGCGCTGGTGAAGCACCAAAGTGTTGCTAGCAGGCGCCACCACCAGTTGCTGAGCCGGCTGTCCACCTATAGCCGCTCCAATTATGCCTCGGCAAATGCCACCACCCTGCTTGCGCGGCGCTCGTTAACCCAGCAGCACCAACTCGTCCAGTGCTGCGAGGATATTACCCGGGTGCTGGAGCATTTGACAACCGCCGTCACCGCACTGCACGCACCTGTGATTCCGGCAATTGTGGGGGGTGATGATGCTAGTGAGTGTGCCTCTAGTGTCAGCAGCCACTCTGCCACGCAGGCCCCCCCACCTAGGCGCAGCACAAGGGCTGCCCCAGCTCCAGCTGCCCAGGAAGAGGAAGAGGCTCCCAGGCGCCTGGGAATTGTGCGCCGGAGGCGCCAATGACATTGTGTCAGGGACACAGGCGCAGGCTGAACTTAAGCCTGCCATGGAGCGTCTCATGCAGTATGCATGAATACTGCATTTTGTAAATAGTTGTTACGAAGACCCATTTATTTTTTTGTGATTCAAACAAATACATTTATTTTGGTGCACACATACGCCTTGTGTAATCATTACAGTTTGCATGCAATTGTGATATGTGGGGTGGGGGAAGGGGGTGGGCTAGAAATTGTTAGCTGTGATGTGGTTGCGACGTCTGTGGCCTTCAGCTGGGTTCTCCCCGCGTGCATGGTGCGCATGTGCTGGTGGCCGGTCGTCCCCCTCAGATTCACTGCCTGAGATGTCAACTGGTATCCGGCGCTTGGTTGCAATGTTATGAAGCATTGCACAGACAGCCACAATGCGGCAGCACGCTGCAGGACTGTAATACATGGCCCCACCTGTCTTGTGCAGTATACGGAACCTGCTCTTGAGCAGGCCAAATGTCCTTTCAATACAGTTCCTTGTCCGGATGTGCGCAACATTGTAGCGGCGTTGCTGAGGTGTGGCAGGGTTGAGGTAAGGGGTCAGGAGGTATTCCCGTAGGGCGTAGCCACTGTCACCTGAATGAGAGGAGCAGATGTTGATTGCCTGTGCAGCGCAGTTACTTCATAGCAATGTGACATTATCGACAAAGTGTACTTACCAAGTAGGTGTCCTTCCCCAAACTCTCCCCTGATCAGTCGTGTGTGGAGTCCGCTGTGCCTGAAGATAAAGGAGTCATGGGTACTCCCTGGGTACTGGGCCACAATGTCAGTGATGATGGTCTTGGCATTGCAGACCATCTGTATGTTGAGGGAGTGGTACGACTTCCTGTTGCGGTACATATACTCCGTGCCAGCTGGTGGGCAGATGGCGACGTGGGTACAGTCTATGCAGCCAAGGACATGGGGAAAATGGGCAACATTATAAAATTGTAGTTTTGTGAGGTCCAAATCCTGTTGGCTCGTGGGAAATGTGATGTGCCGGTGGAGCTGGGTGAGCATGGCGTCAACAAAAGTGTGGAGGCAGCGTGACATGGTGGGCTGGGAAATCCCCCCAGCAGCGGCTACTATGCCCTGGAAACTGCCGGATGCCAGGAGGTGCAGGCTGCACAATACCTGCACATGTGTGGGCACAGAATTGTTTCGCCTTGTTGGGTGCTGCATGATGGGGTCGAGTTCTTGTATCAGCCAGGTGATCATTTCCCCATTCAGCCTGTATTTAGCATAAATCTGTTCTCTGGTTTGCCCCAGCAAGGTGACCCGCTGCCGGTAAATCCTTGCCTGCCTCATGCGTCTCCTCCGTGCTGCTCGCTGTAGCCTTCGCCGCCTCACCACCATGTACATCCCAGGCATTGTGGAACGCCTATTGCTGCTGCTGAATGTCCTTATGTGTGATTGGTCAGGCCTGGACCTGTTGGTGATTGGCTAACAGTTTTTCAAATTTTGGTTAATCATGGCTTTTATGGTTACCACCTGCTTTGAGTTGTCCTTAAATTGCGCCGCGCTAATGTGCGATTTAGCGCTTTTTCGCTAATGTATTTCTTTCATGAATGCCGATTGAGACAATATTGCGTTTCGCTATTCAATTCGCAGATTCCGTGGTTGGTCGCTATTTCATTATCGCTAATGCTCGACTTCCCGGAGTCTGCGACTTTTACAGCGTAATCGCTATTCCGCTCGCTATTATTTTTTTGCGATTTCGCTATTTCGTACTTGAATGCCGATTCCGTGTTTTGCACCCGCAATTGCGTTTTCGCAGCCATTGCGGGCGCTATTTCGCTTCATGAATCAGGCTGTAAATTCCTTTGTAGGATTGAGAAGCTCATGACGTCAAATGAGATTGCACCGTTACAACTCGGCATAGAAGATACCACACTGGCCATAGCTGCTATTAAGTCATCGAAAGCTCCTGGCCCGATAAGATATCTGGGGACCTCTTCAAACATGCGCCTGAGGTGTGGGCCCCATATATTAATCTTTTATGCAAAGCAATTGCTAGATGGCAGCCCATTCCAGAATCTTGGAAGGGCGCGGAGATCGTCCCGATACACAAGAAGGGCAGCAGGGACGATCCCGCTTACTATAGACCTATCAGTTTCATAGACATAATGCAAAAGGTTTATGCCAAACAGGTCTTAGATAAGTTAAATGACTGGATGATTGAAAACAATGTACTTTCCCCATGCCAAGCGGTTTTAGAAGGAGAACTAGTACCATAGATCAAGTGTCCAGGCTCGTAACTATAGCTTGGAAATACACAAGGCTGAGATCTGGCCACTTATATGTGACCTTCATTGATTTAAAGGTTGCATTTGATTCAGTTTCCAGAGATCTGTATTGGATACATTTATTGCAGCAGGGGGTACCAAAAAATATTTTAGTCCAATTGATTGGGCTTCACGAGGACAATTTTGCAAAATTCCGTTGGGGTAAAGGGAGGGAACTCACAGACGAAATACCAGTTAACGGGGGTGTGCACCAGGGCTGTGTCATGGTGCCAACTTTGTTTCTCTTATACGTTAATGATATGGTTGAGTTCCTGCAAAAATCTAAGCACGATTCCCCGAAACTATGAGGGAACCATATTTGCGCATTAGCATTTGCAGACTACACAATCTTGTTGTCGCAAACGCCAAAGGGCCTGCAAAATCTTATAAATACTCTTGATGAATATTGCAAATAAAAGGCTTGGAAATAAACCCAGTAAAAACGAAATACTTGTTCATAAGGCCCCATAAGTGTTTTAAAAATGATATAATGTTGAATGGAGCGATTTTGGAGGGTGTTTCCAGTTTCGTTTACCTCGGGGTAACCATCGATTCAACACTTTCATGGAACTCCCAGATAAAGAAATCGAGATCTATTTTAATGCAAAACTCAGCACCAGTTAAAAAAAAACTTTTTGCAACTACAACGAAGGCTATTACACCAGCCCTAAAGGTCTACAAGTCTAGGGCTCAAACTGCTGCCTTGTATGGCTCAGAACTGTGGGGGGGGGGGGGGGGACTACTCTCCCCTCTAACTGTGGGGGAAAATAAGGTTCGAAGAAGGTTAATCTCCCTTCCTCCAAATACACCTGCGTTCCCCCTATTGTATGATCTGTGCATATAACAAATTGAACAAAGGGCGGTTTGGATGAATATGGACCACCGAGGAATTGCAAACCTATAGACAAGCATTGAGTGAATTATTGGCTCATGGCATTCATGTCACCTTCCTGTGGTTGGCCCATATTCGCGAATGGCTTTTAGATCTGGGCTTGAGTAGATTCTACGAACAACCGAGTGCGCTGACCCCTGTTTCAAAGCGGGAAATTAAAACCATTTATTGGAATTTTATTAGGCACCTTGTCACTTTAAATTGTAGATCTGGTACACTCACAACTCAGTTTCTGATGCTCAAAATAACCCCGTGTTTTGAATCGTTTTTAGATAAAATCGAACCTCAACTTGCTAAGGTATTCTATCTGAAGTTCAGATATGGTACTCTCCAGATAAAGGCTTTTACATCTAAGTGGGGAACGATACAGGAAGGGGGAAAAGACTGTAAGTGTACCCAGTGCCATTCAGGAAGCAAGGAGGACATTGCACATGTCCTACTTTTCTGCCCTGCTTACGCAAATCCGAATGGAAAATTGATAAAACCTTTGGGCAGCAATTTGAGTATTAGAAAATACACTGAAATTCTGCGTATATTAAAAACTGATAGCTCCAAGCTTATTGTATTTGGTGTCAGTAGAATTTTTTTGGCTATAAACTTTATAAGGAGGAAGAAAGGGCTTAAGTTTAAAATTAAAAAAATTTAAAATCTCTAGGATCTCATTCCTCATGGGAGTCATATGAATTTTAAATGTCCATGATGTATATAGCCAATGACAGCGTACAACCACTTTTAATTTCTGAATTATGTACTGCTAAAGAAGCCTTGATGATGTTGCACTCTGCACTTTGCACTTTATGGAACTCATTATATTGGTGCTAACTGTAAAAATTAGGTTTTATGTACTGTATAGTAACCAACAACAGGATCAATGTACTGTAAACACTTTTGTTTAACAATGTTCTTAGTATTTTTTGATACTTTGATGATTCTGTGAATCAAATAAAGATGCGTTAAGATTTAAATCCCTTTGCTGCATAAGTGGCAACATTTTCCTGACTGCAGAATTTCACTCATGCTACTTCAATAGCACACAAAATGTCCCTTTACAAGCAAAGGTGCATAAAAACAACCTGTTCTCTGAAATATAAGATTCTCTTCAATAATTGCTAAAAAAATGATCTTCTCGGGAGGCAGCACCAAGAATAGGTCGCTCCCCTCTGAATGGACCCAAATCTTGTGTCCAGCTCAAACCTCAGTAGGCAAAAACCTGTCAACTGTGTTTGGTGGAAACATATTCTTCGGAACTCTATTTAATGAGGTTTTCAAAGGGGCACATTTATTAATCTTTTGTGTTGTACAAGCACCACTTTTTTGGCTCAGCCACTACACCAAAAATTATTTGTGATTTGTGTGGCTTTGAATTGGATTTTTCCTAAAAAAACACACCAGGCAGAGAATAGTGCTGCTGTGCTTTACTGTGCATTAGGGAGGCATTCCATGGGTGGAGCATGGGCATTCTTGTGCATCCACCAATGTATTTTGGCATATTCCCAGGTTTTCCATTGCATCAAATTACTATGCCTCCTTGAACCAGGAGTAACAACTAAAAAATATCTTTATTTGTCCTAGTTACTTACTCTTTCTACTCATAGCATTTTCCAGCAGACACAGAAAGAGGAGCAATCCTGCCTGTAACACAGGTACCCTTGCCTGCTTTGGAGTCAGGCAGCACACAAAATGCCAACATCGGGAGAAAGCAGAAATGTGCCACCTCTTAGTTCATATAGCACATGTTTACAATGCAGCCATCTCCCTTTCACACAACTTACCACAGAAACTTTGCTTGCTACTCTGCTTTGAGTGTAGTGTAAGTACAGTGGCGTCACTAGGGGGGTGCGGGGGGTGCGGACCGCACTGGGTGACACCAACACATGGAGTGACACCAATCTTCACTGCAGCCTCGCCTCTGCAATCACCTTTACTGTCGCTCCCTGTGCAAGCTTGTTCCTAATGCTGTTCATACTCGCCAGCGTCTCGCAGGAGATCTGCAATGCTTGACTGCAATTTTCTTTGCTCACAAGGCAACTCTATAGCAGCCTAGCTCATCTGAGGGTGCATGGTTTCCTACTTTTCAGTATCTTGCACAGTCTTCAGTTTTCCAGTGAACCAGTTCCAAATTTCAGCTTGCTCTTCACTACAGTGCCACCTGTTGCTCGCACTCTTGTTTGTACAAATCCAAGGAAGACAGATGGAGTAAGAGTGAGAGGGAGACAGAGGGAGCTAGAGGGAGTAAGACAGAGAGGGAGCTAGACAGAGAGAAGGAGCTAGAGGGAGTAAGATAGAGAGAGAGGGAGCTAGAGGGAGGAAGACATAGAGAGAGGGAGCTAGAGGGAGTAAGAGAGAGAGAGGGAGCTAGTGGGAGGAAGACATAGAGAGAGGGAGCTAGAGGGAGTAAGACAGAGAGAGAGGGAGCTAGAGTGAGAAAGACAGAGAGAGAGGGAGCTAGAGGGAGTAAGACAGAGAGAGAGGGAGCTAGACAGAGAGAGGGAGCTAGAGGGAGTAAGATAGAGGGAGAGGGAGCTAGAGGGAGCAAGACAGAGAGAGAGGGAGCTAGAGGGAATACGAGAGAGGGAGCTAGAGGGAGTAAGATAGAGAGAGAGGGAGCTAGAGGGAGTAAGACAGAGAGAGAGGGAGCTAGAAGGAATACGAGAGAGGGAGCTAGAGGGAGCAAGACAGAGATAGAGGGAGCTAGAGGGAGTAAGACAGAGAGAGAGGGAGCTAGAGAGAGCAAGACAGATAGAGGGAGCTAGAGGGAGTAAGACAGAGAGAGGGAGCTAGAGAGAGTAAGACAGAGAGAGAGGGAGATAAAGGGAGTAAGACAGAGAGAGAGAGGGGGCTAGAGGGAGTAAGAGAGAGAGAGAGAGAGAGCTAGAGTGAGAAAGACAGAGAGAGAGGGAGCTAGAGTGAGAAAGACAGAGAGAGAGGGAGCTAGAAGGAGTAAGACAGCGAGAGGGAGACAGAGGTAGCTAGAGGAAGTAAGACAGAGAGAGAGGGAGCTAGACAGAGAGATGGGGCTAGAGGGAGTAAGATGGAGAGAGAGGGAGCTAGAGGGAGCAAGACAGAGAGAGAGAGAGGGAGCTAGAGGGAATAAGAGAGAGGGAGCTAGAGGGAGCAAGACAGGGAGAGAGGGAGCTAGAGGGAGTAAGACAGAGAGAGAGGGAGCTGGAGGGAGTAAGACAGAGAGAGAGTGAGCTAGAGGGCGCTAGACAGAGAGAGGGAGCTAGAGGGAGTAAGAGAGAGAGAGGGAGCTAGAGGGAGCAAGACAGAGTGAGAGGGAGCTAGAGGGAGTAAGAAAGAGAGAGAGAGAGCTAGAGGGAGCAAGACAGAGAGAGAGGGGGCTAGAGGGAGTAAGAGAGAGAGAGGGAGCTAGAGGGAGTAAGAGAGAGGGGGCTAGAGGGAGTAAGACAGAGAGAGAGGAAGCTAGAGGGAGTAAGACAGAGAGAGAGGGAGCTAGAGGGAGTAAGACAGAGAGAGAGTGAGCTAGAGGGCGCTAGACAGAGAGAGGGAGCTAGAGGGAGTAAGAGAGAGAGAGGGAGCTAGAGGGAGCAAGACAGAGTGAAAGGGAGCTAGAGGGAGTAAGAAAGAGAGAGAGAGAGAGCTAGAGGGAGCAAGACAGAGAGAGAGGGGACTAGAGGGATTAAGAGAGAGAGAGGGAGCTAGAGGGAGTAAGAGAGAGGGGGCTAGAGGGAGTAAGACAGAGAGAGAGGAAGCTAGAGGGAGTAAGACAGAGAGAGAGGGAGCTAGAGGGTGTAAGACAGAGAGAGAGTGAGCTAGAGGGCGCTAGACAGAGAGAGGGAGCTAGAGGGAGTAAGAGAGAGAGAGGGAGCTAGAGGGAGCAAGACAGAGTGAGAGGGAGCTAGAGGGAGTAAGAAAGAGAGAGAGAGAGCTAGAGGGAGCAAGACAGAGAGAGAGGGGGCTAGAGGGATTAAGAGAGAGAGAGGGAGCTAGAGGGAGTAAGAGAGAGGGGGCTAGAGGGAGTAAGACAGAGAGAGAGGAAGCTAGAGGGAGTAAGACAGAGAGAGAGGGAGCTGGAGGGAGTAAGACAGAGAGAGAGGGAGCTAGAGGGAGTACAACAGAGAGGGAGACAGAGGGAGCAAGACAGAGAGAGAGTGAGCTAGAGGGCGCTAGACAGAGAGAGGGAGCTAGAGGGAGTAAGAGAGAGAGAGGGAGCTAGAGGGAGCAAGACAGAGTGAAAGGGAGCTAGAGGGAGTAAGAAAGAGAGAGAGAGAGAGCTAGAGGGAGCAAGACAGAGAGAGAGGGGACTAGAGGGATTAAGAGAGAGAGAGGGAGCTAGAGGGAGTAAGAGAGAGGGGGCTAGAGGGAGTAAGACAGAGAGAGAGGAAGCTAGAGGGAGTAAGACAGAGAGAGAGGGAGCTAGAGGGTGTAAGACAGAGAGAGAGTGAGCTAGAGGGCGCTAGACAGAGAGAGGGAGCTAGAGGGAGTAAGAGAGAGAGAGGGAGCTAGAGGGAGCAAGACAGAGTGAGAGGGAGCTAGAGGGAGTAAGAAAGAGAGAGAGAGAGCTAGAGGGAGCAAGACAGAGAGAGAGGGGGCTAGAGGGATTAAGAGAGAGAGAGGGAGCTAGAGGGAGTAAGAGAGAGGGGGCTAGAGGGAGTAAGACAGAGAGAGAGGAAGCTAGAGGGAGTAAGACAGAGAGAGAGGGAGCTGGAGGGAGTAAGACAGAGAGAGAGGGAGCTAGAGGGAGTACAACAGAGAGGGAGACAGAGGGAGCAAGACAGAGAGAGAGGGGCTAGAGGGAGTAAGAGAGAGAGGGGCTAGAGGGAGTAAGAGAGAGAGAGGGGGCTAGAGGGAGTACGACAGAGAGGGAGACAGAGGGAGCTAGAGGGAGTAAGACAGGAAGAGAGGGAGCTAGACAGAGAGAGGGAGCTAGAGGGATTAAGATAGAGAGAGAGGGAGCTTGAGGGGGCAAGACAGAGGGAGAGGGAGCTAGAGGGAGTAAGAGAGAGAGAGAGGGAGCAAGAGGGAGCTAGAAAGAGAGAGGGAGCTAGAAGGAGTAAGACAGAGAGAGGGAGCTAGAGGGAGTAAGACAGAGAGAGAGGGAGCTAGAGGGAGTAAGACAGAGAGAGGGAGACAGAGGGAGCTAGAGGGAGCAAGACAGAGAGAGGGAGCTAGACAGAGAGAGGGAGCTAGAGGGAGTAAGACAGAGAGAGAGTGAGCTAGAGGGCGCTAGACAGAGAGAGGGAGCTAGAGGGAGTAAGAGAGAGAGAGGGAGCTAGAGGGAGCAAGACAGAGTGAGAGGGAGCTAGAGGGAGAAAGACAGAGAGAGAGGGGGCTAGTGGGAGTAAGAGAGAGAGAGGGAGCTAGAGGGAGTAAGAGAGAGGGGGCTAGAGGGAGTAAGACAGAGAGAGAGGAAGCTAGGGGGAGTAAGACAGAGAGAGGGGGAGCTGGAGGGAGTAAGACAGAGAGAGGGGGAGCTAGAGGGAGTAAGAGAGAGAGCGGGAGCTAGGGGGAGTAAGAGAGAGAGAGCGGGAGCTAGAGGGAGTAAGACAGAGAGAGGGAGCTAGAGGGAGTAAGACTGAGAGAGAGGGAGCTAGAGGGAGTAAGACAGAGAGAGAGAGGGAGCTAGAGGGTGTAAGACAGAGAGAGAGGGAGCTAGAAGGAGTAAGAGAGGGAGCTAGAAGGAGCAAGACAGAGAGAGGGAGGTAGAGGGAGTAAGACAGAGGGAGAGGGAGCTAGAGGGAGTAAGACAGAGAGAGAGGGAACCAGAGGGAGCTAGAGGGAGTAAGACAGTACCTAGCGCCGTACATTTCCGACAGAGGTGGTCCATGCAGTAAGCCGTGAGGGGGTGACACCATTAGTTTCCCGCACCGGGTGACACCAACCCCAGTGACGCCACTGTGTAAGTAAATATGGCCCCAAGTTCTAGCTACCTCAATCTAACAATAATCCCAACTCTCCTCAAATCAACCATTGCATAGAAGAAACAGAGCCCTAGCAATTGTTGTATTGGACTATTACTACACAATGTACACTAGTCTCCTTGAAAATCCCCAAATAGATTAAAAGAGGTTTAAAATTAGGCTGCTATATTGATAATGGATTTATAAAAATAAGAGCACATGACACCAACCCTAAACGCTTTCAGTGGGCACCCAGTGTAGGTCAGCATCAAATTCACAATCCTGTCTCAGACTCAGATCAACACTTTCTCACGCTTGTTCCAAAATATTGAAACATCTGAAACGAGAAGGAAGAGCAGTATGAGTCCAAGGATAGAAACTTGAGTGTCTTTGAGATCAGATACTAACATTCTTTATTTCGAGAAACTGGATTTCATTAATTGTTGAGATCCTTCTTGAGATCACAGTGACTCAATGGAGCCAACCTACGTGAGACCATTATACAACAGAAGAACTATGCAAAGGAACACACAGGGGCAACAACATTTAATGTGGTCTTTAAAATGCGTACGGATTAACAACCCAAAATAAATATGAAGTATAGAATTATCTGGAACCTTACTCGCCTTCTCAATAAATGGTTAAGAAAACCGAAGTTGGCATCATTTAACATGCAGTGACTGACAAAGTTCAATCTAAGCATTCATTGCTGATTTGTTCTAGAGGACTCAGACAACCTGAATCGACACTGGTATCATATCATGTCATATCATATCATATCATATCATATCATATAATATCACATCACATGTCATGCCATATCATATCATATCGTATTATTTCATATCATGTTATATCATACCATATCATTCCACATATCATATCATGTCATATCATATCATATCATATCCTCAAACATACCACATCAAAATGGACTAAAATGAACAAATATGTGGCCTTCATCAGGAACCATTGGAAGTAAACTTCCAGAAAAATGTACTAACATCGTGGAAACTGCCCGAAATGTAACAAGCACTCAGAACTAACTCAAAGGTGACATGCCAATGTATTTCACAAAACGTATAATGAATAAATAAACACTGGAGTTTATTCTGATTTTTGACAAACTAAAGCGATTAGAGTTGGGCGGTGGCTTTAGATTCATTGATTTATGGTGGGCGAGGTAAATTCCTTCAAAGAGATTTTTCTGCCAATGGAAAGTTTGCTTCCAGAATAACTTTGCCAAAGGGAGAATATGTATTTTATGCAATGTTTTGAATGATGCTGCAATAATGCTGCCTCAGAGTGGCAGTTGGAATTCTCCACATCAAGTTGCCACCGGTGAACAATCCTCTAGTTGACGACTGAAAATTGATGTCTTTATAGGTGCTAACAAACTGTTTTTACTGCTTTTAGTAACATCAATGAATATTATTGAAAATATTTGTCAGTGAGAAAAATTGTAACCAAACACTATTTTGTCTTCACATTGGTTATGAACCAGTTGTGATGAGGGTCTGTTTAAAGATTTCCAAAGTCTGGGTCTCTGGGCATCTGGTGATTTGTATTCTAACAAATGTCCTTTGTGACTCTCAGAAGAAACTATGCCGCTATTTCCTTGTACATTTTTCTGGATTGCCCGTTGTTATTTTGCCAATAAGCTAGACATTCATTGTGAGTTTACTGAATGCTCTCCATGTCATTTTGATTTTTGCAGGCATGAGAGTTGTGCTTTGATGACAGGTAGACACACAAAGTGTACCCTCATTCTGAGGGGTCTAATGAAATTCAAATCCTGGAATACATACCTTTTTAACAACCTACTTTGTTTCCACAATAAAGGTTCATTCATACCCCATTACTGAAGTGTTCCACCTTCATCATGTCTGAGTTATGGATGTAGGGTTTATGTTGGGTGTATGTGGAATGTGTGGGTCATGGGTTGACTGGAGAATAGTGGGTAATAATGAACTTCATGCTGTGTTCTGAACAGTATGGTGGTATACTTTGTGCTAACCCAGTGATATCCATCTTGGACATATCTCACCTTGTTTCCCATCTTGAAACCATGTACCTAGTGGGCAAGTGCAGCTCCTCAGTTAAGACAGAGGAGCGTTGCCCCACTAAAAAATTGCCCCCAGAAATGGGGAAAAAAATGGTAATAAAGTTCATTTATTACTATTCTATTTTTGAAAACCCCATCCTGAGCTGCATGTCAGGACAGGGGGCAGGGCTTCCTGATTTCTGCTGCTGCCAGTCAGGCAGCACCAGAAAAGAGTGATGGGCAGGGAACTTTAAGATTAAAATGTATATGTCTTTTTGGTGTACGTCTTGTGACGGCCAGCCAGACATGCGCATTTTAAAACTCTCTAACCCAGCTGTCTAAGACAGTGGGGTTAGAGACAGCCTAGGACTCCAGTGTCGAAGGGTGCGCCGAAGGAGGCCGCTCGCTCCAATCCTGGCACTTCTTTCATGCTGTATGAGGGTAGTGGCAGGATTGGTTACTGCATTTTCCTGGTTCCCAAGTTGGAGCCTACCCACCTGGAGAAGACCCGAGTGAGGAGGACATCACACCAGGAAGGTAAGTGGAATTATTTATTTTTTACTTTTATTTTTGTCCCCCCGCCCCTCTGTCCTCCTTACATGCCAGTCACCACTGCTAGATTTCCTGTGGCTGGGTGAAACTTGCCCATCCCTTTTTTTCATGTGGCACAAATAGGACTCTGAGCTCATAAGGTCGCAAAATTTGGGCAGGGACAAGAAAAAGAATGCTCATCTAGAATCAGAGGAGCATATAAACTTCCAAATGTTGCGTGCCCTGTGGTTGGCACAGACATCTTACATTAACCTTTTGAGGGATATAACTGCTGGACCCCTCAGCCAGTATTTGGTTAATCATTATCACCTAAATACCAAGGAATCTTCACACCAGTATAATATAAGAGGTGCATGTTTAGTGTCAACATTTACTCCAAGTGGTTCTTAGCACTTTTGACACATAATAATCACCGAAATAAATGGTGCATGTTTTATCAACCTCAAAAAATGAAAGGCTAAATGGTCCCACTAGCATTGGAACCTGTGAACCCAGCAATAGATGGATTAGTCAATCAGTCACTAGTCAAAGCAGGGTAGGTGAAAAGATAATATGACTCTTTGTTAATTGTACGCTGGATTTATACTTACCCTCCTAAATGGGCCTGAGTCTGGAAAAGAGGACAGGGTCACCTCACAGCCGCAACCTGGGGAAAGAATAAAGCCCTTCCTGCTTTTCAAGGAACTGGAGTGCACATGTCTGGAACTGTGAGCAAATACCAAGGAAGCCAGGTACAATGCCCTGCTTTAACATTTTCATGAGGACAACATACATACATGCCAAGATTTTAAGTCAGTAAAGTGGGAGAATTTGAAAACAAAATCTGGGGAATGTATTTCCCCCAGTGACTTCTCTTGAGGCAGAGGAAATGTTAGAAGGGGGACAGCTAAATGAAAGTGTTTTTTGGCTTAAAAACAATTGTGAGTCTCCCACTGAATCAGGTCTGTTGGCATGTATGAAAATGATGGAGAATGTTAGCCCAAGAGCAGCATGGTCACCGCAGTAAGATGCATGTGTCAAAGAGCTACTCCATCAACTTCATACATTAAGAGGAATGAGCCGGTTGAAAGCCTTTATACAACTTTCTTCAGCCCTGTGTTGAACAAAGGTCAGTAGCTGTTAACACCCTTGGCATGGAACCTACATTCTCATGCTGCAGAAGGTCATCAAGCTTCCTGAATCCATTTACCTGTATTTCAGGAGATATTGCCAAATGGAGTTGGCTACTAGTGCATACTGTTCTCACCACTGTCCACTGTGGGTACCGTCGGTCACAGGAGTGCCCATACTACCTGAACCGCTTGGCTTCATATGGTAGATCGCAAGATATAGGCCCTCAACGGTTAAGGCATTCTTGAGGTACCATACTAAGTACTAGCCCATAATTTCACATGTACCCATCAAGAAGCTTAGCGAGCCATTGGGTCCTTCATGGCATCTATATTTCAATTCACTGGACATCGACATCTAAGCAGGAACTAGTGACGAAACATTAAGTGACCAGGACACCACAAACCAGGAGCACCTCAATAAAAACCTTTTCTTAGTCAATCCTAATTGCTTAGGTCGTGGATTTTTGGGCTCTACAATTTTGCAGTGCCATCTTTTTATTCTAGTCACACACCATATTAAGGCGGACAATTTTAATTGCTCCCTTCAAATAAATAATTTCAAATAATTTTCAAATAATTTTTATTTGATTTAGTTCTCTTACGAGAACAACAAATTTATACACAATACATATTCAATTTTTGCTAAAAAGAGATTATCACATTAATATAATTTTAAAATTGTACGGGTTATTACACACAAATTCATTGGGTGGAGCGTTGGAGAGGGATATCAACATCTGGACCGAGTTTATATTACATTTTGTTTTGATCGGGGTAATGTATCTGTTCCTAGCTACTACCACGATCTCGCTAGGACATACAAACAGAACGTGTTCTAGATCTTGCACCCCACCTTTGCATAAGTCACAGAGATTCGTCTCTCCTTGATTTAATGACCACTTAAAGGTGTATGTTTTCAGCGGTAATATTCCCAGCGGTATTTGAAGTATAGCTCGCCTTACTCCATGATTTAGGTTAAAAAAGATATATGGTTGCGTTTTTTAAAAAACTATTGTGTCCGCTAACTGTTTGTACATTGAGAGCCTGGAGCAGTGTTGAATATCCAATTCCATGCTTAGCCTCGGTGTTAAGTGCTTCAAGCAGAGTTGCAGCTGGGCTGGCGTCCAAGATATTAACATTTCTAGAGAGACTGATGATAATTTAAAAGCATTACTTAGGTTTTTTCCAAATATATACTTTCGATAGTCTTGCTCCAGTGTCTCTATTTTTAACAGTGCTCTAAGTGTTCCTGGGTCTGCGTGAGCCAGGTTATATGCCCATCTAATTATGTTTATAATCATTCTGGCATAGGAACTAACTAACGATAGTTCTAGCCTGAGAGCATGAACCGGAACAGCTTGCGGCATCCTGGTTAACTTCCGCAGGATTTTCCCTTCTTTGACATCTATTTGAGACCATTCTTTTGTTGGGATATGTTCTATTGCAAATGATAAAACTGCAGGAATTTTCGCATTATAGACCTGGAGCAGGGAGGAGAATTGTCTTCGACCAGTGGATGAGTAAAGTCTCTGGAGAGCCCCTGTATGGGCATCTGCTTTATGTCCCATTTTTTGCAAATGAGGCTGGTTGCGCAAAGTCTGAGTAAATGTTCTCCCAAGATATATATATTCTTTTACGATTTCCAATGGATTACCTCCTAGTAGCCAGTTATAATTGCAATAAGTCTTCTTTCCTGTAAATGGTAGAATTTTTGTTTTAGTGGTATTTGGGATTAAATAGTTTTCATCTGTATATGTGGTGAGTGCCGTGAGGTTTCGTTGAAGACCGAAGGGAGTCAGATCCAAGATTACTACATCATCGGCGTACATCAGGCAGTGAATTGTGGTGAAAGCAATCTTCGGTGGAAAGTTATTGACCTGATTAAGACTTTCTGGTAGATCGCTCAAATATAGGGAGAATAATAGGGGGGCTAGGAGACACCCCTGTCGCATGCCGTTTGGAGTTGGAAATGGGGAGGTTAGACCCTTCTCCCTCCCCATTTGAACTCGACACCAAGTCTCAGAGTACAATGATGTTATTAAATGGAGGAGATGTTGTGGTATTCCCATTTTCTGTCATTTGTTCCAAAGTTTGACACGATCGACCTTGTCGAAAGCAGTGGTAAAGTCTACGAATACTGCATATACTACCTGCGATTTTTTTACCACGTATTTTTCTAGTATTGTTTGAAGTACTGCAATATTATCTATGACTGAGTGTTTGGGTCTGAATCCTGCTTGGAAGAGTGGAATGGAGCCGGTTGAGAGTGCCCATTCTTTTAGGTGATCTAGAAGTACGGCAGCAAAAATCTTCCCGGTTGCATCTAGGAGAGCTATTTGTCGATAGTTCCCGGGGAGCAGTCTCGAACCCTTTTTATGAATCGGGATTACTATGCTTCCCTTCCAGGACTTTGGGGTTTTGCCCCTGTACTAAGTATGTGATTATACGTGCATGTTAAAAAGTTACTCCACTCTTTTGGGTTGTTCTTTAAGACCGTAATCGGAATTTGGTCTGGGCCCATTGCAGCCGAGCTTCTTGCCTTTTTTATGTAATGTTCTACTAAGGAAGGTGTTAGTGGCTCAATGTTTATGACTTTATCCTGTCCTATATCGATTTGTATTACTGTGTCGCAGTTGGAGACTTGGTTTACTTTGTATAAATTAGCTATATATGTTTCCCAGGCTGAAGGTGGGACAGGGTTTGATTTTAACATTTTCTTTGTTCCTGTTTCTTGTGCTATTATAGTCCAATAAGTACGTTTGTCTTGTCTTTTTGCTGCTATCTGGAGGTCTATCCATTTTTTATCCAGTAAGATTTGGTTTTCTTTTAATTTTTGTCTTCTGCAATAGTTTTTTAGTTTATTGATTTCCTGTTTTCTAGTGTCAGAGAAATATAAGAATTGTGCCCTAATTAATTTGTTTAATTCCCTTGCCTTGGGATCTGAGGACAATCTTTTGTCGCCTTGTGTTTTTATCATTCCTCGTTTTCCGCTCTTCTGTAGTAGTTGAACAAGATTCTTCGCAACTGCCTCAAAATTTAATATTGGGTTTATGTTGTGGTTAATTGAAAGTAAATTTGAGTTCTCAATGGTTTTGGTGATTTTTTCGAAGGTTTTAGGGTTCCACACTAGCGGACCTTGGACTGGATTTATGAGAGCTGTTTTGTGCAGCTCCAATATATGTACTGAAGTTGTTTGTTTCTGGGTTATTCCTGTTGTTAATTGTAGAATAGTGTGGTCACTTCCTTTCTCGAACTTTATATTAAGTTGATGGGCTAGAGCAAAGAGGCCTGGACTGCAGATCATATAGTCAAGGATTGATGCACTAAATCCTCCCCTTCTTGTAAAGGAAGCAGGGATGTCACCTTCTATGTTGCCGTTTAGAAGTACTCCGTTGAGAGTAGCAAGTGATGCTGAAATGATTTTCCCTCTCTTATTTGGTTTACATCCTGAGGGAAATTGAGGAATGGATATTGCCTGGGCCTCATTTTTTTCTCCTAAATCCCATGTTTCTATTAAATCATTAGAGATTTGTCCGTTTAGGTCTCCTATAAGGAGCATCGGCGGGAAATTCTGATCTTCAACCACCTTTTCGATATCCTCGAAAATAGTTATCGATAATGCATCCATTTTTGTTCCCGGTGGAATATAGACGTTACAGATAAGCATTTTGGACGAGCTTCTGGTCTTATCAGTCCCTATTTTGATTTTTAAACATTGAAAGTTCTTTGAATGTGTTGGGATAATTTCCTGATCCCAATGATAGTCTTCAGATAGGAGGATAGCGCCTTTTGCGTGTCCATGGTTAACCGGTTCTGCTGGTATATCATACACAAAGTAGTGGGGGAAATCGAAGTTTGTAGTTGCCCAAGTTTCTTGTAGTGCCACGATCCCTGGACGATCTTGGGAAATTATTGCTAGTTTTTCTTGAGATTTACCTGCGATGTTCCAGGAATAGATGGTTAGACCGTGGCTAAAAAGGGCGCTTGATTTCGGGACCCGTTTTTTTGTTATTAAGGTTTTCTGCGATCCAAGCCCATGAGTTGTCCATTGGGATTATTTGCTGAGATTGGTTATTCTTAACCCAGCTTCGTCTTTGTCCGTTGTTAATTGAAACCGAAATGTCATCTTTGTAGGGATTTGACCAGCTGTTATTTGTGAGCCGGGATGCTACTGGATAATGATGTTTGACTTGATGGCGTTCTGGTGTCGGACCGGTTTCCACCTTTACAGGGGCCACGTCGAATCCTAGTTTATGAAGGGTCTCTTTTTCTTTAAATATTATTGCTGGGATGACTGGTGACCAAAATTCTGCAACAGCTAATGTAATTTTGTTTTCATCTGGGAAGGAGACTAATTTTATGTCATTTCTTGCAAGCGCTTGTAGAAGTTGTATCCGTTGTAGCAGATTTATTATTCTTTCCATATTTAGAGGGTCCTTTCCCGAGGGGAAGAGGTCTGTAATTTCCACTCCACAGTTATAATTTACCTGTGATTTGAAAGGGACATCCCTCTTCAATGAGGTTTGTTGTTGGCTTTCCTTTTGCGTATTTAATTCTTTATCTGTAATCCTAGGGACAAATTTTGGGGTAATAGGATTTAGAGGTTGGGAAAGCACTGCTTGCGCCTTTGAGGTCGTATACTGTTGCCTTTGCTCCGTCGAGTTATTACATATCTGATGTTTGTTTGTTTTTACATTGATAATTGGTGTTGTTACTGGGAATCTTGGTTTTCGTTCCTTTTGTTTTTCAATCCTTCTATTTTTTCTTTTCTTTATCCGCTTACGGCAGTTGACATTTGTTCTCCTTATTTTTGTAGTCTCTCGATGCGGAGATGCGTCTAATGATGTATTTTTTGGGGTTTCAACTCTTTCTTGATTTGTCGCATTTAGCTCTTTTGATAGATTTTTTGATTTTGTTTTATTAAATAAAGGATAGTAAATTATAGACTGTACTACCGATTTGGGCTCTTTTTGCTCCCTAAAGAGTTTTCTCAATGAATATGTTTGATTATACTTGTTCTTTTCTTTTTTTTCTTGTTGTTTATTTGACCAGTTTGTGAAGCCGTGCCGACCTTTGTTGAGTAGGGTGCTGTTGTCAGTTTTGGCGCTTGTGTGGTAAGCCTTTTGTCCCCTATTACTCGTTTATCATCTTCACCATCCATTGGCAGTTTTAATTGTTGTTTGTTCCTTTTTTTTTCCACCATGTGTTTTAAGATTCCTATTTGAGTATCTAACGTCTGGTCTGTATTTTCCAGGATGTTCCCTAAATGAGAAAGGACTGATTCTAGGATTCTTTCTAGAATAAGCAGTGCTTTGGATACTGTAGTTTGATCAGTAGAGTGATCCATAGATTTTTGCGTGAGAAAATTCAGAGTTCTCGAAAGAGAAATTTCAGAATCTGGCTGTTTTCGTGGGGTACTGTTCAGGATTTCCTTTTGATGTGCCCTACTGAAGACTAAATCTTTTAGGCTTATGTCGGGGCAAGTTATGTCGAAATCCAGAAGTTCTTGATTTTCTTGGTCATTGGATTTTTCTGATTTTATAATTATGTTTTTAGTATTTGATTGAGGCCAATTTTGATTGTTTTTTAAACCTTTATTTATAAAGTTTTCTTGATGAACAACAAGAGAAAAAGACATTCAGGTAGGTTACACAGGTTCACATTGCACTCCTAAGCATACACATAAGCAAATATGTAGGTCGGCTAGACCGAGCAAGCTGGAAGCACGTAGATATCATCTCTGAAGCTGTACATAAGCACATATTCTGCACAATACAAAACAGTAATTCATTGTAGCATAGGCAATTGTCTATAGCAGTCAAAAACATGTAGGCAGGAAGATTGTATACACCAGCACTCAAGCATCATTGTAAAACTGATCCTGGGCTATTCCAAGCCATAGACATCCTGTCATGTATTGACCCCCGTGCGCCATCCCCAGCTATCGGCAGTCAGGTAGGGGCTTGTCCCCTACTCAGGACTAGGTGGACATAGCATCCCATACAGGAATCCACTGGGTACCTCCGGATGTGTCAGCCAATAACAGGTCATAGGGAGGCGACAGCTATAGCCTTTACTCTCAACTGTCATTATCTGAATCTGTAGATGCTGCCGCCTCTTTTAATAAATAGGCCTGCAGTGGACCCCATATATCGTTGGGTCTGCTTCGTATAGGTAACAACTCAGCATATACATTGTTTTGATCCTGGCAATAAACCATATCAGCAATCCACTCCTTAAACTTTGGGGCTCTACCTCTACCCCAACGGCACGCAACACGCCTCTTAGCTAGTAGGAGTGCAACATCTATAAACCTGCGAACAGTCTTAGGTATATTCCGAGTGTGCCCCAATAGCATTGTTAACGGATCTCTATCGATCACCCCTCCAGTCATAGTCTGTAAGGCTTCCTGTACCTGTGACCAATAGTCGTATACACCAGGACACTCCCACGCCAAGTGGACAAATCCCGCCCCCTCCGCCCCGCAGCAGTCACACCTATCGTTGTCTGCTAAATGAAAGTGTAGTTTTCTAACAGGCGTATAATAAAAACGCTGTAAGAACTTAAAATGAATAATCTTCAACCTGCTACTAGACGAAATATTAGCTGTAATGGCACAACAATAGTGCCATTGATCGTCGGTAATAACTCTGCCTAGATCCTCACTCCAATGTCGTCGAGCTGAGCTCTCAGGCCCCTGGCGCTGCGATCTGATATTGTTATACAACCTGGAAACAAGATGGCGGCCATCGGACAACAGCATGGCGTGCAGTGGCAGGACCACGTCAGGTTCATTTGGAAAGTTAGGCAAGACTGCTCTCAACCCCTGTCTAAGCCTGACGTAATAGAAGACCTCTAGAGGAGTAGGCGTAGCACCCTGAAACAGTTGTTCCCTGGTACGGAACTGCCCGTTGAGGAACAGGGCTCCCCACATGGCAATCTTCATGCGTTTACACATCAACTGAAAGCCCGCCTCCTGTAGGAGCGATATACTAGGGTGATACGTGAGGGGCAGTACAGGTGAATACAACTGCGTGGCCTTAAGAATCCCCGCAATTCGATTCCAAGCGTCTATGGTGCATGTCACCGTAGTAGATGGTGTGTCTATGTCCCGCACCGTGCCTTGTATCAGGCCGTTAAGCGGAAGAGGTCGTGCGATCCAGTCCTCCGCCGCGACTTGTGGCATAAAAGGCGTGGGGTTGATCAAGTGATAGGCGTACTGTGCCTGGGCAGCAATATAATAGGTTTCGAAATCAGGCACGTCGAAACCTCCTTTCTCATAAGGCTGGGTTAGAATGGCCCATCGCAGCTGCGGTTGTTTACCCCCCCAAAAAAGACGAAGAAGTTCCGACCTCAGTTGTTTAAAGAAGAAAGTGCCAGGGAAATAAGGCACGTTCTGAAATAGGTATAAAAACTGTGGCAGTATCACCATCTTTATTAGCGATGCCCTACCTGCCATTGACAACGGCAGCATTTTCCAGCGTGTAACGTTATCCGCCAGTTTAGAGATGGCTACCCCGTAATTCAGCCTCAGCGTCTCATCCTTACTCAGGGATATCACTATACCCAGATATCTAAGATCCGAATCACACCATTCTAGTGGGTAGTCCAGCTGATATTTCTGAACAGCGCCCGTGAGCGGGAAGAATTGAGACTTTTTCCAATTTATTTGCACCCCTGACAGCCGTCCAAAAACCAGAAATTCACGTAAAATAGGGTTAAGATTACTTTGCGGGTCTTTCACATAAAGCGTGATGTCGTCCGCATACAATGACACCCCAATCTGACGTTGGAAGCAGTGAAAGGCACTATCTCTGTGCAGTTGTCGGATTCGACATGCCAGTGGCTCTATCGCTATAGCGAAGAGTAGTGGGGAAAGAGGACACCCCTGTCTGGTGCCTCTGGTTATTGGTATCGGGGTTGACAGCAATCCATTAACAACCACTCTGGCCATCAGTGCGGTATACAGCAGCTCCACCCAGCTAACAAACAATTTCGGAAACCCCATTCTATGCAATATAGTAAATAGGTACGTCCATTCAACCGAGTCGAACGCCTTCGTGGCATCCAGGAATACGGCAGCAACCGGGAGATCCGGAGCAATCGTCTGTATTAAAGAGAACAACGTTCTGAGGTTATGTGAGGTGGCACGGCCCGGTACGAAACCAGCTTGATCTGGCAATACCAACTTAGACATAATCAACGAAAGGCACCTTGCAAGGACTTTAGCTAGAATTTTCGCATCACAATTGATAAGCGACAGTGGCCGATACGAGTCTGCGTCTGTCGGGTCCTTTCCCGGTTTCAACAAGGAGGTAATGACCACCTCCCTCATCGATCCCGGCAGTGCTCCAACTTCCAAAGATTCTACATAAACTTCCTTAAGGACCGGTGCCATTATATCTATGTAACATTTATAGAACTCCGCAGGGAGTCCATCTAATTCCGCCGCTTTGCCATTAGCCAATGACATAATCGCATCGCGTATCTCCTAGAGCTCCAGCGGCGCGCTAAGGAATGCTCTATGCACATCACTGAGCCAGCACAGTGCAATGTCATCAAGGAAGCTTCCCATGTCCCCTGCAGCGGTCTGTTGCGAAGTATAGAGGTGGCCATAATGCATCAGAAACTCCCTCTGAATCCTCTCAGTAGCCCAACACCTTTCCCCTTCCTTCGTGACAATCTCTAATATATTGGAATTAAATCGCGGTTTCCTCGTCATTGCAGCTAACACTTTGCCCGGCCGTTCCCCTTCGCAATATCTACGGGCAGACCAATACTTCCCTCTGAATTTGACTTCCTTTGCCGCTTCTTCCTCATACTCAGAGAGCTTATCTCTAAATGTCTTGTGTGACCCCACATCCTTCACTTCTCGCCATATCAATTTCTAGTCCTTTTAGCTCGTGTTCCAGTCTACTCAGTGTTCTTTGGATATCCATCAACACCCCCCACCCTTGGATATGCAAATCCCTCTGATCGTGACCTTGAATGCCTCCCACACCGTTTCCACACTATCAACCGAATCCCTGTTCCTGGGGAAAAATTCCTCAATTTCCACTCCCAACTCAGTCTTAAAGACTGTATCCAGTAGCATGGAGGGGAGCATCCTCCATGGGGGTTTTATTCGATCATGTCCTGGTATAGTGAGGGACAGTAACAACGGGCAATGATCAGAGTAGGTTCTGGGCAAATGTGTTACTGTACCTATCCCCTCACAGAGTCCTCTCGTCACAAAGCAATAGTCTAATCTAGCCCAAGTATTAGTATGTGATGTAAAGTGCGTGCCCTCCCTGCGTGCATGATGTGTGTGCCTCCAACTATCTACCAGCCCGGCTTCCTCAATGATGCCTACCAGCACATCACGCGCTTGCCTGTTATATTGCACACAGCCATCCGACCTATCCATACCAGTAATCAATGTAACATTAAAATCTCCCCCCCAGATGATATGAGTGGCACCCACCCCAATATATGCCCCCAAAGTGTCGTGAAGAATTCCGCAGTGTCAACATTAGGAGCATAGCAACTCACCATCACAACAGTATCTGTGCCCAGCCTTCCCCACAATATCACAAAGCGTCCATTAGGGTCCAGGATCTCACCCATCAGTTGAAAAGCAATTGAATTTTTGATCAACACAGCAGTACCCCTTGAGTATGAGGAATATGATGAAAATTTCCTGATCGAAGCCTATTTACTAGCAAATGCGGGATCCGATCGCGGCCTAAAATGCGTCTCTTGTAACAATGCTATGTGCACATTGTGCCTATCCAGATAAGCAAGTATATTTCTACCTTTCCTAGCATCATTAATGCCCCGCACATTCCATGACAAGATCGACAGTTTATTCCTAGACTTATCAGCCATGAGTATTTGCTACATCCACAACGATACATACCTCCACCCGCTCCAACCGCCCACCAGCCACCACATAGTAATCTCTCCAATGGATATGCAATTTCCTGTGTAACCATTGTCTGTAGCAACCAACCTCTTCAGCCATACCCCACATCCATTGCCTCCCTCTACCCAGTTCAAACATCCCACCTAACACCCCCTCCCCAACCAAGCACTATCGTAGCAACCCCAATCCTTATCCTACCCAAAAGATCTCTAAGCATCAAAATCGCATGCACGCCCAACCCACCCTCCTCCCACTGAAGCAACCCCAACTCTTCAGCAACCCATTCCCTCCCCTCCCTTACCACCGCTAGCCAACCCCCAATTAGCTACAGTGTAACAAACAATGTCAGTGGGGCACACCCTAGTGGGGTCATCTAAGGTGCGCTCTTCACAACCCCCTTCGCCCCGCCCTTCGATCCGAACCTCCCCACGGAGGGCTCCTCGAGGGAAGGGGGTGTCGCCTGGCATACATTACCACCAGTAGTCCCATCGCCGAGTGTATCAGTCTCTCGTATCCATAGTAGCGGTGCTCATACAGAGTCCCCAATTCGGCAGCACAGCAAAGAGTATTCAATATGAACCCAAATTTGTTACACTTCAGTCAGCAATAAATCCCAACAACCTCCAATGAGAGTTCAGTCCCCTTCATCCTCCGCTTCTTCCTCTGCAGGACGTTTTCCACGATCTCTCCTCAGTGTTTTCAGGAAATCCTCAACCTGTTGTGGATTCAAAAAGAAGTGTTGTTTCGCCTGATTCGTGACTCTGAGCTTCGCAGGGTATAGTAAAGCATAATCAATTTGCAGAGCTCTCAGTTTTCTCTTCACATCCAGAAACTTCCGTCTTTGGTCTTGCACCATTGGTGTGAAGTCCGGGTATAAGGAAAAATTCACTCCATCACACGTCAGCTGTTTAGTGTTTCTTGCAGCGCGAAGTGCAGTATCCCGGTCCCGATAATTCAGGAGCCGTGCTATGATCGGTCTTGGCGGTGCACCTGGTTTGGGCTGAGGACCAAGAGAGCGATGCGCCCTCTCAACAATGAATTGCTGTGAGAAGGCCTCCGCCCCTACCGCTGTCTTCAGAATCCGCTCCATATAGTCCTCCATCCGCCCTGTATTTGTCGATTCCGGCACACCAACCACGCGTATATTATTGCGGCGGCTGCGCGCTTCTAACTCTTCGTTCTTTGCAGCTATTACCCTGAGGATGTTGTCCATTCTTGTCAGTCTAGTAGCATGGGACGCCGTGGTATCATCATTGTCCGAAATCCTCCTCTCCGCCTCTGTAATGCGTTCCTTGTGAACGTCCATCTTTTGTACAATAGCGTCCATTCTGCAGGATAGCCGATCCACCTTGTCCACCACCGTCGCGAATCCCTGTTTCATCTCCTGCAGCAGAAGGTGCATATCCGGCGCAGCTGTGTCGCAGCTAGTCCCGGCTGTCGATGCGCTATGAGGTCCTCCAGAGTCAGACTCCAACCTTGTATTTTTCTTCGACGGCTGGGCAGAGTCAAAGGATATTTTCGGCTGCCGAGTATCCTGCCGCCCCATGGTAGCACCTTTAGCTAGCTTGACTCTGGTTACAGAGGTCCCCTTACCCCCTCCGCCTCGGGGCGATCCAGAGGCCTCCGACATGAACTAGTACGCAACCAGTGATCAATCCCCCAATCCAACGTCGACTCCATTGATTATAGCTGTGGCTCTTAGCAAGCGCCTCACCTTCTCCAGCACGTATGCCCGCCAAATCACTGTGCGCACTTGTAGGAGCCGTTACGCTAGGATTTAGACAGCACTCTGGGTATGTCAGGCCTAGTCCCGCAAGGCTACAGCGCGAAGGGCCTGGTGTCGGTCTCCCGGAATCGCTCAGACACCCTTCGTCTCACCCAGCAGAGTGCAGCGTCCATTAGGTCTCAAAGGATCCTCATATTGCACCTCACAGACAACATCCTCTCTGTCAGGATCGAACCAGCAGAGGTACTGCTCTCCGTGCCGCAGAGTGGGAGTCACAGACGTCGTGTGTGTCCCCTTGATTCTTCAGTGAATGCCGATGGCACCGCGTGACTTCTAATCACTATTCCTTATGCACTGGCCTGTTGCGCTTCCCACTGTGAGCCCAGTACCATCGGTCCACCGATCAGATAGGTTCTAAAACATCGTGTCCGTCACTCTCCACCCTGCCCGTCGCCTGCAGGATAGCTCTCGTGTTCCGCACGCATGCACTTCTGGCCACTGCCCAGATCTCGGCCACAGCTCTCCAGCCTTGTCGGGGAGTCCAACGGTCGCTACCTCCCACGTCGCGCTCAGCCTCACTCTTGGCGCCAATATATCCGCACCTGCATCGTCCTACAAAGTGCACCGTGCAGCAGCCCGCTTCGCCCCCTCCAGTGGGGGAGTGAGGGGAGGGTAGGGGGTCGTTTGTAGATAAGACATATGTCGAGTCTCATCTCTTCCAGCAGTCCCGACCAAATTGCGATCACTTCGCGCCTCAGCCCTCTCCGTGTACACCCCGGACCATCGCCTGTCCACGTAGCTTTGCCACTGACCTGTCCTATGCTGCCGGTTCGGGCACCGGTGTGTACAGCGCCACTCCCCAGCGGCCTGATCCCCAATTAGGCGCAGACACACAAACTTCCTCAAGCCGGGGCCCACTGACCTCGTGGGCTCACCGGCGTCGCGTAGGCTTGGCGCCCAGTCTCGCGCACTGCAAGCTCAATCGCAGCAGTCGGTCAGACTCTCCCACAGTGATATCTCCGTAATTACGGGTCCGATTCTCTCCAAATTTTCAGCGAGTGTCAGATCATGGGTCCTCTGCAATTGCACCAAATTTCATCGGCATTGGAGGTGATATAGTGAGGATAAACGCAGGATATTGGCACAGGCTGCAGGAGCCTCACACAAGCGCGGCCATGCTGCTCGTGCGCCCTCTAGCGCCCCGCCAATTTTGATTGTTTAATGATTCTTCTTGCCCTGTTTTGTTAATTGCTTCCAAGATTTGTTTTTTTCCTTCCTCTTTTTTTTGGATAGTTTGAGTTTGTTCAGTTACTTCTTGTCCCGTATTGCTAATGGTCTCCAGGTGTTCCTTTTTTCCTTCATTTGTTTTTATTTGGTTGTTTTGATTTCGCTCCAGATCCTTCGTGGTCTGGTTTGAAAAGTATTTGAGAATTCCATTAGGCGAATCGGTAGAGAGAGGGCGGACGATTTTTCCCGCGCTCCTTCTTATTGCTTGGTCTGTTCCTACTCTTTTCATAAATATTGTTCGCGATCTCAACTTTTTGTAAGCCATGGTACAATAAACTGACTGGATGTGTCTTATACTGAGGTACTGGGTTTTTAAGAACCGGCACAGAACCGGTAACCCAGCGGTGTCAGGGAATCAACACCCAGAGACCTCGGGTTCTCCTGAGTCAGACCTACAGAAACTCAGAGTCTTCTAGGTGAAGTCAAAGATTAGTTTATTGGCTGCAACCAAGGTAACAGGGTCCTAGAAGTACAATACGGGTATGTTCTCAGGAGACTGCACACTTTCACGAAGTCAGGCTTCTCTCTTTATACATGATATTCGGCCTTGGGCAAACATTCTTCGAATTCGTGGTATTTCATTTATAGTTACTGGTTACAAAAGAAAAGCAGAGTCATGATGACATGTACATATTTCACGTCGTGCTGCCCATAACAAATCATCCGGCAAGGCCCAACATTTCATCAGATATCGCTGGACCCCCAATAAAAACGGTCACCTCCCCATCATAAAGCAAGTGAAGAAAAGGAGTGGCGAAAAGATGTGAGTGAGATATGGCAAGTGTGCGCGCTGTAATGGTTTTATAGCTGGTTGAGCCTAGATGCTATCTTGCTCGGCCACTGGGAGGGAACTGACCTAACGAGTTCGGCCTGGAGCAATGGTTCTAACTTGTACTGAGGTCAGGGAGAAGTCGATTAAGGAGTAGGTGTCCTTGTGGAATCAAATTCAACTGTATTAAGGCCTATGTAGAGGGCAACATATAAATGGGAGCCATGGGTTCAGAATGTAAATGACGATTTCGAGGTGAAATCGTCACTCGAACACACCGAAAATTCATGTACATGATGTACTCATCATTCTCGGTCTTTTGATACCAAATTCGTCATATTTCGACGAAGTTTTATTTCTCGAGTCCAGAATTATTATATGAATTCCGATTTTCAGAACCTCAAACCCTCCTTTTGCCCTTACATAGGCAATTAATCTATCCTCATGTTAGTCTGAGTCCAGATCGATATTCCTAAAGTCATTGAGATGTTGCTGTAACATCATTCTAGTACTCAGTTCATCTCTCGACACAGGCTTCCTTACACATGATGTAGCACAGAGGCCACATATTGCAGGAGCACACTGTATGCATGGACAGAACAGGAAAAGAATGGCTAAGACCATCCCAATGACCATCAGAATTTTCCATCCCCAGGCAGATATCAGTTCCCAGAACCATCCCATTAATGACCAGTCTCCTTTATCCACATGAATAGATTCGGAAATCTTATGCAGTTTGGAGATGGCCCTGTACACTGTTGGAGCATTATCTGGGATGAAAATGCAACAACTATACTGGATTAATTTGCATACTCCACCTCGGTCCGCAAGTATTACATCCAAAGCGACCCGGTTCTGAAGGGTCATAAGTCGATCCGACTGGAGCTCAGCAGTCAGGTTACTAAGGGCACCAGCAGTTTCAGTCACGGTGGATTCAACTACCCTTGTCAATTGCCTTATGTTCCTGCTGTTAGCCATGGCTCCCCAGAACGGCAGAAAACCCATTGCAAAGTCACCAAATTCTTGACCTGCAGTGTCTTCTTTACTCAAAACACCTCTAACTACCCTTGTCCGATGGTAATCCGCCGCTGCTGTGTAGGTGGGAGGTAACAGGAATGAAACAAAACATGAGCCCGAGAAGTCGGGGGGCAACCATGTATAGGCTCTATCATGGCAGATGAATTAAGTACCCTTAGCGGCTAGAAACTCAGGGGAAGTCTGAGATCCAAAAACATATGTTTCTGTTCAGATACTCTTCCCTAGCTGAGCTCTGGGATTCTTGCCAATACCTTGCAGACACAGGTGACCTTGATGGGGTACGATCCAGATAGGGGACGATCTTTTGGCTTGCTGTTTCTCACTTAATGTAGTGCCATATCCGGTCACGTTCCAACCTACATACGCTAGTATCTCATCATCCGGGGTATCTTCGTAAGAAGTTACTTCCTTGATCATGTCAACTATACCTTTGACTAGGGCGCTAGTCTTGAGGTTGTCTTTTACAGAACGTAGGGGTTGGATTTCTCGTGCATATATGAACATTGTCCTATATGCCCAGACTGAACCATTGTGACTAAATGGCAGGACCAAATAGGGGATACCTTTATCCGTGGTGTGGGGCATGAGACCACACACCCAACAGTTAGTTGTGTTCATTACAAGTTGGTGTTGGTGTAAAAACTGAACGAAGGAATTATTAAGGAACTCTAATCTCCTATTTGATTCGTGGTCAGGCAGAGGGTGGAAAGAATGAGAGGAAACAGTAGGAGGAGGTATGGGTGATGTAGTGGGCGCAAATGTCACATGAAAAGAGAATAAAACATAGCTTATCAAAAAGACCATTACGCTAAATAGCATAAAAATACACACTATTATAAAACTTTTCTTCGTCATCGTGTTAAAAAGTCTCTGCTTAAAGTTCATTTGTTTGGCAGGCCTCTCCACATCAGGAAACTCCATCCTCTCTAAGGTGCTGCCCGCGGTGGTAGGTTGCCTCTGCTAAAGGATGCTTCCGTCAGTCTAGGGCAACTCCCTTGGACCAACCAGAACTACCAACCTAACGTCGTCAGCTGCACCCAAAAGTCTTTAATCAACCGCGACCCTAGCAGCGGAACCCGGATGGCGGTTCGAAAAAACAAAAATAAGCAAGTTACCTAGATGGGAGATCTGCACTTTCAAAAATAGGATTTGGGGAAAAAAACACATTTTTTTATTAGTCCACAGGTTTTTCTCTCGGATCATAAAAGAAATCACTTTTACTTTAGTCTGTTTTTCTTGGTCGCAAATTGTAGCGTCTTTTCCCGGGTACTGTCTGGTCCAGAAATAGTAGCTCAGGTTCCACAGAGTTCAATTGTTCTGGTGGTGGCACAGTTTTTCGAAAAATGTTCTCGCTTTCACAGTCAGGGTTAGCTTCTTTTACACGTTCATCAGTTGTGCGCTCTGAGTCAGTGCCTCCTTTCTGGACCCATTGGTCATGTGGCAGAGGGAAGGGTATCTTCTAACAATGGATCCCGTGGACCCAATTGGCCTTCCCCTCCACCCTAACAGCCGACCTTGTAGATAGGAGGACAAGGTGAGGCCCGGTCCATCTGGGCTGGTCGTTTCTTGTTCTTTGAAAGTTGCGGACAAGCACCCAGGAACCGGGGTCAATGGAGTGACCCGGAGTATCAGAGACCGGAGGCAAGGTGTTGTGGACCTGTTGATATAAAACACGCAATTTAGCCGTCAATTCATACAAGTAATCAAGCAAAATAGGGTGTTGCAGCTCGCTAAACTTCGTGGGCCTAGGCACTCCCCATATGTTGGCTGGCCGGCCAAAGATTATTTCGTAGGGGCTGAGTTTCACTCGCGAATGCACAGTCATTCTGGTGGATAGGAGTGCTAAGGGTAGAGCGTCAGGCCATTTTAGACCTGTGCTCGCTTGGATTTTGGCCAATTTAAGTTTAAGCGTGCCATTGTAACATTCCACTAATCCAGCTGATTGGGGGTGATTTGCAGCGTGGAACTTCTGCCTAATGCCTAGCCCTTCACACACTCTTTTCATCACACGACCCACAAATTCACTTCCGTTGTCAGACCAGACCATTCTAGGCATTCCAAACCTGGGGAAGAACTCTTTTACAAGGGCTTTTGCTGTGGACAAGGCAGTATTGTCTTTTAGGGGATAGGCTTCTACCCATCTTGAGAAGGCACAAACAACCACGAGCACGTATTTTAAGTTGTTGCACCTCTCCATATGTATGAAATCTAGCTGCAAAACCTCGAACGGATACGTAGGAGGTGCAAAATGACCAGCTGGAGTTGGGGTTCCCCTACCAGGATTGTGTTTCAGACATACCATGCAATTCTTGACAAGGTTCTCTGCATACTTGGGAATCCCTGAATTCTTCCACACTGGGGCCAACAACTCGCAAATCCCTTTCGCGCTGATATGGGCCATTCCATGAGCCATTGTAACCACTGCAGGCACATATGCATCGGGTAACAACCATCTCTGATGCTCTGTCAATTCAATCCAACAACCATTTGCATCCATTCTTCCTGTACTCTCTCTCCACGTGCTCAACTCTTTCTCCGTGGCCTCAGCTTGGATGGACTTCACGCTCTCTATCGTGTCCTCACATATTCCAACATCACCAGTCCATCTTTCTGGGCTCGCAACATACATTCGGCTCATCACATTCTTTGCAGTTTCCTTAGCGGTTTCATCAGCAAATGCATTTCCACGACCAACATCATCAGTCACCTTCTTGTGAGCACTACATTTCACAATCGCCATTTGCAGGGGCAAGGTCAGTGATTCAAGAAGCTCATTCACCAACTGACCATGCTCAATCTTAGCTCCATGCGAAGTCAGGAACCCACGTTCTCTCCACAATCGTCCAAAACTGTGAGCCACACCAAAAGCATACTGACTGTCAGTGTAGACAGTCACTCTCATTCCTTTAGACAACACACATGCTCTCGTAAGTGCTACGAGTTCTGCGGCTTGAGCTGAACCATGTGGTATTCGCGCAGCTTCAACGACTGTGTGCAAAGTTGTGACAGCATATGCTGTAGTCACGTTCCCATTTGGGAGCTTAAAGCATGAACCATCTACCCACAATGTACCATCACATTCAGCAAGAGGAGTGTCGAACAAATCAACTCTCCCTTTCGTCTCTTCCTCTGTTCTAAGAAAACAATCGTGCTGTTCTGAAGCATCTGATTCTTCTGCAATTGGTAACAATGTGGCTAGGTTCAAGGTACTACACCTTTTTATGTGCACATGGCTTGCTAGTAGCGTCAATTCGTAACTGGACAGTCGAGCACTAGTTAAGTGCTGTGTCTTGGTCCTATTTAACAATGTGTCTACTGCATGCGGGACCATCACGATTAGTGTATTATTCATTACTAGACCTGCAGACTGTCGAATAGAAACAGCTGCTGCTGCTGTGGCCCTTAAACAACTTGGCAATGCTCGTGCTACCGGATCCAGAGTTGACGAAAAATAGGCGCATGGCCGCTGTCTATCTCCGAATAACTGAGTCAGCACAGACAATGCACAGCCCTCCTTCTCGTGGACATATAATGTGAAAGGCTTACTGTAGTTGGGGGTACCTAACACAGGGGCCGAACATAATGCTGTGCGTAATTCGAGAAAACTTTTCTGACAATCTTCAGACCAAGGAATGGGATTGGGTGTATTTTTACACGTTAATGCCACCAAGGGTTTGGCCAATAACGAAAAATTTGGAATCCACTGTCTACAGTACGATGTAATACCCAAGAAAGCACGTACTTCTCTCTGTGTTCTTGGCACACTCAATTTTGCTATTGCCTGAATTCTTTCTGGGGTCAGTTTCCTTCCCTCCTTCGATAAGAGATGACCTAAGTAGGTCACTTCTTGTCGGCAATATTGAAGCTTGGAAAGTGACACCTTGTGATGCAGATCACATAGATGACGCAATAATGACAACGTGGCCGTTTTACAAATTTTCTCAGTATCCGCAGCGATGAGCAAATCGTCCACGTACTGTACAAGAGTGGCACCTTTAGGCAAAACAATTGTGTCAAGCTGGGCTTTCAGAGCTTGACTGTATATTGAGGGGCTTTCACAGTAGCCCTGAGGAGCGCGTTTGAAGCGGAAGCTTCGACCTCCTAAACTGAAGGAAAAAATATCCCTGCTCTCCTCAGCAATTGGGACGCTGAAGAAAGCATTCTTTAGGTCAATCACTGAAAACCATGAAGCAGAAGCTGGAATCATAGTTAATAATGTGGTAATGTCGGGGACAACTGGGAATTGTGGCACAACTATCTTATTTACTTCTCTAAGGTCAATCACAAATCTGTACACAGGTGGCTGAGAAGGGTCAGTTCGTTTTAAAACAGGCAGAACAGGACTATTGCAAATATTGCCTCGTGTTTCTTCAATCACGTCTTTTTCAATCAATTCGTAAACAATTTCTAGCAAAGCTTTTTCACCCTCATTAGATATTCTGTATTGGGGAATTCGTGGCATTTTGACATTTGACTTCAATGTTACAACATATGGTGGAATTTCTAAAAGACCTACATCATTAGGACCAGTAGCCCAAAGAATATCTGGGAGAAGTGCCAATTCTGCTGGAAGTGCATTTCTCGACAAATAAATGGGAGAAACCACTTTCTTACCTAAAGTAAGTTGTACTCCTGAAGGAGAACAGTACAAAGTCGCATACAATCTTTTTAGCAAATCTAATCCTAGCAAATTTTCACCACAACCTGTCGTCAGAATAAGGGGTGCTTCGAATTCACAAGGACCAACAGAAAGAAATAAAGGGTCAGAAATCGGATTTCTAACTGGGGCGCCAGAAAAACCTACAGAAACGTTCATTTTGCCAGACAAAGGTGCGCCAGGGAGTTTGGAGTGCATAATAGAACTCTTTGTAGCACCAGTATCCAACAGAAAAGGTTCTGACACACCTGATGTAATCACCTCAACGTAAGGTCCACTCTGATCTACTGGAACTGAAACAACTCCCTCTCTTTGTCTATGGCTGTCCTAGCAATCATTATTCTCCCTCTGCTCATTTTCTGTGTAATACTCATCAACATAGTATTGAGCGGTCCTGTCAGATACGTTATTCTGCTGATCAAACCTGTTCATAGAGTTTTGTGGCGAAAGGGGGCGCGTGTCCTGAGGGGCGTTTCCACGTCCTCTACCTCTAGGTGCTTGCTTACTGCCACGACCTCTAACGCCAGGAACTCCATTCGTACGTTGTGGCAGGGCAGGACAGTTATACTTGTAATGACCCTCCTGTTTGCAATATAAACACTGGTTAGGACCTACACGGGGTTGAGTGTAATCGAATCTTTGCAAGTTTCTCTGATATTGTTGAGGCTGCTGAAAAGTATTTTGGTAGTGATTCTGACCATTATTATTTTGATTACCACCACCACGTGGCGGATAGGCTTGCTGTAGCAGAACCTTCGTTTTGAGTTCTCTAGTTTTCTTTTCAACTTTATCTTTCTCATCTTTGTCTCTATTCTCGTAGTATTGTGCAGTAGCTAATATCTGGGCTGAAGATGAGACTGCCCAAGAACTTTCTGAATCTTTAAATTTTCTACACAATTCTGGAAGCAGATTGTGCACGAATTTATCGACAAACAATCTCTGACCACCTTCCGTGGTCATATCTTGACCGCTATGGTCAATGAATGTTTCTTCAAATCTGGTGAAGAAATCTGAAACAGTTTCTTCTTTCTTTTGCTTGCATGCAGACAACTTATCCCAATTTACGCGTATTGCAGGCATTATCGTTTTCATGTAATCTACTATTCTATCAGGTAGTTCTGCTATCAAAGGTTCAGGCTTGGCACCACCAACTTGGCGGGCATCTGTAGAAGTGATATTAGCCCACGTGTCACCTAATTCCTGGTCATGATCTACATGACGAATTTTACCCCATAAAGGCTGTGGAACAACGTTCCCAAATAGCATATCGATATCGGCTAAATTCATAATGCATGACCCAGCAGTTTGTGACAACTCTTTATAATACCCTGCAGGATTTTTACGCGGATCTGGTAATGTTTGTTTGAGTGCTAAAACTTCAGCTCGCTTCCAAGGGACATGTACTACATACACGCTGAAAGTGTGGCAGGACAGGTGGGACAGCAGTCGCGTCACCCTCTCTCCACTGTGGGGGAACTTCTCTCATAGGGTATTGTCGTGCCTTTTTCCTACTAGATGCACTAGATTCCGATGGTGACCCAGAACTGCTTCCCTTACTTCGATATGATAACAACATTTCAACTGCCTTTTTCCACATCTGGACCTACAATCATACCCTCTCCAAACTTAAATCGTACACGACACATTTCTTGTGGGATGCATTCTTGATCATTGTCTTCCAAATCCTCGCCAAGAAAGACACACATCTGTTCGAATACATATCTCTGTGTCGCTGCTTCCCATTGATGGAAGACTTCCATGACAGACTGTACATCATATTTTGCAGTGTCCATGACCCATTTCCGAGCTAAACTATTCAGGGAATCTCTCTCTTGATAATCAGGCAGTTGACTTCGCAACTGTCTTCTTCCTATGTTAGGGGTCGTAGCAGGCGACCCGAAAAGAGGTAAAAGAAGATTAGTAACAGTGCTGGCCATTTTCTGCCGAACGGAAGGTGAAACTGAAGGACAAACAGATGGAAAAACGGGGTGTGATAAGGTGGGGGTAGGGATAGCAGAAGAGGTATCAGGGGAAATAGAGGGGGCACTAGGCACAGTTGTAGAGGGAGCATTAGGAGACGTAAAAAGTACAGTAGGCAAAATCGTAGAAAACACAGGTGAAACAGAAGTGGTCGGTGGGCCTGGAGGAGGCTGCACCGAAGATGTAGGAGCCAGCTGAAGAACAGCTGGTGGGTGCTGTGGAAGAGCGGGAGGCGCAGCTTGTGCAACTAAAGGTTGCGGGGGTGCTGTGGCATTCTGCGCATAGGGGGGTGGTGAAGTTAATAATTGCGACATTAATGGGTCTTTTTCACGCTCTTTTGCTGCCTCTTGCTGAAGAGACGGCAAAACTGGATAACACTTATCTATTGCCATTTTACGTTGCCTGTGCAACTGCTCATTTATCTGCTCTTCCTCATTATCTTTAAACTGCACTGCGGCTTGCATTACCGAAAGTCCCCATTCTCTCTTATTTTTCTTAGCTAATTTAATTTCTTTTTGTTTGGCTTCTTTACGCCATAAGCGAAAAGAGTCAAACATCGCCGGCCGGGCTTTCTTTTTAAAGAGTTTTACTTCAAGGTTGTCTAAGATTTCAGAATCAAAGCTACCATATTGGGGCCATTTTAAAACACCATCTCTCCTAGTGTATTTAATCCATACTTCGTTGTAAACGATGGGGCCTACCCCATGTTTAACATATAGCTTGTAAGTCGGAGTTCCAACTGGAGGAACCGGACATGAGTCCTCCAATCCGGAGTCCCTGTTATTACCAAGACAAAACAAATTCCCAAGTCTAAGACTAGGCATCCTCGCTCTCTAGTCTAGTTCCAAAACTTCAAAGGATTTATCGATTACGATATTTCTCGTGAATACACGAGTCCTTCGGTTATGGTGCTTGCAAGTACCAATACAAAACCTTTTGTATCCCAAAGATACCACAAAGTAAGTCCAACTAAGGACTGGGAGACGCTCCACTTATACTTAACTGAAAATATCGATGGCGTCACCAGAAGACTCGTCTCAGTGTTTCGATCTACCGAAAACTTCAAGGGTCCAACATCAGGGCAATAGCCAGGGCAGCAGTCCTTGTAGCCGTCGGGAAGCGGGGAACCTCGCAGCAAAGACCTTCGGACCACGTCGACATGCAGGGGTCGATGAGGTGGTTGGGCCCTCCTCCGGAATTTTCACACGAAGCTCCTCACGATCTTCAGGCTGACTGGTACCATTGGAATCGCCCCAAACGCTGGGCGCCAACTGAGGTACTGGGTTTTTAAGAACCGGCACAGAACCGGTAACCCAGCGGTGTCAGGGAATCAACACCCAGAGACCTCGGGTTCTCCTGAGTCAGACCTACAGAAACTCAGAGTCTTCTAGGTGAAGTCAAAGATTAGTTTATTGGCTGCAACCAAGGTAACAGGGTCCTAGAAGTACAATACGGGTATGTTCTCAGGAGACTGCACACTTTCACGAAGTCAGGCTTCTCTCTTTATACATGATATTCGGCCTTGGGCAAACATTCTTCAAATTCGTGGTATTTCATTTATAGTTACTGGTTACAAAAGAAAAGCAGAGTCATGATGACATGTACATATTTCACGTCGTGCTGCCCATAACAAATCATCCGGCAAGGCCCAACATTTCATCAGATATCGCTGGACCCCCAATAAAAACGGTCACCTCCCCATCATAAAGCAAGTGAAGAAAAGGAGTGGAGAAAAGATGTGAGCGAGATATGGCAGGTGTGCGCGCTGTAATGGTTTTATGGCTGGTTGAGCCTAGATGCTATCTTGCTCGGCCACTGGGAGGGAACTGACCTAACGAGTTCGGCCTGGGGCAATGGTTCTAACTTGTACTGAGGTCAGGGAAGAGTCGATTAAGGAGTAGGTGTCCTTGTGGAATCAAATTCAACTGTATTAAGGCCTATGTAGAGGGCAACATATAAATGGGAGCCAAGGGTTCAGAATGTAAATGACGATTTCGAGGTGAAATCGTCACTCGAACACACGGAAAATTCATGTACATGATGTACTCATCATTCTCGGTCTTTTGATTCCAAATTCGTCATATTTCGACGAAGTTTTATTTCTCGAGTCCAGAATTATTATATGAATTCCGATTTTCAGAACCTCAATACGCTATGGGGAAGTTTTAATTTCCAAGAGAGGAGGGTAGGACCTCGGTCGACTTTCCAATCTCTCACTTGCAACCTTACACCTCCTGCCACCTCGAAAAGCGTATACCGGAATTTTTATGAGGAAAATCCTGATCATAAGGATGAAATAAGTTCCCCGTTTCCCGCTTCCTGGTCCAGCTCTGATGGCCTGCCCTCCTCGGGCCGGCTTGATCGGCACCACTTCAGTCGCACCACACTGGGACTTACACTTCTGCCAAAGGTCTGAGGTCAGAAAACTGATACAGAGTCAGTGCGGATGGGAGGTCTGGATAATGTTCCAAAGAGGGAAGGCAGTTTGCAGACAGTGTCCCTGTGGTAGTGGACAGGGAGGGGGGGGCAGGGAGGGTATAGTAAGGGTACTGTGAGAGGGATGTGAGGGGGGCTGTAAGCAAACCCTTGGAGGCAGCTGGTAGCGAGCGGAGCGCTCGGGGGGAGGACCTTCGGGCAAGATCGGACCTAGTCAGATCTGCCTGGGTCAGACCCCCGGGCTCTTACTTAGCGGCTGCCTCTATCGGCAGCCACGCTCACGTCCTTCGTCCCGCCCTCTGCAACAGCCTCACCTCAGAAGTGTTGTGTTATTCGGCTTTCGGCAGCTCCTCCTCCACTTCCAATCAGCAGGTCTCCTGGCTCACTGTCAGCGGTGCTCTGGGTGAGCACAGAAATGCAGGTGGTAGCTACGGAAGGGCAGGGCTGTGAAGTCCCCGTGCAAAACAAATCAGACAGGGTGGAACAGTGCTGGTTGTTGATTTCTCCGTCCTCCTCTGGACTGCCGAGGGCTCTGCTGGAGATCTGCTGAGGTTCCCGCCCCCGCCGGGACGTTCCCGCATTTTACAGCGGCAGCGACCGCGAGGGAGACCAGGCAGACAGGGAGGTACAGGAGCGGGAGCCGCTCTGGACAAGGCTCAGGGCAGATTTGATTTTCCTGGGGCCTCTCTCGCCCCCTCCTTCCTCCCGGCTCCGCGGCTCGCGGCTCCCGGCTTCACGGCTCCGCGGCACGAAGGAGAAGAGGAAAGGAAGAAAAAATCCACGGAAATCAGCTCCGGCGGACTGCAGCTGGCGTTTGCTCGGTTCAGCTTGGTTCAGCTTGCTACTCAGTGCCCCCTTGGTTAGAGAGTGGTACCCTGAGATCAAATGTTGGTCCACATTCACCTCTGCCTACCTTTCAAGCCCATAGTTGGAAGTCTTGCATCCCCATGCAACTAAGACCAAAATGGTTCTGAAAATTGATAAGCCAACTCAAACCAAGCTGCAGAGGATAACATTGTTTGCAGGTCTAGTAACAACGGAGACCTTGCATATAAAATATGAGTTATAAAAGGATTTGGGTCCTAGCCCAGCCTCAGAAGGAGCTAGCATCATCGGTTTATTGTAAGTATCTTAGTTGTAACTAGATTATTTACTTAGCTGTTAAATAGGGGTATTTATTCAAAAAGTAAAGCTCTGGTTGGAGGAGAACACCTTACAACTGTCTCAGGACAGCAGGGACAAAAAAACAATTATATACATAGGCTGTTTTGGGGTCTTTGTACAGCCTGCATCGTTATGTTCCTCCTATATCAGTGCTTGAAGAACAGTGATAATTGTAAAATATGGAAAAACACGAATTCAACTGAAAAGGCTGTGTTCACTTTATAAAAATGATACTGTTATAATGGGTGAGCACAACTCTCCATCAAAGTTGTTATTATGGAAAACTATTTAGCCTTTGGTTGAGGCTGCACTCTGCTTTCACATTTCATGCTTCCCCTTCTTCAAATTGACTCTCTTCCTTTGCTTCCTCAGACCTCCTATCCTTTACCCTTCCCTACTTCATTCTCTCACATAGGGGCAGATGTATCAAGATACCTATTTGCGATTCTCAAATTGCGTTTTTTTGAGAATTGCTATTTGAGAATCGCAAATGGTATGTAACAAAAAAATCGCAATTTTTTAGTGATTTCTTGTTATTCCTTAATTGCAAATTTGCAAATTGCAAATTCGCAACTAAGAAATACTTTCCCATTCATTTCAAGGGGCCAGGAGGCCCATAGGAAGGAATGGGAAGTTATTCTCAATTTGTGATTCTCAATTTGCTAATCGCAAATTGAGAATAATTTCAAGGGTGCAGGGGTGTCCAAAGGACACCCTGCTGCACCACTGAAATTTACATGTGTGTGCATATGGCGCACATTCATGCCCTAAGGGCATGTATGTGCGCCACATGGCACCTTTACAAATGCCATAAAGTGCATTTGTAAAAGAAATCGCAATTTACCACCAACTACAGGTTGGTGGTAATTTGCGATTTCTTAATTGGAATTCGCACAACTTGGGTGCTTCATACATAGCATTTAAGGAATCGCAATTTGCGATTCCTTAAATGCTGACGCAAAATTAAGGAAACGCAAATTTTGCGATTCCTTAAATTTGCGATGCGATTTCCATGATACATCGCATTTTCTGTTTTTTTCTCGCAAACACTGCTTTTTTGCCAATCACAGCGTTTGCGAGAAAAAAAATGGATGATACATCTGCCCCATAGTGATCTGCCACAACATGGCGTGATGATGTGGGATAGTGTGGGACTGTGGTTGCTGTGCTCCAAATCAGATTCGGGTAATATCAGATGTATATTAACAAACCGTAGATGCAGGATAGGTTTTCAATTACAAACATTCACTTTAATCTGATGAGGATTGGTGGATCTGAGGTAACAGTTACCTATCAAATACAGTCTGCAAGTTGCCAAACTTTCAGTGCCCACACTAGCTGGTCATAACACGTATAGAAGAGTGCTGTCCGGATGCTGCCATTTCTACAACAAGCACTTATAAAGCTCCCAGTGTGACAGTTTATTGACTCAAACAGAAACAACTGTAAAAGTAACACCAAATTCACAATTTGTTTATCTGAAAAAGATGCTTAGTAGTGACCTAAAGGATATTTCTTCAATATCATTAAAAACGATACTTATTTGTAATCAAGGCCTATTGCCTCAAATGTTTGGAGCCATATAGAGCTCAATAATAACAATGCACATAAATATCGACTCCACAATGTCCACCGACACAACGTCGTCATGTTAAGAATACATACAGTTATAGCAACCCGAGGGAGGCACGGAAAGCTAGGAAGCACTGCTTCCCTTGTCTCCACGGGTTCTGCAGTCCAGTGATGACAGGGAAATGAAAGCCATTCTGATGAAGGGCCCTCACAGAGCCACTGTCAATGTGACATAATCTATTCTGCATTCAATGTGAAAGTGAAGAGTGTGACTTCAGTTTGGATGGTGGAGGAAAAACAAGCATGGCATGTGGGAGGTAGGGTGGACACTAGGCAGACAAACTGTTTATATGTGGTTGGTGGAGGGGGGAAAGTGGGTATGGGGAAGGGGGAGGGTGGAGGGTGGAAACCAGGTTATTTCTTTGTATTTGGATTGAAGGGGTTGGAAATGACGATGGCGGTGGGAGGGGATGGACGGCAGGTATAATTTTTAATACTGATGTGCCATGGTGTAGTGTGACCGAGGGATGTAGGGCCACGTTTTTCATAAATCCCTAATGGCTGCTTTAATTCTGTGGCTCATCTCAGTAGTGGAAGTGAATATGGAGGAGGGCATTCATAAAGGCACCACAGTAGGAACGCCAAAGGGCCACCCAACAACCCAAGAGAAAACTTCTAATCTGGCGGGCGGCTGGTGGTCGAATTTGGCAGTGCAGAAGCCGGGTGATTGCATGCCACCCTACTCCCACACCACTAAAGTCGTAATCAGCCCCTAAAACAGCAAGTTTGCCACGTGACAGGGCACTGCTACAGGCTCAACAACCTGGAGAGGGGTTCTAGAATAGGATGCAGACACGAAGAGCTCAAAAGTGGGTCAACCACAAAGATTGCACAGAAAGAGGTTCAAAGCCGCAGTTGTCATCCGAAGTTCACAATCAAGCTATTTCCGTGGCCTTGAGTGGGACCTGAGAGTGTAAGCCTCTCAAACTAAAGCATGCCACCACATATATTACTCATTAATATATTATCCACGTGCATCAGATAGGTGAAAACACCAAGTAGTGTATGTGAGAGAGTCCTTTGGTTTCCTTTTGATAGGAACAAATTCCCCAAGTTTAAGCTCAAGAAAGAATATTACATCTGGATTTTCACTCTTGAGGGATGTAGCGTTACTATGAGCAGTTATGATTGTTGTGAGAAATGTATGATTTATGTGTATTTTGTGAGTTCCTTCTAGATGGTCATAGGCATTACAGCTGTGTATTAATTCATTTCGGTCCATTATCCCTGTGAAGGCAACAGGATGGCTTGTGGTGATTCTGCTGTAATAGGAACACTTTTCTGATTACAAGTATTTGGCACATAGCCTATTAAATGTGATCATTAATTAAGAGTATATCTAAGGTTACTGCAGTTATGGTTCTTATGATTGGAGGCATTTATATGTTGTGATATATTGTTACACCGTAGTGCCTGGGACGATTCTGAGGAGCCCTTGCTTGCACACTCCACGCAGCTTCTTAGCATAAACTGACTGAGGGCATCAGCTGCTCATGCTTTGGGACACAAGTCAGCTGCAGTACTGATATACAAAGATGTGGGAGGAAAAGGGGCTACACAGGGAACAGAACACATATATCAGGACAAATATCTAACTACAATGCACCACAGGATTGCTCTTGGGCTGGCTAAACAAATTTCTTACATCAAAGAATATGTTATTATTATTATTATTATTATTATAGGCTTTTATAGCGCGCTCTGTTACTAAAAAAATAGTATCCTGGCGCGAAGAGGGGGAAAGAAAAGGTAGAGGGAGATCCTATGCATTGATGTTAAAAAGATAGGTCTTCAGTCCTTTCTTGAACAGAGTAATGGAAGGAGCTGTTCTTAACTGTTGTGTGAGGGTGTTCCAAGTTCTCGCAGCTCTGACTGAGATGGATTGGCCGCCAAGCCTGCTGTATTTGAATTTTGGAACATTCATTTGGTGTAAAGAGCCAAGCCATTTGATGTTAGAGCCAAGTCCACCAACAAATGTAGGGGGTCTGCTTCAGGTCTGCCTCATGCACTATTCCCCGAACACAATTGTGCTGCTGCACCTGCTGCAGCATTCAAATAATGACCCTATTGCCTGCTAGATAAATGGACTTGTGACTGTTTTTTTGCTGTAAAATGTAGCATTAATGTGGGCTTAGTGGGGCCCCTAGAGCGTTTGGCCGCAAGTGCCACTGCACCTGCTGCCCCATTCAAATCCCATTCCTTTTAACTGCAAGGTAACTGCAATTGTGACTGCCTGTTTCGCAGTCAAATATAGCAATATTATGTGTTGAGGGGGGATCTGACAACATTTGGGCCCATAGCTACTACAGCTGCTGCACCATTCAAATCATGATCCTGTTGTTTAGTGGATTCCCCAGACAATTACTATCAGGTCCACAACTCCTGTATGTTTTTCCTTTTACCCTGTGTCTCTGTTGCCTATCTCTGGCACTATTATGTTCAACTGAATATGCATTTGCTTCTTGGAATTCAGCACGTTATGTAAGTTCAGCTGGCATCATGCGTAGCTTAATTGTAATAGATTGCTTATAGAATAATATTCTTTTTATATACATGATGTCCATGAACACGGGAGAACTCGCATACAGTGGTGGCTAGCAGAGAATGTTGTTTCCAACAAGGAGAGAGGTAGGGAGAGTAGAGCAACACTCTTAGTCCCCGGTTATATTCACTAAACAAGAAAAGAGCGTTGGGTGGTTCACACAGACCACAGTTAGGAGCAACTTAGAAAAGGGGTTTTGACGGCCAAGTTCAGGACGTTTTAGGAAGGCCCTCACTCACCACCTAGTGATGACATGCTTCATCATTGGGCCCCACCAAAGAGACAGAGTGTCTCTTTGGTGTGCTACGACGCCAGATTTACTGCGGAGCAGGATAGTGAGATTCGGGCGTGTTGTGTAAAGTAAATTAAACTAGTGAGTGGTGAGGATTTTAAAATAGTCAGTAGTGTGTCAAAAACAGCTTTATTTATTGATCACTCAAGACCAGTTATTAAAATTATGTGTTTGGAAAAGAGTCCACAATTAATTGAGTGGTAGTTTCCTTGTAAATCAGTCGACATGTTTCAGCCATGAAACGGTGTAATGTTACCAGGCATTCTTCAGGACTTATAGGTGTATTAAACCCTGGCGGTATGGGCACGCTAAGGCCCACCCTTACCTAGGGACGTGAAAGTGAAAATAATAAAAAGGTGAAAAAGTGCAAAAAATTAGGAAGAAAGAATTACTTCCTAATAACTCCTGGTTTAGGAGGCTTCCAACTTTATGGTTTCTGCACCTAGGAATAAGAAAAGGACATAGACGCACATGTAGGACAGAACACACGTTTAGTAATGATACTAGTCGTAATAGTAGGTCTATGGTGCTCCAGTTTGTGGTAGAGAGGCAAATAGTGGCACGATAACGGTATAGTTATCACCACCGTAGCCCCTGGGTTCTTACTTAATATCAGGAAGGAAGTGCTGTGTACTATACGTGATATAAAGTCATCGTGTTGGTTGAAAATAAAGGAAGAGATCTTCCTATTTGCGATCAAGATGTTGGTACGATCATTTCAGCAAATAGATAAAGTTAAAATTAAAATGTCTCACTTTTATGGTGTCGATAATGTACACCATGGGTCACAGGAGGGGGGTGGGAACGTAATTGGCACACCCTGATTGTTCGTCAGAAATGGGAGGAAGAGATATACAGAGAGTTAGTTACTTAGCGTTGGTACTTACCTTGTCTGATGGAAATTGTAGTCGAAAAACAGCTTCTACTCACACCCTCGACGCTCGGCACCCTCAGTGTACCTGCATCACCCTCAACTGGACCCCGAAGATGTGGACATGTAGGACAGAACACACGTTTAGTAATGATACTAGTCGTAATAGTAGGTCTATGGTGCTCCAGTTCGTGGTAGAGAGGCAAATAGTGGCACAATAACGGTATAGTTATCACCACCGTAGCCCCTGGGTTCTTACTTAATAGCAGGAAGGAAGTGCTGTGTACTATACGTGACATAAAGTAATCGTGTTGGTTGAAAATAAAGGAACGCATAAAAACCGTATTTCTCCCCAAGGACGGCCAATTGTATCGGGCATTGGCTCCTTGCTAGAGCCACTATCGCGGTTTTGTGACCACTACCTAAAACCGATAGTCCAAGGTACCCCGACCTATCTCAAGGAAACTAAAAGCCTTCTCCAATTGCTTCAAGATATAAATTTCACAGAGAACACAGTAACACTCGTGATGCTTGAGATTGAGAGCCTTTACACCAGCATCCCCCGGACGATACCATCATGGTCCTGGGGGCGGCTCTCGATTCAATACCATGGAATTTCCAGGCGTCCAAAAAACTGATTTTGGACCTTGCTACACTGGCACTCAAAGAAAATTTTTTCTCTTACAAAGGCAACCTCTTCCTGCAATGTACTGGAACTTCAATGGGCAGTACTTTTGCTCCTAGTGTAGCGGGTCTGTATGTGGCGGATTTTGAATCTAAATTCATCCTACAACCAAACAGCCCTTTCATTGAGTCAATCAAAATCTGGAGACGCTACATTGACGACATCCTGATAATATGGACCGGTACTCATGAACAGCTACTCGCTTTCCTCAACTGGATCAATACCCTGGACCCGCATCTGAAATTCACTTATACAACTAGTAAAACAGAGGCGACCTTTCTGGATGTAACGATCAGCGTCACCGGTACAAGACTCACGACAAAAACGTTCTACAAACCAACCGCTAAGAATAATCTTCTAGAATTCACCAGTTTTCACCCTCGCCCACTGAAAGAAAATCACCCGTATGGCCAGTTCCTGCGGTTGAGACGTAACTGCTCTGACCTACAGGATTTTAAGACTCAATCGACAGACCTTTCAATGAAACTGAAGTCAAGAGGCTACCCAGCAACAATAGTAAACAAGGGCTATAAAAGAGCCCGAAATCAGCTAAGAGAAGCACTCCTTGAGAAGAAAGAAAGAAAGAAAAATTGCAGTTGTATAGCGCGTAACTACCCGGAGGCCTCGCAGCGCTTGTAGCTGATAGCTTAACGCGGGCTCAGGGCAGTTCAGTGGGCTATGGCAAACAGGTGCGTTTTCAAAGCTTTTCTAAAGGACATGTGATTGCTATTTACTCGAATGGGAAAGGGGAGGGAGTTCCAGAGTCTGGACGCCGAGTGGGAGAAGGAGCGGCCGCCCCAACAAGCTTTTTTGACTTTAAAAGAGGTTGCCAGCTGGAGGGTGCCAGAGCGAAGGGGGCGAGATGGAACATAGGGCGTGACTATAGAATGTAAGATCGCCGGGCCTGCTCGGTGAAAAGATTTGTGCAGGACGCACATGGCTTTGAATTGCACTCTTGCGGCCACTGGGAGCCAGTGGAGGTCCTTTAGGGCCTTCCTTGCTGATTGCCAGCGAGGCAAGTTGTAAAGTAGGCGTGCCGCACTGTTTTGGGTGACCTGAAGCCTCTGTATAACAGAGGCCGGGGCTCCCATGTAGAGAGCATTCCCATAGTCCAGGCGGGAGAGTATCAGAGCCTGGACCATGACCCTCCTCGCCTGGAATGGGAGCAGGGGTAGCACCTTGCGGAGCATCCTCATTAGCCCAAAACAGGTGGCAGCGGTCTTGATGGCTTGGACCGAGAAGTCGAGTGATTTGTCAAGCCAAATCCCAAGGCTCTTTATCTGGGGTTTAGGGACAGGGGGATGCCCAGACATGGTGGCCAGATGGATGCCAGAGTAGACGGGGGGGTTACCCAGTAAGATGATGTCAGTTTTCTCCCCGTTGAGTTTCAAACAGGAAGATTGCATCCAGCTGACGACAGCCTCTAGACAGGGCCCTAGGGTGTTGGACGATCCCTCCGAGTGGTCTAGAGAGACCACCAGTTGGGTATCGTCCGCGTAGGTGACAATACGCACACCAAAGGGATGGACTATCCTGTCTAGGGGTTCCATGTAGGCGTTAAAAAGGGTGGGACTTAGGGAGGAGCCCTGGGGGACCCCACACCTAAGTGGGTGTTTGGGAGAAGCCACCTCGCCCTCAAAGACCTGAAAGAATCGTTCGGTCAGGAAGGACGTCAGCCATTCCAGGGCCGCGCCCGACACGCCCATGCCCGCTAGGCGTTGTAGCAGCGTGGCATGGTTAACCGTGTCGAACGCGGCGCTGAGGTCCAATAGGATAATGGCGACCTTTCCTCCCAGATCCAACACGGCCCTTGCTTCTTCTGTTACCGCTAGGAGGGCGGTTTCTGTTCCGTGCTGAGGACGAAATCCTGTCTGGGAGGCACGCAACAGACCATTGGATTCCAAATAGTCTGTTAAGATGTTATTAACGTGCCTCTCAAGCAGTTTGCTCAGCCACGGTAGCAAAGAAATAGGGCGGTAGTTGGCCAGGTTACTCTGGTCCAGTGTAGGCTTTTTCAGCAATGCCTTCACCATTGCGCACTTCCATGAAGGAGGGACAGATTTAGAGATGATGGAAGTATTAAGAACATCTAAGATGACTGGACGTATAACGTCCAGGACCTTGACAAGGGTCTGAGGGGGTGCTGGGTCGTTGGGTGACCCAGAAGTAATCTTAGGAATTAGTCTGTCTAATCCACAGGTATCAAGAAGCGGAATTGAATCGAGCCTACAAGGGACCGAAGGAACAGGAGTTATGGGCGAGATGGAGCCCGTATCATCCTTAGGAGTGCTAAATGAGGAGTATATGGTCTGGATCTTCTGGGAGAAGAAAACGGCCAGATCATTACACCGATTTTGAGCGCCTTCAGCAGAAGGACGTTCGGCAGGAGATGAGATGAGGGATTTTGCTATTTTAAAAATTTCCTTAGGGGCGTTCGCAGCAGCGTTAATTTTCCCTTCATAAAAAAGAACTTGTGCCTCCTTGATCTCTGTCTTATAAAGCTTTAAGACAGCCCTGGATTCAGCCTTTCTAGGCTGGGAATGGTCCTTCCTCCAAGCTCTCTCAAGTTTACGACATTCTAGTTTCCTAGATCTGATGGCAGGAGTATACCAAGGGGCAACTTTGGGTCTTCTTATGGAATTGATGGGGCGTTTAGGGAGAACCTGATCAAGGGTATTGGAGATCCAGTTGTCAAAGTTGTTGGTAGCCAGAAGGGAATTGATTGCCTTCCTAGGTGGGTCTCGGGCGAGAACAGTTGCCCAGTTGGGAAGGGAGAGTGAGGACCATTTCCTTCCCAAGTGCTTGGCCAAATGAGGGGAGGAAGAGGGAGAATTAGTGGACCAGGTGAAAGGTATCATAGAATGATCGGTCCAGGGTAGTGGAATAGGAGTCTCCACTACAAGATCCGCTATATTGCTGTAGATGTGATCAAGAAGATGTCCCCTATTGTGGGTTGCCTGGTGGCCCATTTGGCAAAGATCAATGGCTTGCAGGTTAGAACGGAGGTTGTTGGCTGATGTGTCGAGGGGGTCATCAAGATGTAGATTAAAGTCCCCAAGCAAAGTAAGATTGGGCGAAGTCAGCACAACGCTTGCAGTGAGATCTGTTATTTTGGTAATAAAATTATTAAGGGTGCCAGGAGGGCGGTAAACCAGGATACCCGTGAAAGTGGTGGTGGGGGAGAATTCTAGTGAAAAGTGCAGGCTCTCACAAGCTGGCGAGGTGGTTGGAGTGACACGGCATCCAAAGCTGTCTCTATATATTATGGCCAATCCACCGCCTCTCCCGGTCTGACGATCAAGTCGTTTGAGGGTATATCCTTGGGGAGTGACCCACACTATAGTCGGGTCGTTATCTGTCTGAAGCCAAGTTTCTGTTAAGAAAAGAGCGTCGGGGTTGAGCTCCTCAATCAACATATGCAGCTCAGTATAGTGTTTTGGTAGAGACCGACAGTTGAGGAGATACATCCTCCATTTCTGTACAGGGGGAACGTGGCAGCTAAGTGAAGTGGAAGTGTGCCAATTGCAGTATTTACAGTGATACTTTGTGTTGGTGGGAGGAATCGAGTGGAGGCAAGAGGGATTGGTGAGGGGACGTAAGGCAAGAAGCGAAGAGGAGTTATAAAAAAATCGATCCCCCACCATGATATCAGTCGTGTCCAGGGTCCGGCAGGGAGCGTCTGGACGCGGACTGGCGCAGACTGGCTTCTCTTTGGCGCCTCTCCAGCGCGTATACGGCGCTACCGCTGCGCGTCACCGCTGCGCGGAGGGATGTGGGGTCATATAGATTAGGCGGAGGTGGAGACTAGCACGTCAAACTCCCAAAGATGGCCGCCCTAAGTGGAGCAACCAGGAAGTGGTGCAGCTTTTGCCTCCCTCCACAACAAACAGCACTGGTAGCTGCGGTGGAACGGGGAGTGTGCAGGCAAGATAGAGGTATTTCACACAGTATCACAATAAATGGTAAAACAGTTTAAAATACTTTAAAACGATAAGAAGCGCTTGCAGCAGTCCTAATCACTGCCAAGCGCTAGCGCAGCGAAGTTAGTACATCAACTGTCGAGCGCGAGTGATTCCAACCTTTAAGTAGTGAGGGCGGAGGTGGAGACTAGCACGTCAAACTCCCAAAGATGGCCGCCCTAAGTGGAGCAACCAGGAAGTGGTGCAGCTTTTGCCTCCTTCCACAACAAACAGCACTGGTAGCTGCGGTGGAACGGGGAGTGTGCAGGCAAGATAGAGGTATTTCACACAGTATCACAATAAATGGTAAAACAGTTTAAAATACTTTAAAACGATAAGAAGCGCTTGCAGCAGTCCTAATCACTGCCAAGCGTTAGCGCAGCGAAGTTAGTACATCAACTGTCGAGCGCGAGTGATTCCAACCTTTAAGTAGTGAGGGCGGAGGTGGAGACTAGCACGTCAAACTCCCAAAGATGGCCGCCCTAAGTGGAGCAACCAGGAAGTGGTGCAGCTTTTGCCTCCCTCCACAACAAACAGCACTGGTAGCTGCGGTGGAATGGGGAGTGTGCAGGCAAGATAGAGGTATTTCACACAGTATCACAATAAATGGTAAAACAGTTTAAAACACCTTAAAACGATAAGAAGCGCTTGCAGCAGTCCTAATCACTGCCAAGCGCTCGCGCAGCGAAGTTAGTACATCAACTTGAGAACAAGGTCTGTGGTCCTAAAGACATACCATTAACATGCCTAACGACATAGAGTACCTTATCTAATTATATGTAAAAATCGATCAACAAAAACTGGAGAATCTTATCAAGCACTAACAAAAATTGGGAGAAGCCTCTCTTTCCCTTCAAAAAAGCGCGCAGCTTAAGAGATGCATTGGTCCATACACGACCAAAACCTGCTATCCCCGACACAGTGAGATCTGTCACTGATACATGGGGCCTACCAAAAGTGGTTGGCCATTTCTCCTGCTCAAATTGCAGTGTTTGCCATCTCACCACACACTCCAAAACTCTTGAACTTGAGCCAGGAAAAGCACGGACTCAAAGAGAACACACCAACTGCAACACACTAAACGTGATATATCTCATCACGTGCCCATGTGACCTACGTTATGTTGGCATGACCAGCAGAAAGGTAAAACAAAGAATCTGTGAGCACCGTTCCAACATCAGGTGCAAAAAAACGACTACAAAAATGAGTCGTTGGGACAATGAGCTCATGTTTTATTTCCATCCTGCATCTAGAATAACCCGTTACTTAACAGTCTTCTAAATGCAAGCCCCACCCTTTTATTTGCCCAGTTAATGTACATAACACTTAGTACTATTTCCATCCAGCTTTGGAGTACCTATGAGAAATACCTGGCACTGTAATCATCTTTCCCCTGCCCTTTGGCGTATGATCTAACTTGCCAATATAGTGTCTGAATGCACACGCCTCCGTTTTTTTGTCCGCACCATGAGTGAACTTGACCTCAACTAATATGTCATTCGTCCTGCCGAGTGATCCCCTCGCTCGCTTACAATTTACATTCACACTATGTACTATCCCCGTATTGTAATCAATCTCCATGGCAATAGTGTGGGACGCTATATCCGGCCTTCGCACTAGCGAGCACGCCTTGTCACGCCCCTTTTCCCTAACAACCAGGGAACTCTGTACAAATACGTAATCACCTTGTCATGAGCAGAATGCCCACCGATTGGTCCGAACTGGGTCGTCGACGGCAATGCGCCTCTGGCCACACCCTACCCGGAAATGAATCGGTCTCGGTCAAACAGATATATACCGAATACAAGGCCCCGCGTCCACATCTTCGGGGTCCAGTTGAGGGTGATGCAGGTACACTGAGGGTGCCGAGCGTCGAGGGTGTGAGTAGAAGCTGTTTTTCGACTGCAATTTCCATCAGACAAGGTAAGTACCAACGCTAAGTAACTAACTCTCTGTATATCTCTTCCTCCCATTTCTGACGAACAATCAGGGTGTGCCAATTACGTTCCCACCCCCCTCCTGTGACCCATGGTGTACATTATCGACACCATAAAAGTGAGACATTTTAATTTTAACTTTATCTATTTGCTGAAATGATCGTACCAACATCTTGATCGCAAATAGGAAGATCTCTTCCTTTATTTTCAACCAACACGATCACTTTATATCACGTATAGTACACAGCACTTCCTTCCTGCTATTAAGTAAGAACCCAGGGGCTACGGTGGTGATAACTATACCGTTATTGTGCCACTATTTGCCTCTCTACCACGAACTGGAGCACCATAGACCTACTATTACGACTAGTATCATTACTAAACGTGTGTTCTGTCCTACATGTGCGTCTATGTCCTTTTCTTATTCCTAGGTGCAGAAACCATAAAGTTGGAAGCCTCCTAAACCAGGAGTTATTAGGAAGTAATTCTTTCTTCCTAATTTTTTGCACTTTTTCACCTTTTTATTATTTTCACTTTCACGTCCCTAGGTAAGGGTGGGCCTTAGCGTGCCCATACCGGCAGGGTTTAATACACCTATAATTCCTGAAGAATTCCTGGTAACATTACACCGTTTCATGGCTGAAACATGTCGACTGATTTATAAGGAAACTACCACTCAATTAATTGTGGACTCTTTTCCAAACACATAATTTTAATAACTGGTCTTGAGTGATCAATAAATAAAGCTGTTTTTGACACACTACTGACTATTTTAAAATCCTCACCACTCACTAGTTTAATTTACTTTACACAACACGCCCGAATCTCACTATCCTGCTCCGCAGTAAATCTGGCGTCGTAGCACACCAAAGAGACACTCTGTCTCTTTGGTGGGGCCCAATGATGAAGCATGTCATCACTAGGTGCTGAGTGAGGGCCTTCCTAAAACGTCCTGAACTTGGCCGTCAAAACCCCTTTTCTAAGTTGCTCCTAACTGTGGTCTGTGTGAACCACCCAACACTCTTTTCTTTTTTAGCAGAGAATGTTGGCAGGAGGGCAGATAAAAAAATTCCCTCCTCACAGCCGCCTCCATCTCTTCTTTTTCGTTGCTTGCTGATGAGTCCGGAAGCACATGGGCTCACCTAAGCAATGCAACGTTGTGAATGATCTGAGCACCGTAGTTCGACGCTCAGTCCAGGTCAGGGGGCCTTTGTATGTTCCCCAGCAGACTGTGCATTACAGCCAGGTGGGGAACATGCAAAGTGCGCATGACTATTTGGCCGGCCCAAGATGGCCGGCCAAACCACACACGCACTTAAGTGCATGAACCACTCCTCCCCCTGTAGCTCCAGCCCCGCCCTATCACAGCCCCTTGGCTCAGAAAAATTAAATGATAATAACGATGTTGTTATTATTTTAATCTTCCTTTTTCCTGCTCTGAGAGCAGTGGGGAGATGCTCTTCCACCTTAGAGGAGGAACCGCCCCTGCTTGCATAGTCCTCTTTTGATAACCATGGATCTCCCGATAAAAAGGTACAAACATGGCGGTGATTCACCGCGCACATGAATTCTCCTGGTTACCCCGCACAATTTCCGAGGGTAAGTTTGAACACATCTAAATGTTTGTGTTTCTTGATTATGCGTGGAGTTGCAAAGATTTGTTTAGAGGTTTTTTTGAGGCACCAATATGTCGGGGCTCCTCTCCGAGTTAGAGCGCAGTAAATTGAGAATAATGTTATAACTTGCCAGCACGTGCTTGCGAAGGGGACTGGTCATGAGTTTGAATGCAGTGGGGACATTATTACAATTTATCAATTATGTCCAGGGAGGGAAGGTAATAAGAGACACAACATTCCAGAATTAATTGACTTGATTAAGAAGTATGCTGCATAGTTGGATGAAGTGGTTTACAACTGAATTGCGGGGTATTGGAATTTTGACATGTAAAGGGTCAATCTATGTAAAAGTAATGACCACTCAAACATCAAGGGAACCAACCATTTCGCATATGATTATAATTTACACAAGAGAGGGAAGTGTACAACACAAAGTAAAAAAATTACCAATAATATTGTTTTGCATAGTCTATACGTTTTCACATATTTGAGTTTGCTTTTTTTATAGATGATAATCAAAAGTTTGATGTATGACAATATTGAGCTTGGTCTTAATCGTTCATTTATGTCATTGTGTTTAACCACCTGATGGAGAACCATTGTAGGTCCGAAAAACATTGGGGATTGATACAATGTTCATCATCAAAAAATCTTTCTATAAGTTTATTCACAATGAATTTCAAATGAAATGAATAAATATAACACTTAATGAAAGACAAGTTTTGAGAATGTTCGAATCTATATTGTCATGTGCACATGATAAAGGACACACCACATAATCAAGGAATAATTTACAGAAAACAAATCCGAAACAAAAATGGAAATCCTTTTTGGGTTGCAAGAGTAGTGCTGGGAGCGACACTGTCCATGAGAAGGAACAATGTAGGTTTATTCATATAGTAACAAACTGAATGTTGTTATGCATTTAGTAGCACTACAGTAGTACTACAAACATACTATAAAATGTGTTTCACACACCTAAGTGTGGACATTTGGCCTCCGCCTTTCCTATCTTTTTTTCTGCTCAGCGATCTGCGCACCATCTGCAGAGTCTTCGTACACGTAAGTATATGTTTTAGCAGTAAATGTGGGAGGTGGCTGGAAAATGGGGAATTCTTACTACAAAAGGAGATGGATTAAGGGCAGAACAATAAGGGTTTAAAGGAGGGGCAGGGAGCGATTAAGGGAGGAATGTGCACCTACCCACAAAAGACAGCCAATTCCTATTTACTAACTGCACTAGAGTTACCACAGTTTACAAGGGCTAAAAACAGTTATATTTGTACTTACACATATTAATGGCTAAAAGTATTAAAGTATTACATTTGTACTGTGTTTTCTCCTTGGGTACCAACATAGGGGCCCATTAGAATATCTGGCGGATCACCACCGACGGCCGGCGGTGGTGATCCGCCCGCCAGATATTGTTTTTTCACCCCCGCCATATTAGTATGGCGAGGGGCACCACAGCGGACGGAAAGATCGTCCACCGCTTTTCTGCCGGTCGGATTGACGGGCGGGCGGAAAAAGCAGTAAATATGGTCGCGGCGCCTTGCAGGCATCACCATCCATATTAGCATGCCTGCGGAGACATGCCTTTCCATGGCGGAGACTCCGCCATGCAAAGGCATGCAGGGAATGCCTTTGGGGGCCCGTTGCGGGCCCCTGGGCGAGTGGAGGGGTGGATGCCTGCATTTTGGGGGTATCCATGGTACCCCCCCTTCATTGGCATGCACAAGGTGGCAGGCACCGCACGGTACCTGTCACGTTGTGCATGCCAATGCACAACATGCATATTTTGCATTGCTGCGGGTGCTGCAGACAGCAATGTAAAATGTGCTGGATGCGATCGCCAGGGTGGCCGTCGCATCCTAATTGCCATGGCGGGACCACCAGCCATCGTAATAAGCCCCTTAGTCTTGAAGAGAGATTATGCCCTTGTAATGGGACATTCAATCAATCTATGCTGCACTTTCTATTTTTTTGTAACTTTTATATAATGTACACAAAAACCTTCTTAGTCCATTTTATGAAATCAAGAAACTTCAGGCAGCTGCCGGATGAAGAGACGCGTACCTAGGTAAGTTTATTTCTCTTTGCAGCCATTTGCTCATGGGGTACAATGCCTTTTTAACAAACTGATTTTAATACTATTATTTTATTTGTGGTCTATACCCTGTGGGATTTTTTGTATCTGTAACTGGCTGGATAACTTATTTTGTATTTTAGTGCCTTTTCTGATTTTAATATATTCTATGTATTTTCTTGTGTCCTGAATTTCAGCATGGTAAATGAGCATTTGCAAATATTATATTGTGTTCATTTCATGCATGATTTTATGGTTGGTGTTTAACTAAATAAAGTTATATTGAATTGAATTGAAATATCACATTTAGTCTTGCACCAAAAGTGCAATAGTAAATTTACAAATGTAGATTGAACACACGTGTAAGTCTACCTTCGTGAGTAGACTCAATATTGTTTTCTCATATAAAACTATGTTTGGGGCTATTTGCACTTGTAAGTTAGACATGTAAAGTCACTCTTACACTTTTGAGTAACTTTATCAATTATGGCTATTCACCATTTGCAAGTGTAAAGTTACTCAAAAATTCAGGCTTACATGTCTACTCTTATGGCCAGTTTGTATATCCCTGTCCTCTTCAGGTCTCCGTCATGTCACTTTATTCTCTACATCAATCACCAAAATCCCTATTAGACCTTATTTTTCTCTCCTCATTGTCCCCTCTAGCCTCTAGTTCAGACTTTATGTCTCTTTCGTGGTACCCTGTGAATCACACCCACATCAGCACATCATTTAAAAAAAAACTTTTTATACCTTTACCTTTTTGATAAATCTAGCCCATAGGACAGTTAAGAGCCATAATTAGAACAAAGAATATTTCCCTTTATGGGCATATACAAGTTACAAATGGGATTTTAGATCAGCTCAGGGGATAGAGATGCACTGGATTATGTTTTTGTGCCTAACTGTCATTATCCTCCTGTCTTTACTTTGCCTATATGTCTCCCTTTCAGCCGCAATATCCACCTTACTGCCCCAACTCTTCCTCATATGTCCCCAAATGTCTCCCCTATCGCCATGTGCTTCTTGTTTAGCATTTCTTCATTGTCCCCATTTCTCTAAAGCCACATCAGCTCGTGTACCTAGCTCTCAGCTACTCAATGGTTCTGGCTTAGCCCCACTGCATGTTCAAATTAAAACTTGCACTGCTGATGTTTATTGAAGTATTAATGTTCTGTGTGAGAAGAACTACACTGCTTCTGCTGCCTGTGCTCTCATGTTTTATTTTTAGCATGACAGTTACATGTTTGTGTGTTTGTGAGGAAAGCTTGTACACCAGTTGCAAATGTTGTACTTGAGTGTGTGTGTGCGTGCTCAAGTGTGTGTGCACGCGTGCAGGCATAGGAGTGTGTGTAAGAGGTTCAATAGATACCATCCTACAAGAGAACTTAGGTCAGCCACCGCCAATCTGATGATTGTCCCTAAATTCAGACTAGCCACAAAAGGAGGAAAATCTGTGGCAGTCATAGGTGCTAAGGCATGGAACAAACTGCCCTTCCACCTTCGCACAATTACTTGTGAACAGACATTTAAAAAATCCCTTAAAACATGGATTTATGGACTAGCTGACTCAACTTGCAAAACACTTGTTTAACTCCGTCGAACAAAACATCAATAAACAGTAAAAGCTCACCATCTTATTAGCAATGGAGCTAAAGCGCCAGGATGCTCCTTGGAGCGACAGTGCGCTATATAAATGTCTTCTCATATCATATCATATCATATCGCATGCACTATTGCTAATCATTTTATACCTGTTCTGAATATGTGGAAAACTTGAAATGATGCAGCCATACTGGCTCTGTTCTATGATTATCAATGGAGTTGCTATTGTTTATAGTGCACCTGCTTTGTGTTTGAGATATATTTCTTATTAAACAATTGTTTAAACTATTGACTTTGTCACTATTGTCTCTTTCAGATTCTATAAAGTTTTTCTGTGTGAGATATTTGTTATCTTATAATGGAATGTAAGTATTATTTTTGAATCAATGCAGTGAAGTGAGAAATTGAATCCCTTCACTTCATACATTGCTAGCATCTTTATCTAACTAAACACATATACTTCACTGGAAGCAAAACTCCTCATCAACACTCCACCAAACTACCGGTTAAAATCATCACCACACCTCAGGTCAATTATAAAATTACAATGGGTAAGAAAAAACATCTCTCATTTAAGCTTTAGTCAGTTCACATTTCATTTTCCGCCAACAGCACTTTGGATTCTGGGATTTTAGGTTTGTGCTGCCATGTTAGGAGTGGTAACTAAGAGCAGAATGATGCGCACCGCTGTTGGCGAAGAAGGGAAGACTAGTCTGTGACCGACAAGGCAAGGGGAGAGTTGGCAACTAAAGCTTACAAATTTGTCTGTTCGAATATTAGAGGCAAACGTGAAATATTGTTTCTTTGGAATCTCCAGAGATTTTGCATGTGACCTGCAACTACTTGCGCATTCTGTTCGAACGAGTGCACTGGAGCGCGCGGACACACGTAGCATACAGATTCAAATCACTTGACAAATGCTAGAAATCATAAAAAAAAGTGTGGGAGAGACAAATGTACTTTTAAAATTCGTATCCTCGGGGCAGAAGAGACACCGTTCCTTCACGCCATGAGGGCATAAATCAGAGGGAAGAGCTCTTGCCTGCATTTCGCCGGAGGGTGCGCATCAGACCTCGTGACACCTTGCTTCTTCACAGCTGCCAACTCACCAGGCACAACTCCGAAGGGAGAACATTATTCCAGCAGAGTTCTGTGCGAGTACGGCAGGGTTTCCAGGTTTTGTACCATGTGAAAAAGGCGATGCAAAGAGAGATACAGCAGAGCAAAATCAAAGGTACCAGTGAGAGCCATGGGGCCTTAAGTAAAAAAATAAAAAATGGGCACTCGTGCCACCAAACGACCATTTTAATTTGGTTCAGTTGGCCCTTCGCATCCCTGGGCTCCTGTACAACTGGGCCTGTTGTACTATTGATACCAGCTATACTGCTGACCTGTGGTTGAATGTAAAGCCTTATATATGGCTTAAAATGATTCTGCAGCATTGTCTGGTTATGCTGCACTTGAAGCCAGAGACGCTTAAAGGCATGGTAAAGTGGGATATTCCAAGGGCCCCGCAGAGAAAGTAAACTTTATCTGCCTATTCCTTGCCCCCATTTCTATATTTGGCCTCTCTTCTTTTCTCTACCTGCCTCTACTTCTGTCTGTAGTTGCCCAGTGTCATATTAAAGATTTTTTGGGCCCTCTGACAGGCATTTCTGAAAGCTTGGCGAGCATCACGCAGGCTACAATCATCAAAGAAGTGGTTAATAAGATTCAAAATTGTTACGAATGAAGGCTCAAAATATGTCTTACCCAGGGCCCTTAAAATGAGATTAAGCATAACTAACATTTTCTTAATCTGCCCCGCTTGTGTGTAGGCCATAGATATGCACACTCCTGTTGATACAGTGGGCCCTGGAGTAGGATTGGCAGCTGGGACATAGGACTACATGGAGCAAAGTGGTATTTGTCCCTTTTGTTCGTGCTGTCTGTTGTCCATGGCTTAGACATTGTGCCAGCACCTCATGTCTGGCACTATACTGAGATCTCGCAGCATTGGTCCCTGACACAGGGCCTGTGGGTATTATCACGCTTGATAAGTGGCCATAGTGATGTGTTTCATTCTGGACAAAGTGATTCACTGTGAGGTCTGAGCTGCAGCTTTTATACCCTCTGTGCTAAGTCTCGGCTGCTTCTCAGGAGTGGGCTTCAGATTCTCCAGTGTGCATAGGAAGGCCCCCTACCTTCTGTTCAAGATGTTCCAGTGTGTGGCACCCTCTTCAGCTTCATAGAGAGTTTGAAATGGTCTCTTTCCTAGGGCCTTGTCCGTGAGGAGGAACCCTATGGGCGGGAATTAACTATCCATACCGCTTTATTTTGGCTGAGTGTGGCTTAAAACGTTTTTCATCAACAGGACCTCTGGAGTTCTCAAGTTTGTGAACAAGTGCGGCAGCAGCAAAGGGAGGTAATAACAGAAGGAGTGCTGTAGCCTGGTACAGCAACATATTGCACACAGCGGGAGGCAGCAGCACATGCTGTGCTAGTTATAAATCTCAATTTGGGCCTTTATAAAATTTTCCCCTCTTTCACATGTCTTTTTCCAAATTAGTTGGGCACCACGCATGGTGTCCAGGTCAGTGGGTGCCAGAATTTTCTGAGGAGGTTCCAGACGCTGTGAAAGCAGACCTTGGCAGAAGCAAGGCCATGAGGAGGTACCCTACCTGTGGTACGTCATACCGGGAATGTGAGCCACTGAAGGACCTGAAGAATTAGTGATTTTCTGGCCGCTGCCAAGGGCACCTAATACATGTGGCGGGTCGTACCAAGTAGCTTATTGGCTCTGGCATTTCAGTGGGCACTCATGCTTTTTGAGGTGGCTACATAGGAGGATGCAAGATGTCGATCGTGCACCCTTAAGTTGGAGCCCCTACCGCTGACTTTCCTCCAGGCTGGGTAGGTACATGGTTGATGGACAGGAGGAATATGGTGCTGCCAACTTTCCACTCAGGCAACTTGTGCTCACTAGTAAGAGAAGATGCTGTGGTCCTCTGTTGCCTCGGGTGACCATTGCTTGCGGGAGTCAGCTGTCACAAACCACTAGGAAGAAGTTGGGCCACAAGCTCTAGGGGGGATGTCATTTAACATGCGGATAGATTCTCCTGTAAAACTCCTTCTTCTTCTTCAGGTACGACCCAATGACTCTCAATCAGCAGCACATAAGGAAGAACCACACCCCAGGCAGGTTGGGCTCCATTAGTAATGCTGAGGCCATAGACATGTCCTTTATTCTCTGCCAGTGGCACAGAAAAGACATCAGGCCCAAGGCAGAGTTGTGACTAAAGCATGGACATCTATGACAGCTCAATCAGGATAAGTGCTGCATCTGGTGTGCTCTCCATACCCTTTGTAAAGTTTAAAACATTTTTGGACCACATAATAACAGGTACTAGGCCCATTTGCACTGAAACATGCTGAGAAGAATGCTGGCAACGTGATATGGCTAATACTTTCTTGCCAATTTTCTTGTCCTTGGCCACTATTCAATTTTAATATAAAAAGTTATCAATGAGAGTGATCCAGGACAAATTGTACATTTTTGTCCATGAATTGCTGTATCATTTCATTTGATGGCATTCTGCCAGCTTGCTGTGAATTTACTTTGTCTCCAAATTTTGGATAATCATTGCCAAGTAATGTTTTCTCTTTTGATTAACATATAGTCATAAGAGGCACTGTCTCTATAAGCAAGGGTTCATTAGTGATGGATGGACCAATTCCAGATTCCTATGGAGCTAGGGAAGGCATGCAGTGCTTTTGTTGCTTCTGGCACTTCTTTTTACAGAAGGCTAAAAGAATGTAAGTTGTCACTGACATTGTACATGTTAATTGTAACAACATGCCACTTCTGACTGCCCCACACTAACCTATTGTTTTGTAGAGATTTAACAGGATTAATAGAGCAGGCGACCTATGACTCTAAAATGCTCTAAGGACCTATTGATGGATTTTTCGGCCTTAGAACTGTTTGCCTCTCCCAGATTTGCTCTCTAGCTCACAGCTATGGCAGAGAATCTGCTTTTAGTCAGAACTTTTGGTGAACTGTGGGATTTCCTGCACACTATTCTTCTCTCTGTCAACCTCCAACCAGCACCTCTTAACCTAACCAGAGCCACTGTGTGCACATGCTCACATTGGTTCACTCTCCCTAATCGGTCACTTTCATTGGAATGCCACCACTGTACCTCTCGGCGTCACACTAGCCCATTGGCTTTCAAGATCACTGCCAATAGCATGCTAAAATACCCCATAGAAATGACACGGTCAACATGATATTATTTATGTCAGTAATCAACATCTACTCCACTACAGGAAGTGTAAATGTTTAATATCTGCAACTTCATCTAACTGCTCATACATTCATGCACCCTTTTCAACTTCCTGTAACTTTTCCTACTGGTAACATTCTATGTGCACTACTTCTTCTCTGGAAAAAAAGGTAACACATAAATAAAAATCAGTCAGTCAGTCAAGAAACGTTATTTTGCATCCATAATATTATAATGCATAAAAGTACAATAAATAAATAAAACATTTTGGTACTTGGACACCATTTCTAAAAGTAAACAGAACATATTTCATTAAAAATCCGGTTAATAAAAGTCACTGGGCTCCCAAGAATGTGCAATGAATAAATAAACAATGCTCTGAGCATTGCAGCCTAATACAGTCAAAAGTATAATTCAGCTATATCCTGTCTCACACAGAGTCAGATCTATAAAATAGTATAAACATCTAATCCCCGCGTTTCCTCTAGTCAGTTAAAATTGTGTGCCATCCAATTATATTAGGCTGTTTGTAAGACTGTTTGCTGAAAAATACTTATCATAGTGAGAAGCATCATGACTACAACAATTGCTGGCGTAATAACTTACTGCCCAGAGAAAATGAGCAATGGTGTAACATACGTAAACATCGTCTAGATGCTGAATAAAAGATATAGCTTCAGTTTCCTAAGCCATATTAGCATAGAAAGGGAACAATATCGTTTTTTTCATCTCTGAGGTACATAATGAGCAAACTAAAAAATACATTCATAATAGTTTGTGTAGATTTTCCATCACAGGGACAGGGCGACAGCTGATTCAGTGAAGATGTATTTTCAGGGAAACTAATCATAAGTAAAATAAGATTTGAACGGAATCGTTCCAAAATAAATCGATGCTGTAAGTTTTGAGCAAAGCCCAGATTTGAAAGTGCACCATGCTTTATGGGCAGTAGATTCTGATATAAAAATTATTGTGCTTTTATATTTGTTTTTGACCGCTCTATCAATTGCTGCCTTAGCCAAGAACAGTTCTTTTAGTTTATGCTTCGAGAAGGAGACACACAACGATGGGGTATCGTACAACTCACGGAGGCCCAACAATCTCAACGTGGTCTTTATACAACTTAACCGCGGCATGGTCCATTTTTAGGTCTGGGCTAGTCGCGCGGAAGCGCGACTCCGCCGAGAACCTATTGCTGCCGTGTCTGCTTCCCAGGAGACAATCCTGGCCACGCGCATGGCGATTTGAAACTGCCACGCGCACGCGAACGCCGCTGTGGCCAGGTGCTGTCTCCTGGGAAGCTCGAAACACCACACACGCATGCGCATACACACAGACATACACACAAGCTCCCATGCACGCACGCACATACATACAGAGACACCCCCCCACACATATACACACACACTCAAGTGCACCAAGGCCCCCCCTCCCCACCGCCGTCACCGTCGCACACGTACATACACACACGAGCATACACACACGAGTGCACCAAGCCACCCCAGCCCTTTTGAACTTACCTGGCCAATCTCGGGGGACTCTGCTCTCAGCACGCGGCGCGCAACCTCCTGCTGGCGCGGCCCCGGGGCTCTCCACCGCTCACAGGAGCCCCGGGGCGCGAGACGCATTGACTCCGCCTGCCTCCTCTTCCGGTCCGGACGCGGCCCCGCCCCCGTCACAGGCGACCTTGCCTGACTTCCGGTGCGGCCGGCGGGATTCCGGGGGCATTTTCTGTTGCTCCCCCTCCCCCCTTTTGCTCCTGCTGCTTGTACTAGTCGGTAATCACTTTATTGTTCATTCGTGCAATGGCGACCGCTTCTGATTAAGTTATACAAGTCTAGGCCGAGGCTCAAGCCCTGAAAACGTAAGATAACGTTGGTCGGTGGGGCCGGATCACCCCCTGGCTCGTGGCATGCAGAGTTATGCGTTCTGGGGGAGGGTGACCTGTGCGACTGGTATTACTTGTTATTTCTCTGAACGGGATTCCTCTGATGGACACTCGTAGGGCTCTGCAGCACGTAACATAAGAGCATGTTTCTCCATCCACATAGTCTTGTAGTTTCGCATTGTAATTCGCTCGTCAATAATAGACTATCTCATGGCTAGCTTGTCCCTATGGCATTTGATCCGACATTTTCAAGTATATGACCGTACGGAAAGTGACCACAACCCCTTGGTAGAAGACTTGGAATTGCCACTCTCCGTTGGGGCATACCAAGAGGATGATATGGTCTCTAGTAACATCAGGATCATACAAGGTGGTAGAAGAATCCGATGGGCCTCTATTAAGTCTTCGCCAGATACTCTGGCCTCATTGTACAATAGTGTTACTCCTCAGTTTGAGCGCCTCCTAGCACTGCATGAGAGCGTCCAAATTCATGATAAAGGCATTAAAACCTTAGATATCCATAAAGAACTAATATCGGCCATGGCGGTTAGCTTTTATAAACCAGCAAACCAGCCCAAACGACAGATATGTGTCACTAACCCCTGGTATAATCAATCTTGTAGGAGGGCGAAGACCACTCTAGTTTCCGCTCTCAAACTAGGCCATAGAACCTCCATTATGATTGCAAGGAATGCCTATAAGAATCTCCTCTCCCATGCAAAATCCGAATGGGAAACAGAGAGATGGCATGCTATCAAACAGGCATTAACTGCGAAAGATGCCCGATCCTTTTGGAATCTGGTTCACACCGGGAAGCCAGAGGGTAAGGCTAAGATCGATCCCAACATTGCTGAGGAAGCCTGGTGTGCTTACTTCAGTGATCTTTATTCTAGTCCTGTTCTCCAATATAAAGCATTATCAAACTCGTCCCTGAGATTGGTCCCCGGTTGCCACTCTCCCTCTTTTACCCTGGTGGAAGTTACACTAGCGGTACAAGCATTAAAATGTAACAAGGCCCCAGGCCTGGACAAGATCCCTGGTGATCTTTTCAGAGATGAGCCGAAGATCTGGGTTCCTTACTTGACCGTCCTATTCAACGCTATTCTTGACGGCCAAAAAGTTCCAAATACCTGGTTGGGGGCCGAAATCATCCCGATCTACAAAAAGGGCTCCCCGCTGGCCCCGTCAAATTATAGGCCAATTAGCCTTATTGACGTTACTCAAAAAATCTATGCCAAACTGCTTTTACAACGCTTGCAAGATTGGATTACTGAGAACAACATCCTCTCCCATCTGCAAGCAGGGTTCAGAGCTAAAACATCAACCATCGACCAATTACTACGGCTCCAGGTACTTTACTGGAAGCATGTGGTCTTGGAAGGGGGTAGCCTCTACCTTACATTTGTGGACCTCAAATCCGCTTTTGATATGGTGGACAGGAATCAACTGTGGAGCATATTAACCACAATGGGGATTCCACCCTATTTGTGTCACCAACTTAAAAGACTCCACGAGGGAACCTTTGCGAAGGTACGTTATGGCAAATATGGCCAGCTGACACGAGCTTTTCCAATCGAGAAGGGAGTTAGGCAGGGATGCGTACTTGCCCCCACTCTATTTTCTCTTTTCTTAAATGGCCTTGTTGATGACCTGACAAGTGTACATAATATTGACGCACCTAATCTAGCCGGCGGTAAATTTCCTGCACTTATGTTTGCGGACGACACCCTGCTGCTCTCAAAAACATCAATGGGGATGCAGCGGGTGTTAGACCAATTCACCGAATTCTGTAGGAAAAGGAATTTGGTGATCAACATAGATAAAACAAAGTATATGGTGTTTAACGCCAGCACAACTAATTGCCCCCGCCCGAAAATGGATGGACGAGCCCTGGAAAGGGTAAATAACTTCACTTACTTAGGTCTGACATTAAATGATAAGATGGGTTGGGAAACCCAAATGTCTAAGGCAAACCTAGGCCTTTCTCAGTCCACGGGGGGGATTCATAAAGTGCAGAAATCTTGTGTGCATAAAATAGTGAGCGTACCGCTGGAAATATACAAGGTTCAAGCCAGATCCTCCACCCTCTACGGGGCGGAACTCTGGGGGCACCGTCCAGCGAGTGAGATTAGCATAACTGAGAATAACTTCATCAGACAGCTACTCTCTTTACCAAAAAATACACCACTAACTCCACTAAGGCTGGATTTAAATTTGAGGCCAATTGCAGAATCAATTGCCTCACGCCCGCTTCTTTATTGGCGTAGATTGTGGAGTGTCCCGGAACTTGAGTGCTATAGAGAAGAATTGAAGATTGTGATGGCACGTCCGGGTGTAGGGAGGATAAAGTGGCTATCATTTATAAGGGGGCAGGTGTCCAGGATTGGTATGGAGAATCTCTGGTCTAATCCCGAGGTCGAGTGCCAAGCCATTTCGAGGCGAACCTTGGCAGAGACAATAAAATACCATAATTTACAAGAAGTTCTCCGATCAGCCAGGACCTCCAGTCTCACTGACAGCTTTTTAGTTTTCAAGAATGTCTATAGCTTTGAGAAGGAACTAGACACCATAGAACCGGTCTTAGCGAAGAAACTGTATCTACAGTTCAGATACGGTACACTACCCCTCCACTCTCACACAGATAAATGGAAAATGGGTACAGCTCGCCCTTGCCCAGGCTGTGAGGATCCAAATGAGTCTCTAATACACGTGATTTTGTTCTGTCCTGCTTACTCTGCTAGCAGAAAGAAATGGATTGTACAGCTATGTGTGAACTTAGGAGTTAGGAACTATATAGAGTTTTTTAGAATTTTAAAATCTGACACTAATGCATTAATAGTTACTGCTATTGCTAAATTTTTGTTTTCAATGTGGTTAACTAGACGGAGAATGATTCGGTAGTAGCAAGGTACTCCAATGTAGTTAGACAATTTGTCTCAGGAAAACCTAGGCTTCTACCGTGTTCAAAAAAAAAAAAAAAAAAACTTTTTTTTTTAAATCTGTGCATATATAACTTATTGTTTTAGTATCTTTATTGTAACTCCATAAACCATTTGTTAACCTATTGACTGTATATATAAAATGAAATCTAACCTGTGTATTAGTCTATTGCTTCAAATGTATTTTTCTTCTTGTTGTACTTTTATGGTTCATAAACAAACCGAAATAAAGTTTAAAAAAAAAAAAATTCGCAAATATTCTGCCAGGTTCGTACCCTCGGCTGAAGCTGTGCACTGAACATCTCATCTGTACAGAACTTCCCCGACCTCGAGGACGTTTCTTGCAGCTTCATGTAGACAGATCCCAATTTCCATCTGACACAAGTACATTCTCCGGCTCTGTCTTTCGAGAAAAGCAGGGCCATGTGTCACCCGCGGGAAAGCAGTTTTATTTGCACGGCCGGGCGGGCCTGTGGGCGCTGTCCGCAGAAGCCCCACATAGGCAGCGATGGTCTGAAGCCCCCGCTGCAGATTATAGAGCAGCCTCGGGGCCTTCCTCGGTCGTTCCACTAACACATATATGCAAATACCATATCCTTCCTAGAACCAACAAGGTGTAAAGTGCAATACCACAGCACCCAGCGCCCCAAAGCAACCGCGAGGTGAGCTGTATAGAAAGGAGGACACAGTAAACAGCGAGGACGTATATGTGAGCACAAAGGTCGATGGGGCCGTGAGTAGTGTCCAAACTACTGTACTTGGAGAACATGTGCGTTTAAAGAGACTAATAGACATGGCTGCGATGTAATATATACGGATATATCTTCAAGTGGAGACTCCGTTTTAGCATTCGTAGTGAGTTAAAGGTTGTACAATTAACAGTAATTATGGCGCAGTTCAAGGACCGCGTCTAGTGAGGAGAGGTAGCCCCGTGGCTACTATTCTAGCATTGTACATTTGGAGATCTCACAAAAGCGTGTGACTTGGGGCAGACTGATGTGTGACCCAGCGACATGAAAAACCAAGCATTTGCAATGCAATAGTTCTCGCATGTACTTGAGTTTTAGCTATTGTCATCGTAAATGACTGACTTTTTGTTGGTTTTTTAAATTTAAATAAAAGGCATTCTCAATTACAATGCCAATAGCTTGAACTCGCGTAAATGCGAGACCTATTGCATTGCAAATGCTTTTTTTTTTTTACAGTAAAGAACGGATGACAATCCAGTCAAAGAGGCACTGCTTTGTTTTTCAGTTGCCTAAGTGTGTACGCCTCATCACTTCCTTCATTACACACACGGACACGCACACACGGACACCACCACTCCCATGCACACACGGACAGCACCACTGCCATGCACACACGGACACCACCACTGCCATGCACACACGGACACCACCACTGCCATGCACACACGGACACCACCACTGCCATGCACACACGGACACCACCACTGCCATGCACACACGGACACCACCACTGCCATGCACACACGGACACCACCACTGCCATGCACACACGGACACCACCACTGCCATGCACACACGTACACCACCACTGCCATGCACACACGGACACCACCACTGCCATGCACACACGGACACCACCACTGCCATGCACACACGGACACCACCACTGCCATGCACACACGGACACCACCACTCCCATGCACACACGGACACCACCACTCCCATGCACACACGGACACCACCACTGCCATGCAGACACGGACACCACCCGTGCTTAATTTGTAAAAAAAAAAAAGGGCCAGGGCTTTCATTTGTAAAAAATTAAGTGAAAGGGCACTCGTCAGGAGGCTACTGTAGTTTGCCATACACATTAGGCGACTTTGAGCTATTGGCATTGTAAATGACTATGACTTTTATTTATGTTTTGGTTTTTAAAACATAAATAATAGACCTTGTCATTTACAATGTCAAGACCTTAAACTTGCGTTCATTTACAATGCTAATAGCTCTAACTTTTGCAATGCCGAGACCGTTGCATTGTAAATGCTTGTTAAAATATCTGTTACCACTTATTGGTTCAGTTTGACACTTTCCCTTTTCCCTATTGAGTGCCACAATAGTATAGGGGCCCCTTTAATTGCATCACTGATGAAAGGTAAACCTACTTCAATGTGGTAGATGAAATTAGAGCAAGCAGGGGGAGGGTGGGGGGCAGATAATAATCTTTTACATAAAGCATCTTCCACGAGCTGCAGCTCTCCAACTTCTGCCATGCCCCAAATTGCTGCCCCTTTTGTGACAATAGCCTTTGCTTTACCGGAATAAATCTTAAACATCTTCGGAATAGAGAATCTAAAAATTACAGCAATACTTTTTTGCCATAAAATTGGCCCTGTTTGTCACCATGTCCTTCCAGTTTAATTTGCGATCAAAAAGAACTCCCAGATCAATTAACTTATCCACCATTTCTAATCTTCGGTTACCTATGAAGAATCTCTGGGATTTTTTAGAGCCTGTCCCTGCAATTAAGACAAATGTTTTAGTCTTGTTGACATATTGATACAAGCTTGCCATAAAGCATATGTATTCCTCTATGAGTCTCTGCAGTGCCATTAGAATTCTAGCCAAGATGACTGCGTTGTCTGCACAGAGGAGTAGTGGGAGGGGGACAGACTCTTCGTATGGGATGTCCTTCACACTCTCCCCCAATACTGATTTCAATTTATTAGTATAAAGGGCAAATAAAAATGGCAATGCAAAAACTTGGGGTCACTATTCTTAGTGAGGAGAGGGAGACTAGAGAGAGTTTTATCGAGGTTAGATGCATTCATGGAATGACAGTCAACACAACTGTTCCATGTTGCCCTCACACATCCAGAGGGATGTCATGCTTTATCATAGGGTGTTTGCTCCTCATCGGGCCTGCGCTGCAATGCCATATGGGTCCCCCGAAGGGTCACTTTGGCGGAGATCTTTTGTTTTTGTTGCCATATGATGAGGGCATGTGAGGTCTAGATGGGGTGGTGAATGGTGTGTAGTGATTAAATAGTTAAAACTGATTAGGGGTATCGCTGAAACCTTTAATAACTGGATTCCCTGTCAGATAAAAAAACATATTTTAAGGTCGGTGCTACCAGTGGTATTACAAGGTACCCTAGAAGCTGATAGTTTGTACCTGAAGGTGGGGTTAAATGCTGGTCAACATGTTTTGCCCCCCTGGTGGTCATTGGGATCCATGGCGCTTCTGCAGAATGAAAATAATAATGGGTGCAACTTCCTACCCCACATTTGTGTCACTGTTGGTGCCCTAAGTGTGGTACCTACTTGTCTTGGTGTTGGCTGTCCAACTGTTGCATTGCGTTTTAGATTCCGAATGTATTTTCCAGATTCATGCCCTTTTATAGGTACAATTCTCATTGCCCTTATATAGGCATAAGAAATCCAGCCCTTATTTAGGCATAGCCCATGCTACCCAAATACAGGCATGGGTACTTCCGTCCGTTCACCACACGTCACAATGATTTCTTGGAAAACCAGCTTAAGCCGTTAGGGACTGCCCATTGCTTGAATATTGATTTCTCCAAGAACTCAGTTGCTTTACAATGAACAACTATTCCCCAGGGGTTCATTCATGACGTTCATATGCCCGACTTTATGTCAACTATGGCATTCCTAAACACCTTCAAGGTATAAATATACCTTCACTTACTATAGCAAGATATAGTGGTTCGGAATAGTTCAAAGACCTACTTGCCCAACGCAGCTCGCTACAGCAAGTGCCGAAGGAAGCAGACTCTCCAGCTGATGCACTGATCAGGTAGCTGCCCTTCTCTGCCGAGAATTCAGCTCCAGTGTTTCCGGCTCCCCTTGCGGGGTGTTGGGAAATCGAGTCCCGAGACAAAGATACGGGACCTCCTTCATTCTAAATAAGGTATGGAGCTGATTAGAACCTAGAGAAACCTTTGGTAGATTCTTGGCAAAACTAAACCTATGCTAAACAATACTTCCTTCTTCCCTCATACTAGACTTAGGTTAGGTACATTGGGGTAGGCGTATTTCAGAAGCACCAGTTGAGTATTTTAGTCTATGTTATTTATGTATGTATTTTTATGTGGCTTAGAAACCATACAATGTTCTTACAGTATTATTTCATATTACTGTTTACGCTGTACGCATTATACTTTGCATTCTGCATAACGATTGTAGCAGTTCGCCTCTCTTGCATGAGAAAGAAGACTGTTCAATAAACCTTTTTATTGAAAACGCCTGTCTCTCTATTTCTCATGACTCTGAGAGATATGTTCTTAATCTTGGAGAAACAAAGTTGTCATGTTTATGCGTTTGTCAGAAACTAATCCCTTCTTGTGAATTTGAGAAAGTTCCTAGTGACCTCTGAGCTAGCTGTCACTCACTATTAAGTTTAGTATATTCGATAGAGACCTATTGACTTAAGTCCTACGTCAAATCTGTAGGATATATTATTCCAATGCGCAGAGCCTATTGGGAATATAGGAACTACACTACAAGGCGCCCAACGTTTGGTAAGGCACTAATTTAACGCTAGAAACTAAAGTAACTCAGTTGTGCTTTTCTCAGAGCCCCCTTTTTCCGTAATACTCCAATAGATGTCTGGAGTGGGTAAAGGGATAATATCCACCATAGCAGAGTAGGACTAAAAATCCTATGTATTAGTTTTAGTTTTTTCCAACGTTGAAGGATACAGTGTTCCAAAATATTGTGCACCTTATCTTTGTTCCCTTGAAACTTGCTCTGCAAACTTTCAGTCCGAAATGACGGATAGCGACACTGAGAACAGTGGAGCTACAGCTAATCCAGCAGCTTTTAACATAACAGGTCTGCAAGAGACCGACGAGGATGCTACTAGCATTCCAGAAAATTTAAGGAAAGCTATCACCATAAAACTCATACGAAGTGGCCTATCAGCAAGAGGTGGTAGGGTAGTTTTTGTGATAGAGGCACATGAATATCATCAGACAGAGGTATTCTATTCATGGATAGTCTTCCCTGAAGCAAATCCAGTAACAAACGTATTTCACTTCTACAAAGAAGATGAACCACCAACGGAATACATTCCTTTCGACGATATTGAAATTCCACTAACTTACCAGGAGCATGCGCTCTGGTTGAAAGACGCCCTAAAACATATAAATCACATTACCAGGCTCGGTCCACTAGGTAGACCAGGAGCAATATGGCCGGTACTAGCCAGCTGTACACCACAACCTGCCATTGAAGAAATGTCAGATGTAGAACTATTAGTTCAACTCAAAGAGCTAATCAAAGTCTATAGACAATTGGTTCAATATGTCATACAGACTCTTACAGTCCAACCGGCAATAATGATTCCACAATATCCCCCTTACCAGGGGAACACAAATAAAATTACACCACAGACTCTACATTCAGTCATTGGTAAATTGCCCGCAAAATGGGAACAAATTCCATTCTGGATAGTTCAAAAAATTATTCAAATCGAGGCAGTATTTCCTAATACTACACCACATGAGAAACACAGAATTGTAATAATCTGTTTACCAATGGGGATCACACCACAACTGGAGGACTGCGACACTTGGGGTACAGTCTTTGCTGCAATCTACACCAAAACACATGGTGTTCCGTCTATGGCGGTAATACCAGGTGTCCTGAAACAGATAAAGAATGAATACGGGGCAGAGCCTACTTTAGTTCTAGGTATGAAATTACTGAAAGATTTCAAACAGGTCTCAACAATAATATTAGCTAATATTAAAGGTGAAGCAGCATCTGTGGCGATCCGCCAAAAGTTAAGGGAATTTGATGTAACTGAGCAACTACAAGAACTGGCCAGAATAATTGAAACATCCTATGAAGATTTAGGCAGAGACAGCTTGGGTGGGAAACCAGTTAAAACCCAACTGTCAGAAAGTCCTGAAAAGGTCTTTTATTAAAAACACTTCTACTCCTATTAAAAAGAAGTGGGAGAATAGCAAACAAACTTCTAAAGAGAAGCGTTCTCAATCCAGAGGTAGGTCTCCTCAAAAGGAGCCATCTGAAAGGAGGTATAACCTCAGTAATAGGGATAATTTGAGAAAACCTGATAGATATCAAGATTCTGATACACGTTCCTCTCGTACATTTCAGACTTCTTCACAGAAATCAGAAAGAAGAGGACGGTCAGAACACAAGGAAGAACGCACGATGTCCAAAGACGATCAACACGTTGGGAAAACTAAGAAAACTCGATTCACCAAAAAAGAAGGTGGCAGGTCTAAAAATCAGACATGCTGAGGATCTTGAGGACACAACTCAAGAATGGGGAATGGGCTCAAACGATATTGGACAGCGCTGCAGAAGTCACCATAGCTCGCAAGAACTTGAAAGATCATCTGGAGACAGTGGACTTGAATGAGTTCATTCAAGTTGAAAATGCAGATACCAGGGTTAGTTGTCCACATAAGTAATATGAAGCAACACTCCGGATGGAGGGGGACACACCAAGAAAAGTGAGAGCACTCTTTTGGGAGCAACTTTCTAAGAGTTATGAGATTCTTCTAGCTGAACAAGACTGGCCACCTGAATTTGTCAAGGAGTGCCCACTTTTTTTTTTGTTGTAAAAAATGTTTATTGGCATTTTATATTATTACATACAGCACATCATTCGTTGCAGATGGTTTTGGCATACAAGTGATCCCACACCGGGACTTAATACTGTGCTATACTAATACATAGGTTGAAGGTTGTTGTATCCTGTCACCCAGTCTATTAATTGGTGATGACCCTCACGGGTCTGTGTCCATATACATATTACCTTCCCATAGGTTGCTCTCTGTGTCGCGATGCGGATGTGAGGTGCATCGACTCCCTACACATGAGTTCACAGGGACTTTAAAATATCAGCCTTATTCTAACCATGAATAAACTTGGGGTAGAAAAACTGGGGTGTACTGCGTCGTATGTTGTGGTTACACGTGTGTTAACACCTGAGAGCTGCACTACTCTGAAACATCATGATGCAATTACGCCGAAGCGGCTGGGAGGGAGGGAGGGACATTGCTAGGAGCTGTCAGTGCGGGAGTGGTCAGGGAGTGCCCACTTGGTGAAGAAATCATTATGCCAGGTTTCTCCGACCAAATTCCAATTCATTTAAAATAAACCTATGCCAGGAAATGGGCAGTAGCCCAGGCTCCTGCATTATATAAAAATCATGTAGGATGGGATGAGGATTCTCCTCGCCATTAAAAAATCCGGTTAAAAAATCAACCAACTGCACAAAGGCAGTACCCAATTAAACAAGAAGCTAAAAACAGGTTAGGGAGATCTTAGATCAACTTGAATACCAAGGGGTGATTGAAACATGCACCTCGTCAATGAACAATCCTTTGTTTCCTGTCTCCAAACCAGACAATACATATCGTCTAGTTTTGGATTACAGACATCTAAACTCTTGCAGTACAAAATGCAGACAGTGCAGCACTAATGAATAACATTGTGCGTAAACAATTTAAAACCACATTAGATATTTCTAACGGTTTCTTCTGTCAAAACATTGCACTAGAAAGTAGGTATTTGACCGCTTTCTCAATTATGGGGATACAGCGTCAATTCTGTCATCTCCCTCATGGATTCAAGATTAGTCCTGGTTTATTTTCAGCTAGAGTAACAAAGTTACTACAAACCTATGATGATGAGGCATTATCGTATGTCGATGGCATCTATCTAACAGATAATGATTTGGATAGGCACTTGGAAAGGGTGAACACCATTATATTGGGATTAACCCCAGAAGGGTATAAATTCAATTACAAAAAAACAAAAATTGCCCACCTCAACGTCCTTTTTCTAGGATATGAGTTATCGAGTTAAGGCCGAAGCCTGGCAGCAAACTTTCTAGAGAAATGTGCGCTGCTCCAACCTCCAAAAACGCTGAAAAACTTACAGTCGATTCTAGGTTTCCTGAATTTCGGAAGAACGTACATTCTAAATTACGCAGAAAGAGTTACACCTCTCTACGAATTAACACCTTCGACGCTCATGACGAGCTGAGCTCGTCATGAGCCATGGCGCTCCGGTGCTCATGACGAGCTCAGCTCGTCATGGCCCGGGGAACACTCAGGTGCGGGGAGAATTCCCCCGCTGTGCTGAGCGTTCCACGGGAGCCAATGCACCTGTGACGAGTTCAGCTCGTCACGAGCACCGGAGTGCCGTAGCTCATGACGAGCTGAGCTCGTCATGAGAATGGGGGCGCTGTGCGTGCCCCCCTACCCCCCAGCACAGCGGGGGAATAACCCCCGCAGCGAAGTGGTTAATAAAACCTGATTTCAAAACAGACACAAAAACACACAGAAATGTTGCGTTCATTGCAAACAGACATGTTAGCAACAAAACATTTGCAAACACGTGTAAACGTACTCAACTTAGTGATGCAAATCATTCCAGGACAGTGCGGATTCACGTACTTCACCTTTAACGAAGGAGAAAAAGTACCAATAGCTTACAAATCACACTTGTACACACAAACCAAAATGAAATTCACTTCTACAGAAAAAATTCTGACAGCGGTCAAACTGCAGTAGCAGAAGAGAGAGCCCTCGCACAGGGTAAGCACATTATGGTCGTTACACCTGTACCTGCCTTAGAGGAAATGACAAAAGCGAGCATTCCAAATGCTAAAGCTTTACATCCAAGATGGATACAGTGGGTTAATTCTCTTGCTGCAATAGACGTTGAATATGTTTTTGATCCACATCTGAAAACACAAGAATTTCTACATTATGAACAAGAATGTCGTCTGCCTACTGAAATTCTGCCTCTAGAGAAATATGAATGTATAATTTATAGTGACGGATCAGCACAGCCTGCTACGGGGGTAAACAAGCTTATAGTGCTGCATGCACAATCGTTAAAGGTCGCTGGCGAGATGGCAAATACCGATCAATGGTCACAAAAACTCAATCTCTAAGAGATTGTACAGCTCAGCGAGCTGAACTACAAGTATTCAAGATGGCGCTGGCAAATACGGACCGCGAATACCCCACACTCATGGTGTGCGATTTGATTGGGACTTCGAGATTGTTAATAATATGATTTCAGACTTAGAAATGTCTGCTGTATTTATAAATCATGAATACTTAGAAGGTTCATCAGATTATGAACAAATATATTGTTATAATCACTATGGTCATCATTTCGTGGACAAATCAGCAAATCCTAGAAAAGTACTGATATATAACCAATGGGAACATTGTCCAATGCCACCAAAGGGTAGCTCAAAAACATTTTATGGCACATTTTCATACTTTTCAGGTTTCAGTGTTTCAAATCCAGAATCATTTTACTTTAAAAATATTAATGAGACAGGAATGTAAAGTATGTTGACAAATACCAAGCACATTTATTCTGCAGCCTTTTGTGCTCAGCTGTCTTCGTTAGGTTTCGACTTTTGGAAAGACAACATTGAGACCAAAACTGTGTCTGGGGCACAAAAGACCAGCAAGTGCAGGGAATAGAAGCTTTATTTAGAGCCTGCATCATCCCAGAACAAATCATGTTTTTAAATGACACTGTCCAACAGACATCTTGTCTTGGGTTAGCCAAGATAAAAGATCTAAACAAACCGTCTATACCTAAACCAACACATGATAATAATAACACTTCAGAGGGGGAGGTTGACGTACATACTATTTTGCATCACAACAGAACAGATCCAGATTGGAAAAAATGGTTAATCTGGCCCACAGACACAAACAACTGTCAAGATAGATTCCTGAATAAGACACATGGGTTCACATTCACTAGGCCAGATCCAAGATATGTTCAGAAACAGCATCCAGGAATCGTAACAACATACAGTGTAGGGAAACTGTGCCTTGAGTGGCTACACAAACCTACACCGAAGGATGTAAAACAACACTTATCTTTACTGAAAGATGGCGCTGTTCTAAGGGACTTCTTGCAAGGACCTACTAACCGCGTCACAAACGTTTTATATAAGCCGGTACCTATGCATTGTATAATGAAGCATGGAAGATTACACAAGCAGAGACTGCAGAACGAACAGGCGAAATTGATCGTATTAACTTAAAGAAATATTTCTCTGTAGTTGTCAATGGGTTAACGACTCTGTCGTCCAGAATATATTCTTTGGACAGCATAGCATCCTCTGCCATAGACATAATGGAACAGGACTTGGTCAGGCTACAACATGGTCAGTCACAATTCCGTTCTATCATGCTATTAGGTTGGACGTCACAAAACCTTCATTCAGGCTATGTGCCTTGGCGTTTAATCAATACTACGTCACTGTTTTCAGAATGTAATCTCACTGATAAACGGATCAAATTGGCACAGAGGGAGCAGACTATACGGTGCTTAGCATTGAAAAACTGGAAAGATTACCATTTACATTTGCTGAAAAGCCAGCCATTGAATGGATTATACACGGAACAATCACTCTGCCTGTTAAAATTTTCCATTTTCAGTATTGCTTAAAACATATACCAGCAGGCATATATGAAAGGTTGGGTAAAGAATACATCAAGACATCCTGGGAATTACCATACTCACACGGATGTTGGCGTGGGGGGAAACAAGTGTTTCTTAGTGGTAAAAATTGCGAAGACGCACTAAGCAGATCTCTCTGTTGTCAGGGTGGTAATTTACACGGTGCCTGCAATGGTTCCTCTAACAACTTATCCTGCCACCTGCAAGGTTCTCCGGCTGCGGTGATTGATCCACTTTTTGGACAACTTTTAAAGGGAAGTTACATTATGTTGAATGATCACAGCTGCTGTGGCATGTTGCTAGGTTTACCCTATCTCGTAACTGTGTCAGCCAGGGTCATTTGCTGTATGCGAGTATTGTTTCCAAAAACCAAGACAGACCGAGAGTCGTCGTTATGGCCTTCATTGAACATCTCTTCTATACGAATTGATACTTTAAGCAGAATGAAAGCCATCATTTGCAAATAAAATGTGCCATTGACCTTGGCCAAAGAGACGTATGATCTGCAAGTCGCAAGAACTTCTGCGGAGATACACACCCTATTAATTACAAATTGCCCTGTACATTTCTCAGAAATGTTAGGTCATATCTTAAACATGTCAGATACCAGTGGTATTGCCCATGTATTTAAGACAGGTTTTTCAGGACTGTTAGCACCTTTTGAAGCAGTTCTAGGAATATTTCCAAACTTCGTGCACTCTGTGTTTGGCGGATTGCCTTTGATTTCGGGACTCGCAGCAGGGATACTATTTTTGCTCCTACTGCTTTGATATGGCAAGCCAAGTCACCAGCGATACCCAGTTCACCGTGGAGACCACTCTACTGGCGATGAAGTGTTGTGAGCGCATCGTCCAAATTTTGGGACTACCTCGTCTAAGAGAATTGAAAATCACATGGTTTCTATCATTCAGACCAATTTGGCAAGATTGCATTTTACCTGTTCTACGATGCCTGCTATGCGGAGAAGAATGCATGTTGGACACCTGTCTCACACTCCCATCAGTCATGCCAATGGATGTTGATACTTTGCTTGACCCGGTAAAGGCCCATGCGCAGTGTTGTCCCCAACGGCTACTAATTCTGATGACGGCATTCATTGAGATCCCTTAGACGTTAAATGCTACTGCTGAGGTACGAGAGGAAACAGGCACACATGTACCTTCCAATTCAAACATTGCTAATGCGACCAACGCTGAAGGCAATGCTTCACATCTATGTGCTGGTACTCTTCTTAACAAGGTAATCCAACTCTCACCTACAATGGTAGACGAATTCTTTACGGAATTAGAAGACTTGGGGCCAGATGTAGGTAAATACTATTTACCTATTCTTAAATACCGAATTATACCGATTCGGTATTTAAGAATAGGTAAATAGTATGTAGGTAATTTTTTGGTAAATTTTACAGAATCTGTAAAATTTGGTATTTACCGATTCGGTAATTGCATTAATTCCTATGGGCCTGGAGGCCCATAGGAATGAATGTCAATTACTGAATTGGTAAATACCGATTCGGTAAAAGGGGGAAAACATTGAAGGGTGGCAGGGTGTCACTTTGACACCCTGTTGCACCCCTCAATTGTGTATGGGATCACATGTTGCAGACATACATGCCCTAAGGGCATGTATGTCTGCAACATGGCACTGAAGCAATTTGCATAAAATTGCTTTTCTTTTTTTCTCGTTATTTACCACCAACTTGTGGTTGGTGGTAAATAACGAATCCTAACATGGGATAAGCACTCATTTAAGTGCTCCCTTCATTAGGAATTCGGTAATTTACCGAATCGGTATTTAAGAAATCAGTAATTTACCGATTCCTTAAATTACCGATTTGGAAAATTACCGAATCCTTATTTTCGGCCCCTACATCAGAAAAGCCTATTACCGGTCGGTAACGGACGAAATTTGTTAATTTGTAGATTGTTGGACGGGTCAGTGTCCGCCCTTTTGTAGTATCTTGTGTCAGTTAATTGTCTTCAGCACTCCAGGTCACAGTCTTCTACATTTTCATCACCACAATAGGGCCTCCTTTCTCAGCTGGTTTTATATTGATACCATCATCTTGTGTAAGGGAGTTTAGGGCTGTCCTCAGTTTGTTTGAAAGATTGTTAAATGGTCTGTTTCATTTTAGTCCCTCCACGTCTCGGAGCAGCCTTGGTCCATGCAGGTAAAAGGCGTGGGGCCGCGTGAAGGGGGATTTTGAGGGATGATAACAAGACCAAATTAATTATTTATTTAATTTTCCCTCTGCATCATCCCTCAAAATGCCCCCTACCTGGCGACACTGTCCCTCCTCTGTTACCTGCATGGACCGCGGCTGTCTCGGACAACTGCATTTTCAAATGTCAAGACTTTGCTAGGAGTCATAGCTGCTGTGGGGTTGAAGGTCGGTGGAGTTTTGAGTCCTGAGTCTGTTTCTGTAGGACTAGCCTGGTCCTGAAAAAAAGAACCTAATCTGATTTTCTGCAAAACTGTATGTAGCTCACATGTAAAACGAAACGGTCTTCACATAGGGTGGAGACAAACCCAAGATTTCGCTGTAGGATAGTGGTTTCCTCTTTGTTTAGGATCCTATCTGATAGAACGACAATGGTTCCTGGTTGAGCGTTGGGTCTAAGACTCCTCCGATCGGACTTGTTTGTTGTTGTCTCTTCTTCTTCCTTTGCCTCTGCTCCAAAAACGATGGGGGGCAGGGTAGAAAGGTTGTTGTTGTCCAGGGAAGCCAGGATACCACATTGTGTTGGCACCTGAGGATGGTGGTGCATGAAAACCGTACACCGGGGGTGTTGGTAGTAATCTTTGGTGGCTTCTGTCTATGCATCGTCTGTCATTTCTGGAGTCACTGTTGGATGACCATGATGCTTTGTGGGATGATACTGAGCCATCTTCAAATGACTGGTCACTGCCGGATGGTTGGTAGTCTTCTTTGGTGTAAGGGTAAATCTTCTCTTTATCAAATCTCCAGATGTCCTGCTGGAGTTTCCGTATCTTCTGTTGCATCAGGTAATCCTTGTGTTCATTTATTTCAGAGTTTATTTCTGCCAGACGTGACTTGAAGGCAGAGATGCTTACGCTGATCTTGAAGGCCTCCTACACAATGCTGATCTTGATTATAGGGCATCGGATATGCGTTTTGCCATGCTTATGATGAGGATCAACCAATCTCATGTGCATTTCGAGGCAATTTGGCTCCATTCCCTTCGAAATATTAAGTCTTCTTGAAACAGGAGTGGTGCCATTTTCACTATCAAGCCAATTGTGCTGTATTGGCTTGCAGATATTCGGTCATTATAGCACCATGTACTGCGATCTTCATCTGTTGTTTGTTCAGCAAGCTGATGGAATTCCAGTCGCCTTGGCTATTGCTTGAAGGAGTGTCATCATCTTCACCCAATAATGATGGTGTTCTCAAGATCACTGCGATAATGTCTTCACCAAAACTAAGACCTAAATTGGTGTCCTTGTTTTGATGCGTTCAGTAGAAGAGTGGTCAAGAGACCTGAGATGAAAGGAGAGTCTTAAAAGTCCCTCGGTTATGCTGCTGTGCTAATGATCCGTCAAAAAAGTAGAAGGGTGCGGGGACTAGGAGTTGAATAGAGATCCAGTGACTGTGCCCCTGGAGTAAGGTCAATGCAAACACTTGGGGTCACTGTTCCTAGTGTGGAGAGGGAGACTAGAGAGAGTTGTATCGAGGTTAGACACACTAATGGAATGAAAGTCAACTGTTCTATGTTGCCCGCACACATCCCAAGGGATTTCAAGATTCATCATAGGACATTTGCTCCTTATTGGATTGGCTCTGCAATGCCCTTTGAATCCCTTGAAGGGTCACTTTAGTGGAGAACAATTTTGTTTTTGTTGCCATATGATGAGTGCAAGTGAAATCTAGGTGGGGCGGTAAAGGGTGCGTAGTGATGAAAAAGTTAAAACTGATTAGGGGTATCACTAAAACCTTTAATAACTGGATTGGCCATCAGATGAAAACACCTTATTTCAAGGTCGGTGCTACCAATGGGATGATAAGGTACCCTCGTAGCTGACTGGTTGTACCTGAAGGTGGGCTCAAACGCTAGTCAACATGTTTCTAACCCCTGGTGGTTATAAGGATCTGTACCGCTTCTTCAGGATGAAAATAATGATGGGTGCACTTTCCTAACCACGTTTGTGTTCGTGTCGGTGCCCTAAGTGTAGTATCTACTTGTCTTGGTGTTGGCTGTCCAACCTGTAGAAAAAGATAACGGTAAAGCAAAACAGTAGTGATGTATCTGGCATAAGAATGTCTTATTAACCAGAATGTCCCTTCTAGTGGACCAAAATGTGTGTCTGTAACTGAGGTGGATGCCAGGCGTATATAAACAGGAATAAGAAAGAAGCCCACACAACATGGAGAAAGGTAGTGTTGTGTAGTTCCTACAAATCAATACAGGACCTGCACGTTTAGACAGCACAATCTAAGGGATTGGTGTCCAGACTGATTCCACACACCCCCAAGGATATGTTAGTCTGTAGACCAGCTAGCTCACAGTGCCACTATACACCCACAACCTTACCAAGGAGCAAATAGTTTCTGGCAACTATTCAACATGACAACTCTGACCCCTCTGGGATTGTGGAATCAGTACAGTACTTTTTGCTTAGTCACTCATGCTCATTTGTTCTCAGAGATATATACAGAATAAATGATGGGGACGTTTTCAATAAACATTTATTGAACCTGCGTCATTCTAGCATTAAATACGTGAGCTGCAACAACCATTAGACAGAAACAGATATATACAGTTATGAGCACCAATAAATTAAATAGAAGGTAGAATTCTACTATAGTGCTAAAACAATGAATATATGCAGGCATATAGACATATGACAATAATAATGCACACTTCTACCATGCAACCCTAATTAGATGAACCTAAGTGTACCTATCATGTATGTAGGTATATAGCCAAGAATACTGCTAGGAAAGAACCATCCCTATTACATGATGTGAGTGAATGAAGGACCCTATCTTCTTCTCGAGTTGGACACCCCACAAGGGATGTCAGACCACTGCGTGCTGGACTGTCTGCATGCAGGGACTTCGTATCTCATGTCAGCGTGTCAGCATGGAAGTTTCCTCTCCTCTGGTTTGAACCGCGCAGATGTGTTGCTTATATACTCAAAAGGTACACTCAGGGGTTCTACTTAGATGTGTCATGGTACTATGGGCCAAGGATGACGATAGTGGTGACCCTTATACAGAGTTATTAACGAGAAGATCGTTTCCCTGCTGTGATACCGAGAATACTCATGCTTAATAAATGAGGCTAGTTTTCAAAGAAAACCATACAACATTTATGCAGCACCTAACACGGTAAAAGGTCAGTGCCAGAACCGTTATGTAGAACAATGGACGGACAAATGTAGGTAAAAGTTTGTGTAACTACCTAGGCCTATATTAGGGGGGCACATTTGCGTTCATAACACCCACTCCTCATCCAAGTGGACAAAAAAGTAACAAATGCTAAAATATGTATGTTTAAAAAGCATAAAAAGACATTTCTACAATATGCGTGTAAAAACATCTTAAAAACATGATAGGTGTTGAAAAGTGATGTAAAAGTTAAAAAAAGCTCTAAAAGTCCTCTAAATAGTCAATATACTGTTAGACTAACTGAGCATGCCGAAAGCCGTAGTGCTCAGTGAGAGCTAAAGAGGAAAAATAAAATAAAAATTATGTTTTCGAATTCCAATTTATGTTGTTTTTGAAAAAGGCTGAATTGTTCCCAGCAAACAGAGAGACAAATGTTTGTGTCCTGTCTGGGAGATGCAACATCACTGGTCCTTGCCTTCACAGACGACAGTCCCTGTAACACCTCTGGTCAATGGAGAAAAGGTGATCTTCTCCAGTTCCCACAGCCATTGCTGAGGAAGCACTTGATGCCTGTAAGCCTGGTACAAAGCCGGTGTTCATTCCAACAGGAGTTGAAGCGTCCCATTGTGTTTCTAAGAATGCTGACATCAGAATTGGAATACGGTGATGACACTGCACTACATGGGCCTTTAATGGGTCCAACAGTATATCCAAGTCCGGAGGCGCAATAGATGGAAGTATTAGACAGATGTCTAAAATGCGTTAGTGTCCGCAGAATAAGTAGCTGAGTACATGCAAGACGCAGTCAACCCAGACTGATCTGAATGACAAAAACCATGCTTTCACGGCAACATCGCTCCAAGAGCACTTTTTCCATCTCTTTAGAATTTGGGACTTCCATTGCGTAGCGGGAAAAACCAGGATACCCACTACAAGTAGTAGGACCAGCGGAAGCCCTCCAAAAACACTTCCCAATACGGACTGTATCAAAGAAGGAATAACTCAAAAAATCCTCTGAAAGGTATTTATTAGCCCGGTAACTATGTTCTTAAATAGATGTACTACATGTACTATCCCATTCGTATCAGACATGTTAAACATATGATGTACCATTTCCCCAAAAGGGAGCGGGAAGTAAGTTGCGACTAGTGCCTGTATCTCAGTTGAAGACCTTGCAACCTGGAAATCATAAGTTCTCGAGCTGACGTTAAGGCCACCTCCTTCTGTAAAAGTATGGCTTTCAGTCGGCTCAGAGAATCAAACTATATAAGGGAAACATTCAATGAAGACTATAACAGCGCCTCCCTGACTGTGAGGGTCGGTGGAAACAATATTTGCATACGACAAGTAACCCTGGCTCTTACTGTGTCCAGATATGTGATACCCGGCAGCATCCCACAACAACCTTGATCATACAACATCAAATAACTCCCATTCGAGAGTGGTTTGAACAACGGATGAATCACCACAGCTGAGGACCCTTGCAATGGACAAGATAACTTTGCAACTGAAGCAGTGCAAAATTAAGTGTAGGCAAAAAGAACTTATCTGGAGATCTCAATATGATGATGTACAAAAGAAAGTATATTGTGCTGCCCTTGAAGAATATAAGGTCGCAATCATACAAGCTAAAACTGCATATTACACTACCAAAATCCAAACAGTTTCTGCATTTTTTAAATGCCTGAGGGATGTAATTTTCACACCAGATCAAAAATTTGTAGACAAATTAGCGGGTTTCTTTCAAAGCAAGGTTCAATCTGTATATAACGGCCTGGAAAAATCAGCTAAGGATATAGGAGGAAACGCTTCAGCTCAGTCTGAAAATAAGGTCGAGCACTGTGGCCTGCCGTATTTTCGATTACTGGCAGAGGAGAAAGTGGCGGATCTGTTGTTAAACATCAAGTTAGGCTCTCCCCTGGACCCCTGCCCGCCATATATACTACATCTGGCCCCAGAGGATATTAGCATTTCATTATCTCCTGTACTAGATAAAATTCTGTTATCAGGAGATTTTTCTAAGGCATGGAAAAAAGCCTGTATCCGTCCCCTTCTAAAAAAACTTACGTTGGATCCACTTGATGAAAAGAACCATCTCCTGCCTGCCGCTGGCTGCCAAAGTTCTTCAGAAGGATATAAACCTACAATTAACATCGAATCTAGAGATTAATAACATCCTTGATAACACACAACACGGTTTCCGTTCGAAACATTCTACAGAGACAGCCTTGATTATGACAGCAGAGGAGATACATAAGGTAATGGATGAGGGAGGAAGGGCTATACTGGCCCTACTCGATTTAACAGCAGCCTTTGACACTGTAAGTCATGCAGTATTAATTCAAATTCTACAGGATGCAAGTATTAGTGGTACAGCTCTCGCCCTCTTATCCTCCTTTTTATCATCTAGAAAACAAATGATTCTCTGGGATGGATATCGATCAGAGGAATTTATACTCCCTGGTGGAGTTCCTCAAGGCTCGGCCTTATCCCCTATACTCTTTAACAATTACGTAGCCCCTCTGGCTAGATTAATAAAGAGCTATGGCTTCACACTGGTGTCATATGCTGATGACATTCAGCTTATAGTCTCTGTAACTGAGTCAGCGGATGCTATGGCAGCTGATTTTTGTAATTGCACCTTTGATGACCTGGATGAGTTCTAACTTTTTGAAGTTGAACACTGAGAAAATGGAGGTCTTGGAGTTTGGTCAGAAAACTTCGATTTGGAATCACTATGGTGGCCTACTACAACCGGCACCTGCCCCGTGCCAGTTATTAAGGCTAGGAACCTCAGATTTATGTTCGACAAAAACCTCACATGGGCCTTGCAGATTAATCAAGTTTCTTCTGCATGCTTTTTTATGTTAAGGGGCTTGAGAAAGATTCTTCCTTACTTCCCATTCTCCCTGAGGAAAACAGTGGTAGTAGCCACCATTTTGTCTAAAATCGATTATTGTAACGCTCTCTATTTGGGAGCAGACGCTGCCTAATTTGCTAAACTTCAATCCATTCAGAACGCGGCAGCCAGAATTCTGCTTGGGTTACCTGAACATCATCCTACATCGAAAGCTATAAAACAGCTTCACTGGCTTCCAGTACGACGACGTGTCAATTTTAAGACGCTTTGCCTGGTGCACAAAGCCCTGTTTGGTGGTGGGGCTGAAGATGTGCAATCCTTGTTTTCACGTTACCTCCCTTTGCGGTCTCTAAGGTCAGCTACTCTTGGCCTGGTACAACCCCCCCAAGACAAAAAGAGTAAGATGTGGAGGAAAACAGTTTTCTTTCGTAGCTTCCAAACTTTGGAACACACTACCTGTACATTTGAGAAGGTTACCTAATAGATTGTTTTTTAGGAAAGAAATCAAAACATAGCTTTTTTCCCAACACTAATACGTTAGTTGTTATGTCTCAGTCACCTCACCCCAGCGCGAAGACGCCTCTGCAGTAGTGCGCTTTACAAATACAGTCAGTCAGTCAGTCTTTGTGAAGCATAATATCCTGACAAATTAGAGACCCACTTAATGAAGTCTCTCAGTCTGTACCGCTGCAAAATACTTCAGTGTCCCCATTCTTGCATCTAAATCTGTAAGGTAATTCCCACAATTCATGTATATATTCCCTACCCAACGCTTCATATCTGCCTACTTGGTGATATTGTAGACAATATTAAAATTGGAATTTTGTTACTGGCAATGTTATATGGCCATGGATTAATCATTCTGTGGAAGGTGACTCAGCCACAGTGAAAGGTAATTGGTCCAATTTTTCAATGTGCAGGATTGTATATTTCACATCTCTCCACAACTTCTTGTTCAGACTTTTTCCATACTTGGTTGTAAATAGCGTATAAGAAGCATTTACAACGTGGTTACCGGGGCCCTAGCAAAAAAAACCTTAGATTTATGTCATCTGAAAGTAAAAACAAGTGTTGTTTCACCTGGGACAGTGTTGAATTTCTCAGCCACTCTAGTCATAACTTCCCAACACTGTAGGCTGTCACCATCACCAGATGTTCTTGTTGTATGTAGCATAGGTCGGACCTATGGATACGAAACCCTTCGATGGAATGCTTGAATCCTGACTGACACCTATTTGTGTTGACAGGACAAACCAACCATCAGATTGTTTTAAATCAGACAGCATACTATTCACAGTTTCAAAGTCCCGATCATCACAAAATGTACAGGAAGTGATGATCTCATTCAAAGAAATTTTAAAGACATGTGGTATTTTCAAACGTTTAGTGGGACCAAATACATCATATGGAACCCTATCTCAAACTATTCCTTCACGAACGGGAACTGCTGTAATGTTCACAAAGGACAGGTCTCTTTGTTCACGATGAGGTGATGTAAGTAGTTTCAGGACCAAGTTCGCATGTTGTACTGTGGAGCTTTCTGTGAGATAGTGTCCATTCAGGAGAAAGAAAAAGACAGTCACCACACCTATCCACAGGACTAGGAACAGTAGACCAATTGCCATCCAGAGCTGTAGCCAAGGAGAAACAAAGTAAGTCTTTTTCAGCCAAAGATAGATATTATATATTTTTTCTTTGTGGGCAACAGAGGCTGGCAGTGACTCAGGTACACTAGGTTGTAGAGAAAAAATGTAAAATTCAATGAAGTCTCCAGAGGCTGTTCAATCTTGGTAGCTCAGCAGGTTTGGTTGAACTGGCAGAAGACTCGTTGCGAGACATATTCACATGGATGTTGGTATTAGGTCAAATTGAGATCTGTGTTTCATTTGTATTTTGTTGTTGTTCAATTTTGACAGGCACGAGTTCCATTCCATTGTAGGTAACTCCGTTACTTGTACAGTAGACTCTTCAAGCACTATTAGTCTTTCTGTCTGAACTTCCTGTATGGTAGTGCGAGGAGATCGACGCCTCCTCAGGAGCCCACACGGCCTACTATTCAGTATCGGTCACATAGTGTGATTTTATCAGATCAATAGACACAAATCTCTTTTCTTTCTTTCTGGCAAGTGGCGGGAGGAGTACTGTTCTTGTTCCTTCAACAGCCAGGAGAGGTACAGACACTGTGTAAGTTGGCTCAAATTAATTCTTGTCTACAATCTTTTCCTTGACCATGCCCCCGAAATTTGGGACCAAGGCAGGTCTTGCAGAGACAACTTTCACTTCCCCAGTGGCTGTGCCTTTTACTTGGACGTTGCTTTGTAGTGCCCGGAATTCATTAAGTTGCTGTAAAACAGCTAAACGATGATTGATGTCAAATATTTTTCATCCACCACTGTGCTGCCACTATTCAAGTCGGGTACCCATAATCTCATCCCAAACAGAACCTCGTACGGGGTATGGCATCCTAGGCAACTTCTTGGTATGTTATTAAGTGCCCTCTAGACCCCATATAGGTGATTGACCCATTTCCCACCTGAACCTAATACCCTTGCTGTTAAGGATTGCTTTAAGTCCATGTTTGTCCTCTCCGCAATCAAATTTCCCTCTGGATGGTACAAACAGGAGTACCACAATGCAACACCCAAACTTCCCATGGCTTCTCTCTAAGAAAGAGAACTAAACACAGGGCCACGGTCAGAATGTAATGTGGCAATTGCATACGTCCCTATGAAGACTCGCAAATCCTTCATAACAGTTTGAGCGTCAGATGATCATTGTGGCCAAGCCCACAGGAATCCAGAGCATGACTCCCCCGCCACCAAGTGGTACTTATCAGCCCAATCAGATTGTAAGTGGTCCAAATGGACACATGAGAGAGGTCTGTCTGATATTAGTAGTGGTGTCTGTGGTGGACGTGCCAGGGTGGAACCCTTCATCTGCTGACACATGTCGCACTTGTCAAATTCTTACTTATGTTTCAGCAGGAACGTTATGTAAAGATGAAAAGGTCCCAACTTCTCCTGATCACGTATGGCACCCAACTACGTCAAAGTGTCAACAGTAACCAGGGAAAGAAGGGAAAATAAAGAAATAAGAATGTTCCACGAAGTACCCCACTCGAGGACAGGACCAAACAGCCAGGGGAGATCTCTGTTGAACAAAAATGACAGAAAGTGTGAGTATAGTGGGAAGTTCTAATCCTATAAGTCTATATAGGAAAATATAAGCAATTCTAACTACCTGTATAGTTCCCTTCTTCCACTATTATTGATAAGTTGTTTGGGTGGGGCGGGGTTTCTTTATCTAAAGACATAGAAAAGAAGAACTTCACTAAAAAACTCAGGAAATGAGAAAAGGAAAAAGAAAAGAAATGCACACTGAAACCCATCTATAGGCACATGATGCCAAGGTTTGTAACTTCAGGACTAATTTCTAGTGTAAAGCCAAAGGAGAGTACATGTGACAAAGAAAATCACATAAAACTAAACAAAGTCCACCTTGTCATCAGGTAGATCTAACAGAAATTGCTTTGCTTTCAGGAATGAACTGAGGCAGGAAAAAACAGATCTCTAAGGGCATAGGTTCCACATCGGATAAGTATCAACATAATTTAAAAAATAATATGTGTGTTTAGCGCTAGAAGCGCTGTTACCGTAAAGGATTAATGCAGCTTTTTGTGGTTCCTTCATTTCTTTTTTTCTTTTTCAGTGGGGTTCATCTGACAAACGCATGGGAGCAGGGGTCAAACATAGGAGCAAACACGAAGGACGACCCAAAAAGCGGCCAGTAAACCAAGGAAGGAGAGCAGGAGGCCACAAGCAAGAGACGCGACGAAGAAGGAAGTGGGACGCTGGAGACTCAAAGAAGGATCCGGAGAGCAGGAGACCCAGAAGTTTAGGTAAGAAACCGGAAGGGGATGCTGTGAGTTCCAAAGCTGGAACATGAAGCATTTCAGCTCGGGATTTGAGAGGCTTTAAACTCTGTTGCCGGATCCCGCGCATGCGCTATAGCGGGTCCAGCCATTATGGTAGTTTTCCTGTGCCCGACAGTGACATGCACTTGGGAGTGAGACCGGCAGGCATGACTGCACTTAAAGACAAAGCCCTTGGTCTGCTTGGTAAGACCTGGCCACCAATAATGTTGGTTGAGTATTGAAACTGTTGCAGTAATACCTGTGTGTGCTGAAACCAGACCCTCGTGTGCAGCTAGTATGAAACCTAATCTGCAATCCATATTTGGTTTCACTCTATCCCCCACTCCTGGTATTTCGGGATACAAAATATTTTGTGCATCTAAACTTGTAGGAGTACTTGAGTGGAAAACCGTTTGGCAAGGCTGTGCTGTTTTTACGCAAGGCAATGACCGCAACCATTATCTTATCCATCAACCCTCTTGCTACAAAGAGTGATTACAGCAACAGCAGCAGTTCACACGGTCCCCTTTGGCGGCTTCATCAGCTGATTAATTCACTTCAATGTGCATGCCAACACGTTGATGACTCAGCTTATGAATCATGTGAGCCAGTCCAAGCCTTTTTTCATCTCTGCCACTTGTTCCCAAAGTAATTTATCCTTTATTGTGCAACCTTTTGAATCTTTAAATCCATTCTAGCACCAGTAGTGAAGATATTCATTGTAAGACTGGACACAATAAAACGAATCACATACAATTTGTGTGGGGAATTCTAGATCCGTGTTTTTTAGCGCCAGTATCAGGGCTTTTATGTCTGCCAGCTGTGCTGTGCAATCTCCTAGAGATTGTGTCTGCGTATTGTTGGGACAGAACTTACCGTCCTGCATACGTCCCTTTACAATTGCACAAGCAGCGCTGAATTGCTGTTTACTTCCTATGGCTGGTTGAGCAGAACAGTCAGTGTAAATTATGTATTCATACTGATCTAGAGACATTTTTTCATTCGGAAGAGGATATTTTTGTTCGTGCTGCAAAAAAGCTTGTGTTTTCAATGTAGAATCAAATTTGGAGTCTACATCTGTTGCAGTGAGAGAATTAGCCCATTTTATCCATTGTGGATACAGTGCTTCAGCGTAAGGAACACTTGCTTTAGTAACAGCCTCTAAGGTTGGTACTGGAATTACTACGTGTGATGCGGCATCATCCCGTACCACCCTTGGGCCGCGTCTCCTCAGACATTCACGCGGCAGGGAAAGCGATCCCGATGCGTCCCTAGCAACAGCCTTGCCAACCAGAAACCCACCCCTCTGTCCTCTGTTCCAGGAGCCAATCAGGAGACACCTTGTCCCGGAAGCACATCAGCACGACCCGGGAAGTACTTCCCCCAACCAGGATCCGGACACTGGAAAAGCCGGAAACAGGAACCCCACAGACGTCCGATCAAGCTCGTGGCAGGAGACCCAGACCGGAGTGGTGACGGAGAAGGCGACCGAGGAAGAAGACGAGTGGAGTGAGGACTGGTGGAGTCCGCAGGAGGTGGCTGGGGAGCGGCCGCAACTCAACCAGGAGAGTTGCGGCGGAGCGCGTGAGTAACCCAGAACCGCCCCTGTAGCACATTAGGTGCAGTGTAGATAATTTCCCCTTTGTATAGAGTCACCCGAGAGTCACGTTATTGCCTAAGTGCACTGTAATTACTTGTATAGCACGACATAGCCCTGTACAGCACTTTAACTTGAGTCTCTTCCCCTTTCAACCCCTCTCACCGTTCACGTTCTACTTCTCTACCTCCGTCCTATTTCGATTCCTGACCCGACCCTTCCTTCCCCCTCCTCACGGTCCCTTCTTCCCTCTCACTGGTACCCGGGTGTTGGTGAGCGGTTCAAACCTAACAAGTCCGGTGGGACTAACGGCTCCTTTTCTTTTGTTTCTTTCTCCCGGAACCTCTGAGGACCAACCCAGACCCGACCCCGGAAGGAACAACACGGCACGTGACCCGAACCAGACCACGACCGTCATCGAGTGGAACTGTTTCTTGTTTTCTGTTTACCAAAACCCTTACGTATTCTGTCTGTCCAGTGGCAAGAATAAACAAACATTGCCCACTATATACGGCCTCCGCGCTTGTTATTCTGGCCCGCCAGTCCCACACGTTCACACTACGATTATTTGTTTCCCCCGAGTCAATGCTCTTCCTCTCACTACTGCAGTTTGTACTGCTGTCAGTATTTTTTTCAGTGGATGCAAAACGTATTTCAGCGTTTGTGTTCAAATGAGATTTGTATGCAATGGGTACTGTTTCGCCTTCATTGAAGGTTAGGTAAGTGTATCTGGATTGACCCGCGGCTACACGGATCACTACATTTGTAGTATTTACACATGTATGTAAATGTTTGGAAGCTATCATGTCAGCTTGTAAGGAACAAAAAATTTCTATATGTTCCTGTGTCCAATGTCGAACTGAGAAATCAGGTCTAATTAAGTTGTAGAAAGGTTTGACTTTCTCTGCGTAATATAAAATGTATGTTCTGCCAAAATTTAGGAACCTTAAAGTGGATTTGAACTTTTTCAGGGTCTTTGGAGGTTGGAGCAGCACACATTTTTCTAAACAATTTGCTGCCAGGCTTTTCCCTTCACTTTAGAGCTCATATCCCTAAAATAGGATGTTGAGGTGAGCAATTTTAGATTTTTTTAAGTAAAATTTGTAGCCCTCAGAGGCAAATATCAAATTCTGTTGTTCACCCTTGTCAAATGATCCAATAATTCATTGTCTGTCACATAAATATAATCTACATAGGACAATACCTCCTCATCAACATTTTGAAGTAACTCTGATACTATTGCTGTGAACAACCCGAGGCTATTCTTATAGCCTTAGGGTAGTCTACAAAATTGCAGGTGAGAACCTAGGGCCAAAAATACTGTTAAGTATCTGCTTTGAAGCACTATATTTTGGCAGAAACATCCATTTGAGATATTGAGTGTTGTTTTGTATTTTTTCTGTACAATGTTATTCATAAATGCGGCACTGTGTGAATTTTGTACTGCAAATGTTTTTGTGCATGTGTTCAAATGCCTATAGTCTAAAACTAGATGGTATGAATTAACAGGTTTCATTACGAGAAACAAAGTATTATTCAGAGAATAGGTTCAATTCTCTATTACACCTACATCTATTACACCTTGGTATAAAAGTTGATCCAAGATCTCCCTGACTTTCTTTTTTGCAACATGTTTTATTGGGTACTATCTCTGTGGAGTTGGAGTAGTTTTTACTGGGATTACATGGTAAGGTAACTCAACATCCCACCCTACATGATTACAGGGGTTAGTGCTACCACTTACTCCTGCATGAATGAATGTTGAGTGATTCTGGAATGAGGTCCGAGAAAGCTGGTAATATTACTGTTTCTCCTTTTGGGCAATCCATAATAAACTCAGGTGGCCAATCTTTTTAAGCCAATAAGATATTGTACCCAAAAGTGAGTGTTAGAACTGGGATTTCTGGTTGGCTAAGGCTTGCACCAAAGCCAGGCAGAAACCACCACTTTAGTCAGGGCAAGGGAGTTACACACCAAAGATAACCCCTGCTCACCCCCTTGGTAGCTTGGCACGAGCAGACAGGCTTATCCCGGAAGAGCATTTGCACACGCACACAGCACACCACAAAAATGAACTCCACACAAGGTTATATATAAAAATAGCCTTTGTATTACAATAAACACATTAGATCATAATCACACAATTACACTGTGGCAACTGGCACTGGGCAGTATTTACAGGGGATTATATACATATGACAGGGCCACATGGACCACTGTCAGAATCAGCACTTAGTAGAAATAGCACTTCTAGAACATAGAATAATTGTAGCACAAAATAACAATTGTAGAACACAACCAGTAACCACTGGTAAAAGGTAGGTACACACTACGCAATACTAATCACCATAGGCACAGATCACGCAGGGGCACATAACCTCACTAGTATGAACTATACTAGGCAAAACACAGTTAGAGGTATTACAGGCATAAGGGCATGCACATTACGCATAAATCACATTATGCCTAACCAGTATAAATACAGTAGACAATCACCTTGCGCCACATTTAGAGCACATAAATCACATTTAGGGCCTTGCACTCTATCCATATACCAGCCCCCCTGGCCAACTGGCCATCTCAAGGAGGGGCTCAAATGCCCTGTGTCCAGAATGTCAGGGTGCGCTGCCAAAGGCAACACCTGTCAGGGGTGCACCATCTGCGCCAACCTAAATGGTGCAGCTGCCCACTACTAGCTGGGCAGCTGGGAACAAGCACAGGGTCTAAATGCTACAGCTGGCACTAAGGGCTGCGCAGCTGTGGAGGCCAAGGCAGGGCGAAGGGAGTGCAACTCACTCCCGGGTTCACAAAGAACACATGTCCCTGAAAGGAAAATCCTAAACGGTGCAGCTGCCCACTACTTGCTGGGCAGCTATGGATCAGCAAAACTGCGGCATGGGCTCTCACTGGCCCTAGGAACAAAACTGCCACACGTGGGAGCCTTCTAGGCTCTGAGATCAACTGTCCCCGGGGAGCACACTGGCTCCTAAAACAACGAGCGTGGGCCCCTCTGGGCACAGGAATCATTAGGCCAGTGGTGGAGTCATCTGGCTCTTAAAATAAACATGCCCATCGTTGGAGCCCGCAGGCTCTACAAATAACTTTGCCCCCCAGGGAGCCCACTGGCTCCTTAAAACAACGAGCGTAGGCCCATTTGGGCACAGGAAAACGGGTATGGTACGACGTTGGAGCCCGCAGGCTCAAACAAAACATGCCTCATGTGCGAGCCCTCTGGCTCTTAAAAATATCGCCAGCACTGTTGGAGCGGCCCGCTGCCAAGTGGGACCGCTCTAGGAACCAACATCCCCGAGCCATCTCCTTACCGGGCCCAGGCGCGGTGGACTCTCCTCCCGATGCGTAGGGGGGCACAGGCGGTGGTCGTTGCGGGGCTCTCTCACCTAATGAGAGCCCCGTCCACTCTGCGTGCCAATCTTCACCCGGTCCCCCATCTCAGTACTGGGACTTCAAGGGGGGGAGCCAGCGAGGCTCAAGACTGCGGCCTCCTTGCTCCTCTTCATCCACGGCGGGGGCCAGGCACCGGCAATGTGCCTCGGGCCCCCTTCTACTGCCGTCACCACACTTGCGGGGCTCTCCCGGCTCGCGGGAGCCCCGCACCTCAACCTCTTCAATCCCGGGCAACTTCCCCAGGCGGTGGCGTGCGCGGGACTTCCCTCACAAAACCAGAAGTCCCGCCCGCCGCCAGGTACAGTGTTGCCTGACTTCCGCCCTATTCCTGACTCGGGCCACAGCGGTGATTTTAATCATGGTAAAACGCAGGGTGGGCACCCATATTTTAAATTAAATAAACATAGCGGCCATGCGGGGTGGGCACCCATAATTTACATAAAAATAAGCGGGGTGGGCACCCGCATCCGTGACCACCGAACAGAAACAAAAACGTCAATGAGGGGAAAGCTCCCTCCTAATTGCCATGCAGCCCTGGGGCAGTGAAGCTCCAGCGTCCCAGAGAATTTGCGCAGAGCCCTCCAGTGCGCAGAGAGAGACCCTGGGGCATTTCAAAAACAATGCAAGCACTCACAAGGTGCTGGGGCAGCCCCCAAAGTCCCTAGGGCTACAAGCAGTCACGCAAAACGGTTCCAGAAGTCCTGGATGGATTAAGGTGGAGCAAAACAGCTCACAGCAAAGAAAAGTCCTCCAGCATCCAGGGCATCCAGGGGCTGGGCAGGGCCCAGGGAGGTAAGCCTTCCCCTGGGCCCCAGCAGCAGCACGCCCCAGGTAGATTCAAGTATCAGGACAAGAACATTTTTTATGGGGTCACAGCCCCTTCTTATACACTGAAATCATTTTTCTCCAAAGGTTCAGGCAAGGGGCGAACCAGATGCAACTGGTTCTTGAGCACTTTGTTTTGCTAAGCCCCTCAGCCTATTCACAGGATGATTCAGGGACATCAGACACACCACAGGGGGTGGAGCCAGCATTGTGGAGGGAAGGCCCAGCCCTATTCAGGTCCCAGGTGCACTCCTCCCTCCCATCAACATGCAGATCTCTCCATTCACCACCGGGGCAGACCCATCCTGACTCCTGGAGTCAGGCACACCAGCCAGCTACAGCCAATCACAAGCCAACTTCTAGAAGTGGCACTTCTACACTAGACACAATAAATCCACGCACATCATCACACAGTATTTAATCACACGAGTTCGCACATACCAAACTCGACCCTGCACTCCCCACACATCAGGAACTACCATGGACACACATATCCCCATGCATTCCTATGAGAGGGCAGGCCACTCTCACCACACATACACAGAGAGCGCACACACTTTACACTGGACCACAGGGAAAAGTGCGCAGAGGCCTAAAATCACCAACACCAGGTTACAGAAACAAGCTCGGAATATGCAAAACGTTTTGGGGTGAAACTGCTAAAAGGACCAAGTCCAACAGTCAGGTTCTTCCAAAATGGACCCTTCACTTTCCTGGGTATGTCCCCCTCCATATGGAATGTTATGTCTTATAACTGGTGTTGGACACTTACCCTAGGATCAGGTGTCTCTACCGTGATATGTTCATTCAACGCCACTGTCATCAGCAATTCCATCAGGTTCTGGCAAGCTATTGGTACTTCTGCTGGCTGTAGCATTGTCAGAACCCATCCCCCGTTCAGAAGTTGAGTCCTCAGTAGCCTGGGCATTTCTTATTTTAAGGCCAGCTACTTTCTTCTTTTTAAATTGACGTTTTGATTTGGGTTTATCTTCTTTTTTGATACTATAGTGTGAAGTGTGTTATGTATCTCTTGACTTTGCTCGCTCTTCTGATCTGTGTTCTGACCGTCCATCCCTGGAGTGTTTTGATGAGCCCTGAAAGGAACGAGAGGAACGTATATCAGTATCCTGATACCTGTTAGGTTTTTTAATATTGTCACGATTTCTAAGGTTATTCTTCCTGTCAGTGCGCTCCAGTTGAGAAAAACCACCCCATTATTGTGATATTTTCTCTATATTTTTTGTTGTTGTTTATTATACCATTACTTTGTAGAAGAATCAGGTGCTTGCTTGGAGTTATCCTTTTCAGGGCTACCCATTATTGGTGGTTTTGCAGGTCTAGGTCCCAAATTATCTCTACCCAATGAAGCATAGGTTTCTTCGATAATATTTGGAGAATCTCGCTCCTGTTGTGCAGGAGTGCATTCCTCTAGGCATTGACGTTTAGCCACCACTGCTGCCTCCCCTTTTATGTTTGCCATCATAATCGTAAATTCCTGGGAAAAATGGCCTTATAATTTCATCCCTAAGTTCAGAGCTGGTTCTGCCCCGTACTCATTCTGTATTTGTCTTAATACCTCTGGTATCACTGCTTTTGACGGGGTGCCATGAGTCCTGGTATAGATGGTAGGGAAGACTGTGCCCCAAGTTGTACAGTCCTCTTTCTGGGGAGCTATTCCGATTGGCAAGCAGATTGTTAGTATTCTGTGTTTTTCTTGTGGTCCTGTGTATGGAAACACTGCCTCTAGCTGTGCAATTTTCTGTGCTATCCAGAATGGCATTTTCTCATGTTTAGGATGCATTCTTCTCATAACCATGTTCAGGGTTTGTGGGGTAATTTTAGTTTTGGTTCCTTGCAGTTGACCTGCTGGAATAGCCTTTGTAGGTGGAAATGTGAGTTTTCTCATAACAAACTGTGTCCGATTTCTGTAAAGTTTTATTATTTCTTTGTAAAGTGGACTTAAGTCTGCTATTGACAATATGTCAATTGCTGGGTGCAGTATGTACGCAGCTAGTACTGGCCAAGTCACTCCGTCTCTCCTGAGCGGACAGTCTCACTTTTTCTGTGGTGTGTGGGGAGGTATCTTTAAACCAGTTTATATGTTCCTGGTATGTTAACAGGACCTCTATGTCCTTGTATGCATTGTATTCTTCTGGTATTTCATCCGCTATATAAGAATGAAATGTATGTGTATGTGCATCTGCAGATAGAAATTTGACCCAAGAATAGAGCACCTGTGTCCTGTATGCATCGTGTGCCTCAGTCACAAAGGTAACAGTTCCACCTAATGCTGAGACTCTAAAATGTGCTCGTTTTAAAGTAAGTACATCTTGGACAGACATTGTTCAAGGATATTTTTTTAGTATGGAAAGGAAATAAGAGTTTGCTAAATATTCGGAACTATAATCCTTTAAGCTTGAATATACCTACAGCCAATACATAGGGGATATCTATTGAGCTGTGGCGGATTTTTCTCTTCCCACTCCAGACATCTCTGGATACATGTGAGTAGGGGTCCCTGAGAAAGCACAACTGAACTACTCAGATTTGACCATTAAATAAGAACGAAACCAACGCTGGCAGAACCATGTTATATAGTTCTTACAAAATCTTTATAGGATCTGCTTGTTTAGACAACACAAATTAAGGGATTGGTGTCCAGAATGATTCCAGACACTCCAGAGGATATAGTATACAACTAGGAGGTCTTTTTCGGTGACTCCTGAGGATATGATAGTCTGTAGACCAGCTAACTCACAGTGCCACTATATGCCCACAACCTTATGAAGGAGCGAATAGTTTCTAGCAAATATTGAACATGAGAACCCTGACCCCTCAGGGATCATGAAAACAGTACTTTCCAATCAGTCACTCGTGCTCCCTTGTTCTCAGAGAGATATACAGAATAAACGATGGGGAAGTTTTCAATAAGCATTTATTGAACCGGCATCATTCTAGTATATAATAAGTGTGCTGCAAAAACCATTAGACAGTAACAGATATATTTGGCTATTAGCACTAATAAAGTAAATAGAAGGTAGAATTCTACCATAGTGCTAAAACAATGAGTATATGCAGGCATATAGACACATGACAATAATAAGGTCAGTGCCAGTATCGTTATGTAGACCAATGGTAGGACAAATGTAGGTAAAAGGTTGTGCAACTACCTAGGCCAATATTGGGGTACATTTAGGTTCATAACAGAAGGTAATGGGGACATCTTAAAACAAGCATGTAAAAATATCTTGTTTCGGTGTTACATGTTTGGTGAGTGCCAGACATAACAGAGGACAGGGGTATTACTGTCCAGCTGATATGTGCCACCCAGTGCAAATCATGAACAATTTGCAGCCTACATTCAAAAACATCTAAATTCTTAAATGCTTATCATAAAATAATGAGGTATCAGCCTTTTAATGTAAAGATGGTAACACAGCCTTGTCTCACGCCCTTTTCGATATTAAAGGTTTTTGTTGATTCCCCTTGTTTCCCATACCGCACGCTTGCTGTGGCTCCCCGTACAGCTGCTTAATGAAAGTGTTTATCGGTTCCTGTCCTCCCATGCCACCATGATGGCCTACAGCTTGCTATGAGCCATGCAGTCAAATGGGGCAGAGAGGTCCATATAGGCCATACAGAGTTGAACCTTTACCTTTCCTGAACCCATATTAAGCCTCCGATAGAATCTTCTTGTGTTGAGGTTGACGGAGGTTGAATTCCCCAAGATCATCATCTCGTTTTTTTCTCCATTTAATTTAAAAAAGAAATTTCTCATCCATTTGGCTACCTCTACCAAGCAAGGACGGAGGCTGGATGAAGAATTGTTCACTTGGTTGAGTCCCACTATAAGTTGTGTGTCATCTGCATGTCATTCTGCTTCCTTGACTCGAGAATTTCTAATTCAGATCTTTCCAACCGAAAGGAAGTATACCAAGACGTAGTGGGTTCTGTGAGGTGTAGTGCCTGCTTGTCTGTACCATCCTGCTAAACTGTAAACAAAAGTGTAAATAGTTTGTTTGAAATTATCTTAGACATTTGTGTTTTGTGACAATGATTGCTTGTATACATTATTTATCATAATAATACCCAAAAAATACTTTTCAATTTGAAAATGCCTTTTAATAAGGAAAAAAATGAATCTGACATACTCTTTACCCAACTTAAAAAACACACATACAAAAATATTGATTTTGTGTGTAATATATCTTGAGTGTACAGTATCATACATTTATATGTATAAAGACTTTCTTTCAGAAACATTTATGGAAGCTAAAACCCATACTTTTACAGATCCCAACTGTGATTGAGCAGTGTTCCATATTTTTGCTGTTAGAATTTAATCTGTACAAAAAATGGCAAATAGTTATTCTTTTAATGAAAGAAATCTGACCGCAGGTGTCAAGTAACCTTATCACCTCTTCCAGTTTGTGTGTACTACTAGAAGGCAGAAATTGTCATACCTGTCCTCTTTTGTAGGCAGGAAGAAAACCAAACAAGTATAGCAAAGAAAAGCTGATTTGTGAGGGGCAGGAATGTTTCTTTTTTTACAACTTAGGATCTCATTTCGAGTGATCAGTTCTTTCCAATCTCTGTGCATACTTCAATGTGCACACTGAATGGAACAGATTGTGTTTTTTGTATTCATTGGTTGGCCCCGTTGATATCTTCAATTTAAGATCTATGAAGTTGCGTAGATGTCTTTCCTATTGGGAAATTTGGAAAGGTCTCATCTTCCTGGACTGGTTTTACAGATGTTGCACTCATGGGCAGTTAAATTGAGGTTCATTGAGTGGTCCAACCCCAATCTATGTGAAAATTGACCTTTATTCATAGCCAGTCATTCTTCTCTCTCCTTCCTTTCTATTGACTGATCCTCACCTTACTCTGCATCTTCTGCATGTCTTTGCTGCCTCTGAGTGTAACATATTCTGTCATGTGCCTGTCCGCCTTACTCTCTACTATATAAACTAATCGTACCACTCCGCACAAATCACATACTTTTGTTCTTCCTTGCAGTCTAACAAGATCTAATCCTCCTTTTGCTTACTTACCTGATTTTTACACTTGCATGAATTACATTAATAATCACATCTAACTCCTGCAGAAGCGTTTTAAAAATATCGAGAACGTATGTTAAATAATGTGCTAAGCTAATGAGACAGAAAAAAATGAATTCAAGGCAAAACTGCACAAGGCAATCATACTTGAACATGCAAGGGACAATGCCTTATTAAAATTAGCAAAGCTAAGAAATTGTAAATTAAGCATTTAAATTGGTCTTGCCCTTTCATACAGACTTGATTTTTCAATAAATGGCTACTGTGCAAAATCATTTTTCTTTTAGTTCATATGGATTTTTCTACTTCCAAAAAAGACCAGTGCTAGCTAATGAATAAACATGTTATTTGGAAGGTTAGAAATGAAGCTTCATGTGTGGGAATGTAGACTCAAATGGGAGAATGAATTATGAGAACCTTAGAGAAGATGAAAATTAGTTGAAGCATTAGAAGTTGCTGTCTAAAGAATATTGTGTTCCTGTAAGAAGACGAAGAGTGAACGCATTCCCATGGGCAAATCTGAAGCTAATTGGTCAACAACCAGGGGTGGCTCATCCATTAGGGCGGAGGAGTGTCACCCCACTGCTTTCTCGCAGTGCGAGAAGCAGAAATATGAAATGGTATTTTAAATTTCATTTTATGTTTCTGCTTCTCGCACTGTGAGAAAGCAGCAGGGTATACCTAGTTGGAGGCGGGCGGGTGGGAAGGTCAGGGAGGAGTGACTTGCCCAATGTTGTGGGCCCTGGCTGTTTGGTCGGCCCTCTGGGGCTGACCAACCCAGTCATGCACACTATGCCTTTTCTCTATGTAGGCTGCATGCAGCCTACATAGAGAAAATGGCCTCCCATAGGTGCCCGGCTGGGCGCTGTCCTCACCAATCAAAATGCTGCCATTGCAGCGTTGTGATTGGCTTAGGGGAGGGGAGGGAGGCTGCCTGTGGCTGCTTCCTGCTCAGGAGAGGAGGATCCGGCCAGGAGCTGAACTGTCTCGGGACCCGGGAAGGTATGTTTTAAAAAATGTACATTAAACCCATCCCACCTCCCTACCGTGAACCCACGCAACCCCCCACGCGATCCCCATTCACCCACCCACTTGCGAGTCATGCCGGCTGCGAATGTCAACAGCAGAAAGAAGAAGCTATATGAAGATTGAAATAATAATTTTGTCTGTAGTGTGTGTTCCTGTAGTAGACTACTACAACACTTTAAAGACAGATTAGATCACTTCATCTCATTCACACTTTCCCTACTCTGCTGTGAGAGTCTACTAAACGTCTTGAACCTTTCTCTATGGTAAATTTTGATTTGATTGATTCTTTATTTATTGAGCTGACTTTTAATGCTGAAAGCTTTATGATTTCTCTCGATATCTGAACTCTTTTCAGGTCACTGAGACTGACACCTTTTCCTTCTCATTCTTAGAGTAGGGATTTTTCTCCTTAATGGAACACGCGTAATGCACTTTACTGCCATTTATATATTATGAAATTATTTTTGAACCCCTAATGAGATTATAACAACTGAGATTGATGAATTTAACTTATAACTTTAAAATAGATGAATTACTACGAATTTGAATAATAAAACCATTAAACTCTCTTTATTGCCCGACAGATAGAAATTGTGATAGTTTAATGTGCTGTGCAGCTCTTCATCTTCTCTAAAACAATGACAAAGATATGTCGACCTGAGTAGAGATAATAAGATTAGCTGATGATAGAAAACCGAGACTCTGAAAACATTCCTGCTCTTTTACTCCTATTACCTTAATCTACCACGAGAAACTGGTGGAAATGGTTCAAACAGTGTAATGAAAGCACTAGGCTAACCCCAGTAACCCACAATATACAACACTAATCTAGTAACAACTAACCTTGGGTAACAGAGTAGCGTGCTGCCCAGAATAAATTGCTTCAACTCCTCATCAGGGGCAGTAAGTGCTATATAAATGCCATTGAGTCAAGTACAATAATACATTGTGTGGTAATTGCCACATCCCCACAATTTATTGAGGGCAATTACCTGTAAACACAGATTTTGGTGAACAAAGGACCAATATCACCAGGCTATGCACCTGTTGAAAGGGCAACACTTATAGCAACTGCACCTGTTACATTCCAATCCCTGTGGAATCAAGCCGCGGTCGGTAGGGGAGTACCTGCCGGGGCGGTGACATGGGGAGGGGGAGGGGCAGGGTGGGGGTTAGTAATGTATGGATAATGGAGGTTTGCAGGTAAGTAAACATTTAAATCAATCAAACGAATTTCGTTGCGCGCACTGCATCCCCAAATGCAATGCAGTGCGCGCAACAAAATTCATTTAATTTATTTAAATGTTTACTTACCTGCAAACCTCCATTATCCATACATTACTAACCCCCACCCTGCCTCTCTCCCTCCCCACGTCACCACCCCTGCAGGTACTCCCCTACCGACCGTGGCTGGTGGAATCTGATGAGGTTTTAAAAATTAACACACCCTCCATAGGCCACTCACTCGTAATAAGATCTATAGAGTCAATCTTTTTATTTGCATGATGTTGGACTTGGCCCTTTTTGCAGGGTTCACCCCTAAGCTTTTTGCATTTCTCCTAGCCTTTTTTTCTGTGTAGTGGTAGTGGTTTTAGGCCTCTGGGCACTTTAGCAGTGTGGTCCAGTGTAAAGTGCGTATGCTCTGTGGTACATTTAGTGAGAGGGGCCTGCCCTCCCATAGGAATGCATGAGGGATTCCCTGCTCAGTGTGTGTCAGTGGTAATTTCTTTTATGAGAGTAGCAGTATGGTCAAGTCTGGTATGTATGAAATTATGAGAATAAATGCTGCACAATGGTGTGCGCAGATTTATTCTGACTTTGTGAGAAATGCCACTTTTAGAAGTTGCCATTTCTGTGTGCTATGTGTCTGCCTACCTGATGTGAATTGCATGTCTGGTTTTGGAGGGACAGGGCAGGCTGAGCCAGATGTGGGTTGAATATAGAAATCTGCAGTTGGAGTATGGGGAGGGATGACCCTTTGAGCTGAGCAGGCCTGTGTCTGGCAAGGTGAATGATGGCTCCACCTCCCGCTGTGCGTCTGATGGCAGACCCCCTCTTCCTCAAAGGCAGGATGCAGCCTTGTAAAGAAAGTGCTCCAGGACCACATCGAACTGGTTCTGGCTGGGTTCAGTTCCATGGTGCTCTTTTAGGATGTTGTGCTGTTCCTGATCCTGCTAGGGCATGCTTCTCCTCGAGCCCAGGAGGAACTGACTCCCTGAACCCTGCATTGCCCCCTTGATTGCTGAGGACTTTTGCTTTTGGAGCTATGGCTCCCTGTACCCTGTGAGAGCTATATTTTAATTCCTTCCTGGAGGAAGAATGTGTTACTTCTTGATTCCAAGACGAACATCTGTCCATGTAACTAGAGGGTAAGGACTTTGAAACTTTCATCCATCTTGCTGAAGCAACTACCCAAGGGCCTGATTTGAGCTTGCCTCCTGCTGAAGTCTCAGGGACATTCGATTTCACCCATCAGCTGTCCAGATTCCTATATGAGGGGAATTCTTCTCGCAGGTGAGGCCTCGGTTGAGAATTCCAGAGGCTCTGATTCTACTACAGGGAACGCGGGCTGAAAGTCATCGTTATCGCTATTGTGGGCCGTCGCACCTGAGGAGCTGTTGCCGCTGAAAGCCCGCATTTGCCTGTGTTAGCAAAGTCATCGTTATCACTATTGTGGGCCACCACAGCTGAGGAGCTGTTGCCGCTGAGAGCCCGCATTTTCCTGTGTTACCAAAGTCATCGTTATCACTATTGTGGGCCGCTGCAGCTGGGGAGGAGTGGCTGCTGAGTGCCCGCATTTGCCGTCCTACGAGAATCATTGCTATCGCTATTGTGGGCCGCTGCAGCTGAGGAGCTGTGGCCGCTGAGTGCCCACATTAACCGTCCTACGAGAATCATCAATATTGTAGGCCGCTCCAGCTGAGGAGCTGTGGCCGCTGAGTGCCTGCATTTGCCGTCCTACGAGAATCATCGCTAGCGCTATTGTGGGCCGCTGCAGCTGAGGAGCTGTGCCGCTGAGTGCCCGCATTTGCTGTCCTACGAGAATCATTGCTACCGCTATTGTGGGCCACTGCAGCTGTGTAGCTGTGCTACCGAGTGCCCACATTTGCCGTACTATGAAAATCATCTCTATTGCTGTTGTGGGCCGCTGCGGAGCTGTGCCGCTGAGTGCCCGCCTTTAAGCCCCGTACTTCCACAGCTGTGCAGCACTTAGTGCCATCTGCAACATTTAGGTCTGCGCAATCGCGCACATGGATTCTGCTGCATTGGCAGCCGCCCTGACACTTTGGACATTGGGCATTTTGAGCCCCTTTGAGAAGGCCACTTGGCCGGGGGGACTGTTAGGTTTGTAGGGCGCCAGGCCCTAATGTGATTGATGTGGTGCTAGGAAATGTGATTTATGTAGTATGATTTACGCACCCTGTTTTATGCCTCTAAATGTGGTTTTATGATTGTGAGGTTTTTCATACTGTATAAGTGTTTGAGTTATCCTCTACTGTGGTTTATGCCAGTGAGATTATTTCCTAAGGTGAGTTATGCTAAGGAGGTTATGGTCTATATGTTTAGCCTTATGAGGTTGGCGCAGGATGTATTGCACGCCTAATGTGATACTGGGCATAATATGATTTATGTTACAGGGTGATGCTGAGTCCAGTGTTTGCCACTAATTACTGGTTGTGTTCTATGCTTATTAAATGTTCTCCATTTATTATCTTTACTAAGTGATGTTTCTGACAGTGGTCCAAGTGGCCCTGTCATGTGTGTATAATCCCCTGTAAATATTGCCCAATGCCAGTCGGCACAGTGTATATTTTGTGATTACTATTCTAATGTGTGTTAGGATAATACAAAGGCTATTTTTTGTATAACCTTGTGTGGAGTTCCTTTTGTGGTGTGTCTAGTATGTTGTTGCTGTGAGTGTTGTGCAAATGCTTTACACATTGCCTCTGGGATAAGCCTGACTGCTCGTGCCAAGCTACCAAGGTGGTGAGAAGGGGTTATCTTTTCCGAGTAACTCCCTTGCCCTGACTAGAGTGGTGGTTTCTGCCTGGCTTAGGCGCAAGCCCTAGCCATCCAGAAATCCCATTTCTAACACATGATATCTTATATTACAGGACAAGAAGCAAGGTTTATGCTTCACTTTCTTTACTTGAAATTCCTAGTAGTCAGAAAAACAAAAAACACTTAGGACCATAAAACAACTACACAGTTCATTAGCCATAGGGAAATGTGTGGCAAAACATGTAAGTCTGATAGCATATCACATTACAACTGTTCCAATTTAGCTCTATTTTTGGACCTCATTAGAAGTTGTGTGAAATCGAGTTAGGTATTTACAACATCCCTTAAAAATGATAGACTGATCTGAAGCATGTTGTGGTGAATACCTACTATTATGAGTTTTTTACATGGAAATAAAGTGTAGCATGCAGAATCACTTTTTACTATGTCTTATTTCACATGTTTTGGCTTTTTTTGGTGTCTTTTCCCCTGATCAATTTCGTCGGCTTTGGCCTATTAGAATTGTGTGTGTTTGATAAATATCACACAACTCAAAATCCCATTCCCTGCACAAATTTATGGATTAGTATTTAGCCCAGGACTTTTAATCAGGATTTGAGTATGCTGATGAGATTTTGCAATTATGACAAATATTAAAAATGTACAAGCAAAGGACATTCACTCTTTATTCTTGAAACCTGGCCACTCAGTCAAAAAAAACTTTTACCTGACTTGATACTTTCTTGATAAAACAATGCTGTCATGACACCCCTTGTGTTTTTCATTTTGGTGACAAATTCTTGAAAATAACATTTTTAAACATAGTTGGTTTTAAAAAAAGAGGCAGGAACAGATTCATCCATTTCTCTTGGAAATGAATAAAATAATTCTTAATATTCAGACACATCATTCAAAAGGCTAGCACCTGAATTGGTAAACAAGCTCTCCCAACAGTGATAAAACCACACATTCTCTCACAATGATTGACAAAATGCCAATACCTTTTAAAGGCAATCATAGGTGACACTCACTGACAGAATCTCTCACCCAGTTGACTCACTGATGGGAAACAGCCTTTAGATTGCATGCTTTACATCGCGTGCTATTACAATGCGGTTGTTACAATGACCGTGTTGTTGCAACGCGTACCATTACATCGCAAGTCATTACAACGACCTGCTGTAGGGGGCAGAAGGTGTTGGATTTACAATCCAACACCTTCCCTGCTGTTGCACAAACTGAATTAGGAATAGTAAATTATATTATTCCTAAACCTAGTGCGCCCCCTACAATAAGTCGTTCAAATGACTTGTGATGTAATGGTTTGCGTTGTAACAACGCAGTCCTTGTAACAACCGTGTTGTAATAGCATGCGATGTAAAGCAGGTGTTGTAAACATATTGATTCCTTACCGACTCCCTAACTGTGACTCATTCACTCGTCTGCAAACTTTAATCAATGTGAATTCCTGCATCTCTCACTGACTGACTGGCTGGTTAAATGACTGACTCGCTGGCTGAACGATGGAGCCCTTTAACTTCTCCTGCCCTCTATATTTTACTAGAGTCCTTCTTCTACCGCTCTGTAAATCGCTGGCTGCCTCGGCCACTCACTCAGTTCATTCATCCACACATTCCCATATTCATTGATACTATGAAGGATTAGCAAATCACTTATTTAATCATTCACTCTAAAGCTCACTAATTAAGAAAGAACATTCAAGCCTATAATTATTAAGCTTTAAATGATGACCATCTCTTAGACACCTTTTTTGTCCTCACTACATGCACACACGTTCTTACATCAAAGAAAACACTTGTTCCTGTCATATTTGCATGACGCATTTGCTTGCTGTCATTATCTGTTGGAATTCCGAGACTCTGCTGGCCAGACTGCGTCTGATGTTTTATCGACGCCATCATGTTCCATTATATGGAAACTGTTTCTCTCACATTTTCCTGTTGTGTCTGAGCACTTGTGGATTATAGGATTATCCTTTGTGCTATGCCCCGAGGGAGATAAGGGTAGAGTTCTTAAAACATCACAAAACAAGTGCCTCGTAAGTATTATGGTTTAATCACTTCGAATTGTTGTGGCCTTGCCTGGGAGGGGTTTTGGTTCCAGTCTGAAGCATCCTCAAAAATCCATGAACGCACAAGCTCTTTTTAAATGTCTTTCAAGCAAGGTTTAAGCGAAATTTAAAAAGAGAAAGACAAGTAGTAAGGTTCTAATATATAGTAAGCATTTATAGAGGAAATTATGAATATTCGAAAAGGATAATTTTAAACACATTTATTTTATGCACGATTGAACCATTGTAATTCCTGGTTTTCAATATCAATTCTAACCAGTTGATTTCAAATAGCATCTACTCGGCCTATTTCCTGGCATATGGGTTTGTACTTACAGAACCGCTGCAAAGAAATTCACAGTTGATCCTAGTCCATTTTATCACAGGCTATATACGGGATAAAGAACCTCCTAACACATGTTAAATGAATATTGCAAATCACTGTGGAGTTCCATTACCATACAGAAAAACAAGGCCATAAACTGAGTCCTTTAAAAGCATCATGGAATTCTGAGGTGATTTGAAATATCCTTAAATTATATGACAGGGAGTATTTTACTCCTTATAGTCACCTTATCAACCTTCCTGCACAAGAATAATAGTGAATTCCAGTCTGAAGTTGAACAAACACCACAAATCAGTTAGTATTTTACTGCAAAATTATATTAGAATCAGTTTAATGTAAGCCAAGTAAGAAAGTGCTGGGCGACTATGCCATTTCATTGCTACAGGAGACTAAAGACGTCACATGTCAGTTGTAATAAGTTATTTGGATATGGGCTTTTTTTCTACATAGATTTCGAGCTTCCATGTATTGCAAGTGTCTAATTTTATCAATTGTTTCATTTAGCTAGCAGAATGTTGCTTGTAGTTTTTTCCACTGAACATATATACCTCAGTGTCCAAAACCACGGAATCCACTATTACTTCAACTAGAAACCTTTTGTTACTGTCCAGGTGGAATTTCGACCTTGGCTATTAATAGCTGTCATAATCAACAGCCATTTCAGCATTGCATGCAATGCCTTTTCCTAGCAATACATTAAAGAATATACAAAACAGAATTATGAACTCTGAGAATTAGCACTTCTATTTCATGTTACGTTCGTGATGCAAAACGTAGGCACATGCATAGTTAGTAATAAATGCAGTTTATAGCTGGAGAAAGAAGAAAGTGTGAACTGATGCATGCCAGGGAAGGCGGCTAGAGTGGTATGCAATATAAATTCCAACAAATGAAATGGGCAAGACTGTAACGTATTATCAATTAGCAGTACAATGTGCAAGGTCACTTGCCGTGCTGGTTTCTCTGCATGAATGCTACGTACATTCCAACACCTCACCACTTAAGCTAAATAACCCTCTCAACCTGATAAAACAGTGCAGTGTAATTCAGCACCATGTTTCAAAGAACACTAGTTGGCTGCAGTCTTCATTAAGAGCCTAATCTCTTTTTAAAGAAGGTCAGATTTTGTCATATGGTAGCAGCAAAACATTGACAAGCAGACTGTATTGATACTATTTCAAAGGAAACAACCCCAGGAACTCAAAAAATGGTTTAAAAAACGTTTTTGTAATAGGGGGGCGTGGCTTGCACGCCGCTTTGGAATGGCGGTTTGCGCTTGAGCTCTGGGCCGAGCGAGGGCCGTCGGAGGTTCAGCTCCGCTTTCAGTGACCCCACACTTGCAGAAACGGAGCCTCTTGTATCGGAAGGTGCCGTGTGCCTGATGAAGATCCTTCCTGCGCCCTGGAGCTGCTGGTGCCTGATATTTTGACACTTTGAGGTGGCGCTCGATGTTTCTATGAACGGCCGCCATTTTGTTTCGCCTCACACACGCAGTTCCGAGTCTCCTCACAAGAGGTGGTACATGGCTACGAGTTTCTCCGGAATGCGAGCAAACAGGTGTTGGTGACTACTATTTACCTTTACATGCTTATAAAGGCTTATTTTTACCTTCGTCATGCGGTGTGGCTTTGGAATGAGTCCTTTTTGCATTTTATTTTACTTTGCCTCTCTTCAGAGCGTCTCCATTGCATTTCATTGATACTACCTGCTCTTTGGTACCCTGCTTTTTGGCCTCTCAGTTTTTGACGGCGTATTCTTCATATCGGCAGGGTCCTGGCATTATGGTGATGAGACTTCTATTTTTGTGCATTTAAACCCGCCGCTATTTATTCCTTTGCGATACCTGCTGGCTGTGCGCTCGCACATTATTGCTATTTTCCTTTTTTCTACTCTCCTTGCCTTCTGAGTACACCAATATCCTTGGGCCTTGTGTTTTTCCTCAGGTCTCTGCAGTGGTTGCTTCTTCTACCTTTGTTTTGGAGGCTCTATGGCGGCAAATATGGGCTTGTCGCCGACTGCTAAAGATGCAAAAGAGTCGAAAGCTTCTTTTAAGAGACTCAAACAACTATCTCCTACACCTGAATCATCTCGAAAAGATACTAATTCCACTCTGGAGGCTATTCTGACGCGTCTTAATGATGTACATGACATTGCGCAGTCTACCAAAACTAATACAGATTTACTACAGGTGGAGGTATCAGCCATCAGAAATGATCTTAAGGCTCTCTCCATTCGTGTCTCTGCCACGGAGACACGTATTAGTGGCGCAGAGGATAATATGCAAAAGCAATCTAGATCTCTTGTACAATTAGAGCGCTCAATGGCGGCATTGCGGAGGGATCTCACTGAACAGGAGGACCGTAACCGCAGATCCAACCTGCGCATTTTTGGCCTTCCTGAAGATGCCGAGAAAGGTGCTCCATCTATGATCGACTTCTTATACCAATTGTTGCCTTCTACTCTGCAAATTTCTTTTCAAAGAGACTTTGAGCTGGAACGGGCACATCGTGTCCCCACTTTTCGTTCTAAATCTGCTACGCAACCACGGGCTATCATTTTTAAGCCGCTGCGTCATCAGCACACGGAACAAATTTTGGCTCATATGCGGAAGATTAAAGTTGTTTCTTGGGAAGGCCACCGTATTTCAATTTCTCAAGACTTTGCCAGAGACACGGTGATAAGGAGGAAAGGCTTTCTTAATCTTCGGAAGCGTTTATCAGAGATGAATATCCCATTTTCCTTCTCTGGCCCTTCCAAATTTCGCATTACCTTCAAAGGTCGTTCCAGAATCTTCGATGAACCTGCTGACTTGGCCTCTTTTTTAGACAATCAGATGGAACTACAGATGGAACTTCAAATGGAGGCTTCGCTTGTTCATGGTGCTTCCGGCACTTGATGTGATTCTTTTGCCTTCCTTGTTTTTCTCTTTTTTTCCGGGTCTACTAAGCTTACCTTTTTAGGCCTGCGTGCTCCATGGTTGCTCTTGCGTCTCTGGCTTTCTTTTGTGGTTGGTGTTGTCAGTCACGTTTTTTGATGGTGTTGTTCCTTTCTTTGGTGTGGTCTCCTTTCCATTTTTAGGATGTTGTCATTTGGCACATTAGGTTTTTTCTAATTGTTGTCTATTTTCTCATTATTGTAGTAGTGCCTTTTCTTTTCTTGTCGGTTCTCCTTCTCCTTGCTTTTGTCTTTTTGCTTTGGTAGTGTTTTTTCTTCTTCCCTATGGATTGTTCTTCGTGTCCTCGTTCTCTCATTCCTCATTGTTATACTGGACATATCTCATTTTTGTTTCCTTGTTCCACTTTGAAGTAGTAGTCTGCTAGTTTCTCATTTGATTTGTACTTGGTTCTTTCGTTTTGTGTGGTCGTTCTGCTTGTATGTCTTTAGTCTTATTTGACTTCAATATGTCTTATACTGTTTCGTGTTCTGGTGCAAACCTTGGTCATAGGTTTATTATTATCTGTTTTCTATAGTTGCGTCTAGTTGCGCTCACCATGTTACAGTTACTGTATCTTGCATCTCTTTATATGCTTACTTGGTTCTTGTTTTACTGCTTAGGGTGCTTTACCACTATTACATGCTTTTTTCTTTTAGGTCTAAGGTATTGGATCTATTTTATACTTTATTACTAGCTTGTCTAAGTATCATATATGAATTTCTTATCTTTTCGATGTTCCTTCCTGTTTTCTTTAGTTACCTATAACAAGATTTATATACCTTATGCATGGTAATTAATTGCTTACAAGTGCCTTTGAATAGTTATGGTATATTTAGTTTTGATATATATTTACATTGCTGTTTCATTGATTGTTCTGCTTCACAACTATTTAATATCTTCGTATATCGGCGCTAGTTCATTGCAATCTATGTACTTCTCTTATACTTTATAATAAGTTATTCTAGTTATATTGCGCTTTTTAGTCTCCTGTTATCCTACTTTTTATTAATATATATTTGACATGTTTCTGCATTTTCGTATTAAGTTATTTAACAAGTTCTCTATATTTAAGGACAGTTAATTGATTGCTTATCTTTCGTTTTTCCATATTCTTCTTCATTATATTATTGTTCCTTGTTTTTATCTAACATGGTGCTTCATTAATTGTTATATTGCCCTGCTTTTTAGTGCCTTTCTCTATTGTATTTCATCTCTTCTCTTTTATACTGCACCCTGTAGTCTTCTTGAGAAGTCTGTTTTTCTTCTACTTATTCTTTCCTGTTACTTATGATGCTTGTTTCGCCTTCATTCTATCTACTCTTCGTTCACTTTTATGATGTTTTTGGTGTTTTCTTCCTTTATAATAAGATATATATAACTACTACTTGCTATTGCATTTATTCTATTAGATGTCTCTCTCTCTCCTTCACCTATTCCACTTTTTTCTGGTTATTTATATTCTACTTTTGAATTAACTTGGTATATGCGTATTGCCTTTATAGATTTATGTGATGACTTGTTTTTGTACTATTCTAATGGTATTAGTTCCTATTTCAGATGTTCTTCTCTCCTAATTGCGTATAATCAGTTATGTACTGTACTGTTTTGCGGTTGTTCATATTGATTGTATTTATTCCTCGTGACGGTCCCCTTGCTTGCCTTCCCACGTTCCCCCTAGTATGAATTTGGTCTTTTTCAGTCCTCCCCTGCTGACTCTTTTCTCTCTTCTTTCTTCTTCTCTCTTGTCTCTTTTCTTTTTTCGGATTTCCCCCATGGACTCTCCTTCTTCGACGTTACTGTTTGATGTCTGGATGCTTGTATTCGTGCTGGTTGTTTTTTGTTTGTCATCTATGGATTATGTTATCTTTTTCCTTTTAGGTCTATGCCGGGTTTGAATGTGTTGTCCCTTAATGTTAAGGGTTTAAATCATCCAGTGAAAAGGTAAAAAATCTTAGATTATTGCAAATCTCTCTCTTCAGATTTAGTCCTTTTTCAGGAAACAAAGGTCTCTACCAGAGAGGCCCTATTCCTGAAGAAGGAATGGGTTTCAGATGTTGTCTGTTCCGCTGCTTGTGGCAAAAGAAATGGAGTCATTACTTTAATTTCAAAAAATTCAGGTTTATCCATAGTCTCTTCTGATCATGATACTGAGGGTCGTTGGCTACTAACTAAGCTGTCTGATGGTAACGCTGATCTATATGTTATGAACATTTACGCCCCTAACAAGGATGATCCGTCCTTTTGGAAATTGGTTACCAAAAAATTAAATGATACACCTCATTCAGGGAATCTTATTGTTGGTGGGGATTTTAATTTACCAATGGAGCCCATTCTAGATAGGAATTCAGCTTTTCAATTTCGCCCTCCAAAATCCCATAAACAGATGCTTAACATGTGTTCCATAACTCATCTTCAGGATATATGGCGTCTTCACAACCCCACTGGTAGTGATTTTTCCTTCTTTTCTTCGCCTCATTCTACCTTTTCTCGTATTGATTATTTATTGGTTCACTCCTCTCTTGTTTCGTCTTCCTCCTCGCCGCTTATTCATCCTATTCTGATTTCTGTTCATGCCGTGGTTACTTTTACATTGATGTCCTTTGCTCCTAAGTCTAGAGCTCGCTCCTGGAGATTAAATACAGAAATTTTGCATGATACTGCTCTGAGTGATGAGTTCTCTAGTGCAATCGAAACCTTTTTCCTTGAGAATGAAGGTTCAGTTTCTTCCTCAATTGTCCTCTGGGATTCGTTTAAATGTACTTTCCGTGGCCAGGTTATTCAATGTATGTCAAAAAGGAATGCTGCTATTAAAAAAGAACTTACAGATCTGGCAACTGAAATAAAAGAGCTGGAATCTACCTTTAGACATTCTAAGGATAAATCTTGCCTACACTCAATCAAGCAATTAAAGTACACATATAATACCATAGTTACCAAAAGAGCCCATATTGGGGTTCAGGCTCAGAAATCCAAAAGGCTATTGTTAAAAAATCGAGCTGGTAAGATTCTCGAGGCTACATTAAAATTTCAGGATTCTTCCTTTAAGTCTTCTCAAATCCCTTCTATTAATGATCACCTTGGTTCTAAAAAATTTCAGACTGGGGAAATTCTGGAAGTCTTTTGTGATTTCTACAATAATTTATACACCCCTTCTAATCAGGCCTCTTTTGAGCAGTGTCAGGACTTCTTGAAATCTGTCCCGGTGAAGTCAGTATCCGTGGAAGATAGCAATTTTTTAAATGGTCCGATTGCCCCTGACAAAATTATTGCCGCAATTAAAGCCACTCGTTCTGGGAAAGCTCCAGGGCCTGATGGCTACCCTATTCTGTTTTATAAAACTTTTCTTTCTGTGATTGTTCCCAAGCTTCAATCTGTCTTTGACGCCTTTATTAAGGATGGGTCTGTTTCTGGCACGGCGGCTGATGCTACCATTGTAGTGATTCCAAAAGAGGGAAAGGATCATTCAGATCCCAAAAACTTCCGTCCTATTTCCCTTCTTAACATGGAGGCTAAGATTTTTGCTAAAATCTTGGCCAAGAGATTAGAATCCTTCATTCCTAAACTGGTACATCCCTCTCAAACGGGTTTTGTAAAGGGCCGTGTTGCGCGTGATAATATACGTACTTTTTGCCATATTCTCGGATCAGCTAAACGTTCTCATCTCCCAGCCGCGGCTTTAGCTCTTGATACTGAAATAGCCTTTGACAAGGTTTCTTGGCCTTTTCTTCGTGCTGTCTTGTGTGCACATAATCTTGGTGACTCCTTTATTAATATGGTCATGTCTCTATACTCTCAACCTAGAGCTAACATAAGAGTCACCGGTGCTACGTCGTCCTTTTTTAATCTTCGCCAGGGCACCCGACAGGGTTGTCCCTTATCTCCACTTTTGTTTTTATTGTCCATTGACCCTCTCCTCAGACTGATTGAGCTACACCCAGACATTAAAGGTTTTTCTTTTGGTCCTCATCGTATTAAAACTGCTGCGTACGATGTCCTTATTTTCTCAGATGATATTGCCTTGGCTATCCCTGCTATCTCGGATACGATTTCCCTTTTTTCGAAGGTTTCAGGGTACACCTTAAATAAGGATAAGACTGAGATGTTCCCCTTGAATGCCTACTGTTTTTCTACGCATATGGGCTCTGCTGGTTTTAAATGGCAGTCTAAGCAATTAAAATACTTGGGTATCTATTTTTGCTCTACCTTATCGGCTACAATTGCCTATAATGAAACCCAGACTATTCTTAAAGTACGGCGTCTTTTGGATACTTGGTCTCCAAAACACATTTCCCGGTGGGGTTGCATTCAGACCCTCAAAATGATGATTACACCTATTATTAATTTTGTATCCTCTATGCTCCCGGTAAAGTTATCGGATTCCTTCTTTCATGAAATTGATATTCTGACTTCTAAGTTTTTATGGAATGATAAACGGGCTAGAATTGCCTATAAATTCTTGCGGAAGCCTTATGATATGGGAGGATGCAATCTTCCTGATTGGGAAAAATACCAAATTGCCTTTTTGGCGTCTCAAGGGGCTCTATGGTTCTCTTTTCCCCCTCTTCCTGTTCCTTCCTGGCTGTTAATAGAACAAGAATTGGCTTCTCCATTACCGACTGCTTCCTTTTGTACTGCATCTACCTTTTCCATCCCATTCTCCCGCTCTATTATTTTAGATACTCTTGCTGCGATCCGGAAGGTAGACAGGAAAGTGGCGATTCCAATTCACAATTCTAGGTGGTCGTCTATTTGGTGGAATTCTAAAATTAAAATCCATATTGATCCTTCTCTGATATCTTGTTGGGCTGCTAAAGGGATTTCGCTTGTTAAACATTTTTATGGTTCGGATAATGAGCCGCTGCCTTTTTCCTCCTTAGCTCAACAACATTCTTTAACTAATTTGGATTTTTATACTTTTCTCAAAATCAAAGTAGCACTTGCTAAGGTGCGTCTTCATCCTACTTCTCCTACGATTACTCTCTTTCATATATGGACTAAATCTGGCCATGTAGCCTCTAAAGTCTATAAATTTTTATCAAATGTTTCACTACCTACTCATACGGTTGCTCAACAAAAATGGTTGCACCATTTTGAGCATGGTGTTACTGACCATATTTCTTCAGACACTTGGCAGTTGATTAGTAAACTTTCTCTGTGCAATAAAATCGCCCCATCGTTATTGCAATCTAAATTTTTCTCTGTCAATCTTCTTCATTGGACTCCTGTTCGTTTACATTCACTCAATCTCAAAGATGATAACCTCTGTTGGAGCTGCGGTTTATTGGCAGGTGACTTTCCGCATATGTTTTTTGAATGCTCCCTCCTCCAACCTTTTTGGGACCTCATTCACAAGCACCTCATGCTCATCTTTGGTATTCAGTTCCCACTCTCTTTCCCATTAATTTTATTAGGTCTATTAGCTGCCCCAGTCCCTCTCCCCTTGGAACCCATGGAATTACAGCTGTTGGATCTCCTTTTGACTATTGCAGTGAAAGTAATTCTTATGGATTGGAAATCCTTTTCCTCTGTTTCTTATCATACTTGGTGGGCTTGGGTTTCCTTTTTACGAAGTGCTCATACCTCGGTCGATCATGCTCACCTTTCTCCATCTATTGCTAGTGGGGTTTGGAAGGCTCTGGATAACTATATGGAGTTGTCATCAAAGGGATTGGTTGACCAATATCCCTTCCATTTGTCTGGTTGAATGGCGTCTTGTTTGTCGGGTTTGTTCGTTGGAAATCCTTCTTTCTTTCTTTCTTCTCCTCCTTCTCTGTCTTCTATCTCTTTTTCCATTCTTGCCCTCTTTTTCTCATTCTTTCATCTTTCTTCTTTCCTTTCCTCTCTTCCCCTGATTATACCAGCTGATAGTGATACTCTTGGTTGTGGACTCTGCCTAAGATACCTAATTTATCTTAATTAATCCATTTTTCTGTTTTTGGCAGACTGCTTCTATCTATGGCTGTATTTGATACAACTCATTTTTGAATGTCAGCTTCTGATTGCTATTTATCTGTTATCAATGGTATCACTTTTACTTTTAATCTGTATCTTCATTTGCTTCTTTATAACAATAAAATTCTTTTGAAATAAAAAAAACGTATTTGTAATTAATGGAATGCTTCAATCATTCACATTTCTTTCACCCTTGGTATGTTTATTGAATAATCTGATAACTCATTAGCTTTGCATATTTTATTAATGAAGCACTCTTATTTATCCCATAATCACATCCAATTCATGTGTGAGCGTGTATATATTTCGCGAAAAATCACAGTATTTAAGTGACTTTATAGTACGAATGCAGAACCAAGCAGGTGTTGGGAAGTGGGGCTAGAAACATTTCGTATTGCATGGCATTGGAAGAGAGCATGAAACAGATATGTCAAAACCACTCATGCTGAGTTTAACTCAGGGAAGGAAACTCTGACAGTCATCATGTAATGTCAGCTTTGTCTGGACTGATGCTGTGCATGAGTGAAGAATGCAATACAAAACAGCTTTGTAACAATGAGCAACAGTTACCAGCAGATCATGAGCTCTCAAACCCTTTAGAGAAATAGTAGCCATCTTGGATATCTGCATATAGCTTCCCTAGTGACCCACAACATATTTTCTAAGCAATCGTAATACAATATTGCTGCAGCCAGGATATTGATACATAGATCTTGGATTTCCTTGCCAAGACCCATTGCTTTCCTATGCATTGAAGGACAGCGCATACAAACAAACTTAGAGCAATATTTTGTAATATTTATACAAACAGTTTTGCATTTGCTAAGGGTTATCATGTGAAGGAACAACAACGTTTCTTAGTCTTGACTTTGTTGCTCATTCTATGTATGAATGTTAAGTATAAGGTATTACAGTTCTAGTATAAACATATGAGTTGCCAGGACTAGGAAATAGCAGATAAGTAACACTGTTAGTTACCATGCAGTTTCAAAAGAGTCAAGTAGAATCTGTAACTTGTCTTCCACAGATTGTTTAGTGACAAATCTTGAGGTAGTTATTGAAGTCATAGGGAGTAATGTTACTGAAAATGTATGTGAGGTACTCATTCTTTGTGTGTTTAGTTTTTAGAAATTAGAAGGTCAAAATCCTACTACAGAAATTTGGTTACACCGAGATATTGCTATGGTATGTTCTTTCACCAGTGCAGTTAAGCATAGGACCTATCATGGCAAGTTATTCAAGGTATTTCTTTGCCTTGAAGATATCCACCACGTTCTACAGACATCCTTAATCAACAGAACTCAAGCGTCAAAATGGTACGCTCCTGTATCTCTCTTTCTTCGTGTGAGTGTGGTTACTGGTGAAAGTTTCAAAATGCATTTCTCCCATTGGATTCTGCACACAAGTTTACTGCACCGCAATAGATTGCGTAGCCCTCTTTGTCATCCAACATCATCAATGGATGTGGGTGCTCCCCTTTCTCAGATCCAGAAGGTTACCTAAATTAAAGCTGGAGGTCAGTTTCACAGAAGAAGATGCTGTGTCCAGAAGTAGGCACAATGAAACAAAAGATAGGGAATATGTTATCAGAGATGTGAGTTATGTACCTTTGTCCACAGATTCTAAGAATTCAGATTCATAGGCATTACTAATTCCCTTCAGTGGTGCCAAGTTTTAGCACATTGTTGTTCCATAGTGACTCCAATCACACCGTTAGCACATCAAGAAAGGTTCTCTGGAAAACCAAAGAAATTCAATTTTCATAATCTATCCTATACTTAATTTGTGCAAACCTGCGACCTTTCCTGGTGATCAAACCAACAGAGACAAATAGTCCTTTCTGTGAGAAGTTTCAGATCTTGGACAGTAGAGTTGGATGACAATATGCCCCACTCCTCAGACTTGGGTGTGCTAGTATGTGAGTAAGCAAGGATGGCATGACCAAACTCTGGAGGGAAGGGAAAATTGGGAGTGAGAAAGAGGATAGACAACTGCAGTGTAACAGTCTGGTCTGGTGCACATCTCACAGACTTCAGAACATTCATGATAGTGTCCTTAGAGGATCACTTCAAGTGTATACAAAGGGTGTGAAAAATCAACAAACATTTACTATGGCTCATTGTCAGAAGAAATGTATTAACAAAGGTGACTTACTTTTTATGTTTACCTGCTTGAGAATGGTTGGCTGCAATGAATCCCATTCAACATGGAAGAGGTTGGTATCAGTAATGGAGAACTCAAGGTTGAAAGCAGTCCTTGAACAAAGGTAAAGGAAGCAAGAGAGCAAAAAGTTAGCGAACCAAGAGAACCAAACATGGAGCAAAACAACAAATATTTTGAAAAGGTACTATGGAGAACGAAAAAGAGTGACAGTGAAGGAGCCAATACAGCACAGAAAATTGGCAGCCACCTTTCCATGGGACTATAATTATTTATAAAGTGAGTGTTAGATCTGGCGTGGTTTCCCCTGACGTTTTGCCTTCTGACCTCCTGTTTTGTTTGTGGATCTAGGAGTCTGGGCACTTTACCACTGCTAACCAGAGCTAAAGTGCATATGCTCTCAACTCTGAACATGGTAGCATTGGCTTATCCACAACTGGCATATTTAATTTATAATAAGTCTCTAGTAAAGTGCTCTCCATGTGCCCTGGACCTATTTAATAAATACTTCTGGTGAGCCTGCCACACTGATTGGGCCACACACTCAGTAGCCCTTTAAACATGCCTCAGGTCTGTCATTGCAGAGTCTATGTGTGCAGTTTTAAAATGCCATTTCGACCTGCCAGTTTAACCTACTTGGCAAACCCAATCCTTTTGTTTTATTACATGTAAGCTACTCCTAATGTAGGCCCTAAGTAGCCTAGGGGCAGGGTCTAGTGTATTTAAAAAGTAGGACAAGTACTTTTAAGTTTTACATGTCCTGGTAGTGAATAGGCTTAAATTCGTTTTTTAGTACTACAAGGCCTATCTCTCCAATAGGTTAACATTGAGATTGCCTGTTAAGTGTAATTTCCAATTGAGAGCAGATAGAAATTTGCAGTTTGATGTCACTGGACTCACAATTTAAAATGACAACTGATGGTGAAGTCAGGTTTTAAATTCTAAGTCTGAAAATGCCACCTATAGAGAGTTGCCATTTTCTTACTTTAACCATTCTGTGCCTCTTCCTGTCTCTGAATACACATCTGGGTTGGGTGACAGCTGGTCTTTGTGCAGCCCCTCGAGACCATCACACAAAAGGAGAAGGGGTGTGACATTCGTATCCTGATGGCCCTCACCAAGCGGATGGGACAACCTTAGGTAGATGTGGAGGAAGGAGCTGACACTTGCATCTGAATAGGGACGTGCCTGTCCCCACACAAAGAGCTGCATACCCCCCTGTAGAGAGTCTGGAGCCAAGGCAGGAAAGTCAGGGACCTTGTGATTTATGTTCAAAGGCCTCTTTGATGTCTCCCCCACTTCAAGGGCACATTTAGGTACCTGACACCACCAAAAGAGAACACTACTGGAACCAAGGACATTCTGTCTGGAAGAAGAGCTGCTGTGCTATAGGAGGGACTGCCGCATTGCTGCCTGCATTGCTGTGTTGGCCTGCTGATTGCTGTGCTGTAGGAGGGATTGCTACTTTGCTACCTACTCTGCTGGGTTGGCATGTTGCCTGTTGCCTGTTGCCTGTTGCCTGTTGCCTGGTGCTTCTTGCCTGGAAGTGAAAGGGTCTGGACATCCTCTATACATCCTTGATCCCAAGATTCACAATGGCTTGCTGGCATATTCCCTGTGTTATGAAGTCACAGGGTCTCAAAAGACTTCTTGCCACTCTGCTGGTGCTGTTGGATTCTGCCATCTGTGAGTCCTACCCTTGCCTCAGGTTACCCCCTCCAGTCCTGGGCCACAGGAGTGGGATCTTCAGCTGTTTTCTTCAAAAATCGATACAGTGACCCCTTTGTGCCGATCAGAACTAGCGCAAGATCAACCAACGCAATTCCAATTCAATGACAATGTGAGTTCCAACTGCGAGCTTTGACGGCAACACTGCGTCGATCCTTTGACACTGTCTGCAAGACTCCATAGCAACGCAGCACCGATCCTTTGACGCTGCCTGCGAGGGACAACTCCGACGCATCGACCCGACTGCCTGAAAAAAAGTACGCATCGTGCTCTCGATATAGACGCTTTGCTCCATACAAGATACTTTTTCAGTGGGCCCTGCATGGGTTCTGTAGCTGGTCTGCCCTCAATCGCGGTTGGCCTGAACTTTGGATTTGTATGGGTCCCTCGCAACCTCAAGCAACCTTTTGAGCGCTAGTTACTTCTAAGCTCTGTTTTGGTCTTGCTTTACTCAGATAAATATTCTCTATTTGTCTAAACTGGTGTGGAGTCTTTTTGTGGTGATTTCCTATGTTATATAATTAAAGTATGCACAAATACATTACACATTGCCTCTTAAATTAAGCCTGATTGCTCTGTGCCAAGTTACTACAGTGTGAGCACAGGTTAATTTAGGGTCTAACTTACCGTGACTAGGATAGTGGTTCCTGCTTGGACAAGCAGAAACCTCAATTTCTAACATTGCTTTTGCCACTCGAGACCTGGAAGTCCCATCCTTGACTTTTCCAGTAGTCCTGAAACCAAAAGCCTAGCTACAGTCTCATAGGAATTCTTCCAAAGAAACTGTTGGGTATTTTACTCACATCAGGTAGCATGGTATGCTTGTTCCTGAAACTTTTTTTTATAACATTTCAGAATGTTTAAATCAAATGCAAAAATTGTTTGATAGAAAATCACACTCTCTTTCATTAGGTAATAGGATGTTAAGCCTATAGCAAATCTATCAAGATATTACACAGTAGGTACTTTTGACAAATGGCCAGTGTTTTCGATGCCTCGTAAAGAAAACCTTGTCTGTGCATATATTTACTTTGTGATAAAAAATAACTATATATCCTAATGCATGTTATTATAACAGAAAAGTGAATCAAAATAAGGTACAAGAGTGATTAGTGAGTAGCGCCATGTCTTTAGGCTAGGCAAAGGCAGTTAAATATCATGAACTTCCTAAAAAAAAGTCATAAATCAGCAAGCAAAAAGTCATCATTTAACCAAAGCAAGGAAGAAATATTAGGTACAAGTTTGGCAATTGTGTGTGTGTTGCCTTCAGCGGTACCAGAAAGAAAAGACCATAATGAAGAAAGATCTTGGCCTGCATTAATATTAATGCAGGATGTAGGGGCTCTTTGCAGAATAGTATAAATTAGCACAGACAAGCTGTACCCTCAAAGAAGAGTGTTGTGAAAAGGTATCTGAAGCTAAACCGAACATGGTAAATGAAGATTAAAAGTAATACACAGTAAATGATTTCATAGTAAGTACTTTTAACAAATGCCCAATATTTTCATTGGCTCTTTAAGAAAACCTCTGTGTGTGCACGTCTTTACTTTGTGAAAAAAAGCCAAAAAAATCAATTGAAAATTTTCATTATGGCAAAGTAAATCAAATTAACATGCAATAGCAATTGGTGACTAGAGCCAAGTCTTTAACACAAGCTAAGGCCCCAAAACATTGGGCACTTCCCCAAAAAAAAGAATAATACTAAAAACCAAGTAAAATGGCTTACTCAAATATGTCAAATAAATCAAAGAACACACACTGACCTAAAATGACAAGTTACAGGTCATGTCATACTGCAGTCTATCAAAAGGTTTTTTCGCCTAAACCTTATGAGAGCACAAATGGGACAATGAAACCATGTACACAGCGCCCTGGTTTTGATAGACAGGTCATCCAAGCAGCAATGGCATGGGAACTGTTTTCTGATTGGGGCTACTGCCATCAATATTACGTCACTGAAGTCATAGGGATGGTAAAAGATCCAAGTGTTACACAAAGGACAAGTGTAGCAAATGAGTCAAATTACACAGGAGAGTGGAAGTAGAGTAGTATGTCTCCAGCAGTGCCTTTTGGGGTCTATTGTCCCAAATAGGTTGCTAAAGTAAGGTGTGGCAGGGTTCTGCCTTTTAGAGAGAGAACATTTTCATTCAAATAGCCTCTTAAGAACGGGAACTATAGGAGACAGAAGAGGAAGAGGCAATAGCAATTCTATGTTCATCACATATGAAGTTCCACGAAGTAAGAACAGATAATTTGGAGTTATCCTTCCAACAAGATAAAATCACTTTAAACGCAATAGCAATAAAAAGATCAAGTAATCTAGCACTAGATCGATACCAATATCGATATCAACTGAGTCAGAGCCTAAAAACACGTTCAAGAATGATAAGGGAACAGAACAATGAAACATGCGCATGCAAATATTCCAAACAGAGTTCCAGAAAGCTAAAACAGAAGGACCTTTTCCAACTATCTTTCATCCGCTTCTTCTGTCTGATTGCTGGGCCTTTCTATTCTCTTGCTTTTATTCCTTACTTCTCCCATCCTGATTTTCTCCTTTTCTTCTTCTTTTTCTTTCTTTATTCTTCCCTCTTCTTTTCTTTCCCTTCTCTCCTTCTTATTTTCTCCTTTATCTCTTTATCTCTTCATCTCTTCTTCTTTCGCTGAACCGTTATTTTATAGCTTTTCTATGCCTCATATTGTATTTCATTCGGTTCTCATGTACTATGTTATCATTGTTGTATTGTATTTTGTTCAAACAAAATAAAAACTTTCTTGAACTGAAAAAAAAAATGGGAACTATAGTAGAATCCATCATGCAGTTTTATTGCTAAGCATATATGGTACACAAACGTTAATTTGCGGAAATCGGATTTCTCCACACATTATTTGCACATCATAAAAGTTAATTTTCTTGTTTTGGTTTGAGCGTATTAAAATCATTGTTTACGTCAACTTCAGAATTACAAAATATGGACCTTATTTGTACTTTACTTGCTGCTGATATTTCTTAAAATATTTGTATACTCTTATTCAACTATTCTGTGCTAAAAAACATTTTATATCCTACAGACTGTCCTTTCTCAAACTCTGTACCCCAGTAAGGTTGCCACTTTGGTGTACTTTGCAAAATTCCATCACATTCAAAGAAAGGAAACATAAATACTATCCCCATATGAATTGTCGGGAGTAATGACCTTACGTTCGACCTGTCTCTTTTAATGCAAATCAAAAGCAACAGAATAAAAACAAAATGTAAAGGCCTGTTTATTTCTTATTTTCATTCTGAATATTTACAGGGTTGATTTGGGAGTGTTGTATCACCTCCCACACCCAGGGCTGGCCTGGGGAACCAAATGCAGACCTGGCACAAATGCTAAATGTAAATGTCCAGTTTTTGTAAAGCGCGAACAAGTACCCGAGGACGTCTAGGCGCTGGGGGCCGTCGGGAAGATTAAGCGAGCTATTGCCCAGAGTCACATGGTGCTGGGCTGATCAGCTGCCAGAGATCGAACCATGGGCCCCCGGGTTCTGATGTCAGCCACCCTGGCCGCTGTGCCACACCTCTTCCCAAATTAAAGGGCTAAAACCAACCCTGCTCCCTTCATCTCCTCATGCTAACTCTTTCTTTTAATTCATTCTCTCTCTATTTCCTTCTCTAATCTCTTTCTTCTCCCTCTCTTAGCGTTTTCTTGTGCCTTTCCCCCTCCCTCCATTTCACTCTTTCTTTCTTTCTTTCTCTTTCCCTGGCCTTTCAAAACCGGTCCCCCATACCTCCAGCCCACTGGGAAATGCCAGGTGAAATGAAAGGCATGTTGGGCCCTGGCCACACTCCTACTTCCAGTGCCCTTGCCAAGCAGTCACAAAACATGAAAAAGAGATGAAAGCCAAAGGATGAAGAGAGGGTGACAGATAGCCTGCTCCTACTTGTCATGAACATTTTTGAAGAATTGATGACTTGAAGTATTTAAGACAGCTAAAGCTAACTGTCTCCGGACTTATAATTGGCATAGTTTAGCCACTGTCTGCATGGAGTAAGGATTTACGCACTTACGGTGTATTTTCACATTTAATCTCCTTGTAGCTGTAAATGACCCTAACTCCCATAGAGTCATCGTTTACAGCTCTGCGCCTGAACAAGCTCTGATAAGATACTGTTCAATTGGACACTTCTGCAAGCTGTGTGTATTGGTCACTCATCTGAATGATGTTGCCAATAACATGGAGCAAAGGCAGTTGGCGTCTGTAATTGAAGAGCAGTGACATCAGGGCCCGCTTCATTGTACAAGTTTTTCCTTGCAACAATCTCCTGTGCGTATATTTAGCTTCTCGTAGTGTATTGACTATTTTCACTGATGTTACATTGATGCTCAACTGACCTACTAAAAGAGGCCTATGTTAAATTAACATTGGCACCAGTGGGTCTTTGCTAAAGGTCAATCACATGGCGATAGCACTGCACATTTTTTAATAAATACACTGTGCCTAGCCTTTGCTTTCTTATAGCACAATTATTGTTGAATGAAGATGATAGAATTGAACACAATTAATCATAGATGCTATGAAACTTTTTCATCATAGTTGTCTTTTTCCAAAACCTACTTAGGAAATGTATTTTATTGGTTGCTAGCACTGTGTCACTTCCCCATAAAAATGCAGGTTTCATGTCATTTTTACTGCGACCATGAAAAAACTTGCTACATAAAATGGAACTATTATTTTTTACCCTTGGCAATAAACACTCTGAAGCATCCTCCACAACCCAGGACCATGCAATTCAATATGCCACACATGGAGCTCTGGATTGTACTTCTTTATTCCTCAGCATACAATGACGCTCTGTTCTCTGATTACATCATAACCATTAATATCCATGCCTCCCAGCATGTTACGGACTTCCTCTAAGTATGACCAGAACAGCAAGGGTCCTAGCACACATAGACTTACAAAACGGCATCTCCCCCTTTGTTAAATAAAAAGTACAAATAACAGTTACATTATATTTCTTTGATGAATCGATGAGGCACTCGTACTAATAGGCCAGAGTGAGTAGCATGAAGTGGTTTATATTCACTCTGTTCATGCACCGATGGTACAGGTTCTGATGCTTGATCTGGACTGTCAGGTGGGACAGCCTCTTTTGTAGGTGCAGCAGCTGATGATCGCAGAGGTGTGTGCTTAAAATGTGATGAGTGCCATGTGATGGACTGTCTGGGATGATGTGTAGTCACTATGTGTCCTTTGCAACTCCAGAGGATCGATAGCAAATGAAGTGTCTGTTTTATGCTTTGTTTCTGCTTGACTAGTACTAAGTCAGTACAATTGAAGATTGTCTCTTGGGTTCTGTGACGCTATTAGAAATTGAGATTTCTGGTTCGCAGAGTATTCACCCTGTGCAATCAGAAGCCACAATCCTAGTCATTGTAAGTCAGATACACAACCGAAATTAACCTGTGCTCACCCTCTGGTAGCTTGGCACATAGCAGTCAGGCTTATCTTAAGAGGCAATATGTAAAGTATTTGTGCAAACTTTAATTACAAAAGCACAGTGAAATCACCACAAAAAGAATCCACAACAGTTTAGAAAAATAGAGAATCATTATCTGAGTAAATCAAGACCAAAACAACAAAAATTCAAATACTTGAGATATGAATTCTTGAAGATTAAATGCATAAATAGACCTTAGAAGTAACAAGTGGCCAAAAGGTTACATGAGGTAGTGAGGGACTGGTACAAATCCAAAGTTCTGGCAGATCACAATGGAGGACAGGCCGGCAACAGAACCCAAGCAGGGTCTGCTGAAAAAGTACCATATATGATCTGCGTCAAAGACTTCACTGCGTCAGTTCCGATCAATGTAGTCAGTTCGATGCATCAGAGTCGAGCCTTGCAGTTGGTGTTTTGAAGGACTGGCGCTGCATCATTGTCAAACCTCACAGACGGGGCCTGCATCATCGTCAAATCAGCACTGCGTCAGAGGGCAACCGCGTCTGTTTTGATTGGAGAAAAGGTGTCACTGCGTACATTTTTGCAGAAAACAGCTGAGTAACCCAGGCCTGAGGCCCAGGACAGAGGGAGCACCACAGGCAAGGGTAGAACTCACATATTCCAGGGCCCAGAAGCACCAGCAGGGTTGCAATAAGTTTTTTGTGGCCCAGAGGCTTCCGAAAACAGGAGGCAAGGCAGCAAGCCCTTGGAGAATCTTGGGTTCAAGGATGTAGAGAGCAGGTCCAGTCCCTCTCATTCCCAGTCAAGAAGTAGCAGGCAACAGGCCAACACAGCAATGCAGGCAGCAAAGTGGCAGTCCCTCCTACAGCACAACAGCTTTTCTTCCAGGGAGAATGTTCATGGTTCCGGCAAAGTTCTGATTTGGTTGTGTAAGGGGTCCAGAACTTATACTCAGATGTGTCTTTGAAGTAGTGGGGAGGGGCATCAAAGAGACTTTTGAAGGTCACAAGGTCTCTGCCTTTCCTGCCCTGGCTCTAAACACACTAGAATGGGGTATGCAGCTCTAAGTATGGAGACAGGCATAGCCCTATTCATGTGCAAGTGCCAGCTCCTCCCTCCCAATCTACCTCGGGAAGGTCTTCAGCCTGGTGATGGGGCATCAGGATGCAAATGTCACACCCCTTCTCCCTTTGTGTGACTGCCTGGAGGAAATGCACAAAGCCCAGCTGTTGCCCAGCCCAGAAGTATTTTCAGAGACAGGCAGAGGCACAGAAAGTTTAAAGCAAGAAAATGCCAACTTTCTAAAGGGAGGGGTCAAATTAGTTTATAAGTTGGGCGGGAAGAAGGAGAGAGTAATTAGGAGTTCATGACGAACCGGGACTTGTGATTAGGAGAATGTAAAAGCAGGTATGCATTGCGCACAATTGGTATTAGTGATGTTCAGTAGTAAATCGTGTGATCAGAACTTAAGCATTTAAACTGATAAAGCCACAGGCATGCGTAAATAATAAATATAGCAATTGTGTGAATATTACTAATAAATAGCGCAAGAACCATGTGCGATAAGAGAACGGGTGTTCACAAAAATATGCATGAACAAATAGCTAGAAAGCCTAATTTTCGAGCCTTTTGACCTCGAAAACTGTTAGTTTTGATCGTTTCTGGTTTAGGCATCAGGGGTGATTTTATGAGAATGATTGTCTAATTTTATAATGCCATAACATCGTTTTGAATAGTACATATGCACGAGATAGATTTTAGATTTGAATGTGGGTCAGTTCAGACTAAATTTAATGGAAAAATTTGTTGTGTGAAATTTCAGATACCCCTGACGAAGAGCAAGCAATTGCTCGAAATGCATTGGGTCACGAATAAAAGAATGCTGCTGACAACTACTTTTTGTGTATGGAACGTATTTACAAGGAGGCCTGGATGGGCACATGTTGATACGTAAAGTTTCAAAACAAATTTGGTGACGATGTGGAACAGACGGAATCATAGAAGATAATATGACAAAGTAAAGGATAAAATATGGATAAACATGAATGAGACAAACGGACAAATATATGATGGATCTAGCATCCGAAATAAATGCAGTGCACCAGGGTGTGGAGTGTGAATGTTGCTCTCCCCACTTATGGAACTTTCTAAATGTGGCATTTTCAGACTTAAAAGTTAAAATTAGACTTCACCATAAGCTGTGATTTTAAATTATGAATGCAGAGACTCCAAACTCCAAATTTCTCTCTGCTCTCAATTGGAAATGACACTTAGAAGGTGTTTAAAGCAATCCCAATGTTAACATACGAGAAAGATAGGCCTTTCACTATTAAAAAACAAATGTAAAATATTTCACTACCAGGACATGTAAAACTTAAAAGTACACGTTCTACATTTTAAATACACTGTACCCAGCCCATGGGGCTACCTAGGGCAAACCTTAGGAGTGAGGTATATGTAATAAAAAGGACGTTTTGAGACTGGCAAGTTAGTTAACATGGCAGGTTGAACTGCCAGTTTAAAACTGCACACACAGGTTCTGCAATAGAAAGCCTGAGCCATGATTAAAGGGCTACTGAGGAGGTGGCCCAATCTGTGCTTCAGGCCCACTGGTAGCATTTCATTTACAGGTCGATGAAAATATTGTGCACTCTACTAGGGACTTATAAGTAAATTAAATATGCCAAGTACAGAGCAAATACACTTTAGCACTGGTTAGCAGTGGCCAAGTACCCCGAATTTTGAAGCCAGCAAAAAGGAAGTCAGCAAAACAGGAGATCAGAAGGCAAAATCTGGGTAAACCACTTCAAGTATGCCAGCTCTAATAGATGCTGATTGGCATACGTCTTCATTTTGCACTTTTGAGACATTTCGGCAATGTGAACTTTGTCAAGGATTGTCCTACTGTCCATTGTTGCAGTTTCGTTTCAGTGGCTCTCCCAAGTAGCAAAGTGGCCGGACCATCACCTGTTGTGGGGTGGTGAATTGACAACAAGCATGGAAGGCTTGTCACACGGGTTGTTTTAATTCAATTCCCTTGATTGAAGCTTGCTGCATTACTCTTTTAAGGGTACCCATAAATCGTTCCACAACACCATTTGCTTGGGGCCACAGAGGTGTGTTCATTTGATGTTTGATATTCATTCTGACGAGGAACTCTCTGACATGCTGTTGAATGGTGGACCACTGTCAGATTTAAGAGTGGGTGGCAAACCCCTCGCTGTAAAGATGTTGTCTAGCCCCTCAATAACTTTGTCATGGATTAATGATGATAACTTCTCTACCTATTGGAAATGGGAATACTCATCAATGACTACCATGAGATTATGTCAGTTTCTTAGTGGCCCAAAGAAATCAACTGCAATCCTTTCCCAAGCCTTTGTAGGAAGGTCAATCATGGTCAGTGGATGTTGCGTCAGTTTGGAGGAAAGGCAGTTGCAAAGATGACACTCTTTTAGTTTCCTTCTCAACTCATTCGTCTAGGCACAATAACCACAGTCAATCTCTTAGGGCTATTTTGGTAGTCTCAATGCCATGATGTCCTTCATTGGCTAGTTCAATAACCTGCTGTCTTAGGCTCTCAGGTATGTCAATTTTTGAGCCTCTCAACACAACACCCTCCTTGGTCACAAACAGTTCTTCCTGTACATTTTAGAATTTTTGAAATTTGAAAACGTCAGCAAGAGGTCAAACTCTCCTTCACCAGGATTGAGTTAGAATTATGTCTTTGATGATAAGCATGTTCTTGCCAGCATTAGTGGCCTCAATAATCTGTTCAATTGTTTTGGTCACTGGGGTATTGGACTTCACAATGAAGTTGATATACTCCTCAGCTGTTTTGTATGTCAAACTGTGACGATGTAGCAGTACTCGTGAAAATAATAAGCAGGGTTTTGATCTTTACCCAATCATACTCTTGCAGTCTCGAATCCCATCTTTCAGTGTGAGGGGGCACCTTGACTTTTGGATTTCCAAAGATGGTGAGTAGTGCTTGGTTGTGTGTTATGACAGTGAAACGCTTTTTGTATAGAATCACATGAAAATGTTTTCAGACCCACACTACAGCCAGATTCTTCTTCTCCAGCTGAGACTAGGCATATTCTGTGTCTGACAGGTTTTGACTGGAATAGGCTACAATGTGTCTCTGAGTATTCGGATAACCATTATGTTGAGCAAGGATTGCTCCCATTCCCTCCGAGCTTGCATCCACTGTGATCTCAGTGTGTAGTTTGGGGCTAAAGTTGGCCATCTCAGATGCATTTTTAATTACACGTTTTATTCTTTTGAAGCTTCAATTACATTCAAAAGACCATTGCAAGAGGACATTTTGATTTGTCAACTCTCTCAATGGGACACTTACATTAGCAACATCATCAATGTACCTTGAGCAAAAACTGGCCATGCCTAAAAAGGATTGCAGCATGGTGAAATCCTGTGGGGGGCAAGCACCTGACAGTGCTTTTACTTTACCAGGATCAGGGGCGATTCCCCTATCAGAAAATATGTGTTCAAAGAATTTGTGTTTGGTCTTGTGAAACTCACACTTTGCTGTGTTCAGAGAGAGACCTGCATCAGCAAGTAATTGGCACACTTTTGTAAGAGCCTTATCAGGCTCCTTTTGAATTACTCCAAATACCAGTGTGTCATCACTGCAGTTAAAAGCATTTGTGACAATTTAAATTATTCAACATTTACCATCCTGAAATATTTCAGCAGCTGACGACACTCCAAAACTCAACCTTTTGTATCTGAACAAACCAACATGAGGCAAAATGTATTGCTGTACTTGCAGTTCTCTTCCAACTTGAGTTGATTATATCTCTTCTTTAGTTTGTAGTGTTTTATCTAGGAAACCTGAATCGATATTCCTATTTTATGCCCTTGTCCGGTTATAATCAATAATGTCCATACAACGGCATAATAATAATAATCATAATTCAGTCGTAGCACGTGCTGTCAAAAGCAAGGCTACTTCTCCGGCCCCCTAGTAAGCACACCGAGTTCTCTAAACAAAACCAAGCCTCCAGCAACCTGGGAAATCCCCCTTGCTTTTGTTTTGATTTCGTCCTAGAACTCCTGTAAAGCACTGTAAGAACGGCCAGTTCTTAGTGACATCTTTATTGACGTCTTATGTCCAACCTTACATCAAACCCAGGCACCTTTCAGGTATAAATATACCAACGTTGCCTTAAGCAAACACACAGTGGTGAATCTGGAGCAGAGCAGCTATCGACTTGCCCGAAAGCCCAGCTGATGCGAGAGCCCACGGACGCTGCCCTTCCTCTTTGACGCGCTGAGAAAGACGCTGTCTTTTCTCCTGCCGAGAAATCCAGCTCCGGCGTTTCCAGCCTACCCTTGCGGGTTGCTGGGATATCGAGTCCTGAGAGAGAGATACCAGAGCTCCTGCTTTCTATTACCCAGGTACGGAACTGACTAAACCCTTACAGAGAATTCTTGAGTCAGATTCTTGGCAAAACCAACTTAACTTAAACTGCTACTTACTTACTCCTTCCCACGTATTAGGCTTAGGTCAGGTACACCGGGGTAGGCGTATTTAGAAGCACCAGTTGAGTACGATTAGTCAATGTATATATGTATGTATATATTTTATCTATTTTAAAGTATCATATGGCTAAGAAACCATATCAATGCTTTTCCAGTATTATTTTATAATCCTCCTTTTACTGTACGCACTTTACTTTACCATGAGCATTACAATCGTGGCAATTCATTTCTCTTGTATGAAGAAGAAGACTGCTCAATAAATAACACCTTTTATTGAAAACGCCCGTCTCTCTTTTCTCTGCATTCTGGTGAAACTAAGTACGCACATTTGACTGAGTGAAATAGCTGTCTTTTGTTTTCACACGACTCTAGAAATACACTCTTATTCAGGGAGAGCAAAGTTGTCATGTTTTATGGTTGTCAGAAGCTAATCCCTTCTTGTCTATCCAGGGAGGTTAAACTCCTCCTGGTTTATTCGAGAAAGTTTCTAGTGACCTCTGAGCTAGCTGGCAAACCTTAAGTCTAATATAGTCAGTAGAGACCTAGATAACCTCAGTCCTACGTCTACACTGCTGAATATATTATTCCAATGCGCAGAGCCTATTGGGAATATAGGAACTACACTACATGGCGCCCAACGCGGGGTAAGGCGATAAATCTAACGCAAGAGGTTAGAGTAACTCAGTCGTGCTTTTTCACACAGACCCTTTTTCCCGTAAATACTCCAAAAGACGTCTGGAGTGGGTAAAAGGTTAAAAATCTGCCGGAACTTAGTAGGAAGAGATTTCTATGTTTAGTTTTTGGTTTAGTCAACGTTGAAGGATACAGTGTTCCAAAATATTGTGCACCTAATCTTTGTTTCCTTGAAACCTGATCTGCAACCAAAACCTTTCTGTCAGTAAACATGACAGAAAGTGAAGAAGAAAGGGAGACAGCTAGAATAGCAGCTCGACTCCTAGAGGATGACAATAGTCTCCTGCAGACCGACCCGGATGCTATACTCATTCCGGTCAACATAATAAAAACTATAACTCTTAAACTAATAGAGAATGGACTAACATCGAGAGGTGGTATAGTCGTATTCGTAATTGAGGCACATGAATATCGGCAGACAGAGGTATTCTATGCATGGATAAACTTTCCAGCAGCAAATGCTGTCACACACGAATTCCACTATTACAAAATAGAGGAACCACCGGATGAATACACTCCTTTCGAGGAGGTGGAAATCCCATTAAAATACCAAGAGCAACTGCTCTGGTTTAAAGGCGCCCTAAAACATAATAATCACATCACCAGGCTCGGTCCCCTAGGTAGACCAGGAGCAACGTGGCCGGTTCTAGCCAGCTACACACCACATCCAGACATTGAAAAAATGTCAATACCAGAACTTTTAGCACAGCTAAAACAACTGATTAAAATTCATAGACAATTAGTACAATATGTAATGCGGACTTCAACAGTCCAACCAGCTATTAACATTCCACAGCTGACCCCTCATCAGGGGAACACAAACAAAATTACACCACAGAACATACAATCATGTCTGGGTAAAGTACCAATAAAACGGGAACAAATTCCATTCTGGTTAGCACAAAAAATCACTCAAATAGAGGCGGTATTTCCGGATACTACCCCTACTGAGAAACACAGAATTCTGACTATCTGCCTTCCAATGGGGATCGCACCACATGTAGAGGACTGTGACACTTGGGGCACAGTCTTTGCTTCCATTTATACAAAAACACATGGTGTTCCGTCCATGGCAGTAATACCCGATGTACTAAGACAGATTCAAAATGAATACGGTCCAGAACCTGCTTTAACTCTGGGTATGAAATTACTAAAAGACTTCAAGCAGGTCTCGGCTATATTATTAGCCAACATAAAAGGGGAAGCAGCATCTGTGGCGATCCGTCAGAAATTGAAAGAAACAGATATAGCAGAACAACCATTTGAACTTGCCAGAATCATAGAAAAATCCTATGAAGAACTAGGAAGAGATAGTTTGGGTGGGAAACCAGTAAAACCCCAACTAACTGAAAATCCTGAAAATATATTTATTAAAAATAATCTAAACACTCCAAAAAATAGCTGGGATGGAAATAAACAATCCACTCCCAAAGAAAAAAGATTCCAGTCCAGAGGAAGGTCTCCTTGGCGGAGAAAAAGATCTCCGGACCAAGGACACAAGTCTCCCCAGAGGGAGCCCTCTGAGAAAAGATACAACCTTAGAAATAGGGATAATCTAAAGAAACCTGATAGATATCAAGATATTGATACACGTCCCTCTCGATCTTTTCAGACTTCCTCCCAGAAATCGGAAAGAAGAGGACGGTCAGAACAAAGGGAAGAGCACGTCAAGTCCAAAGACAAAGAACCTGCTCATCAAAGTAAAAAATTACAATTACCAAGAAAGAAGGTAGCCAGCATTAAAATAGTCAAACATGCCGAGGATACTGAGGACACAGCTGAAAAACGGAGAGTGGGCCCAGACAGTGCTAGACAGCGCAGCAGAAGTGACCATAGCTCGCAAGATCCTGATGAATCATCTGGAGACAGTGGACATGAATGAATGCATTCAAGTTGAAACTGCAGACAGCAGAGTTAGCAAACCTCATAAAATATACGAGATAACATTACGTATAGAGGGAGATAAGACTAGGAAAGTAAGGGGTCTATTTTGGGATAACCTTTCCAAAGGCTATGACATCCTTTTAGCTGAAAAGGACTGGCCACCAAAGTTTGTCAGGGAGTGCCCTCATGGCGAAGAAATGATTATGCCTGCCTTCTCAAATCACATTCCAATTCATAAAAAATATACACTTGCAAGAAAGTGGGCAGTAGCCCAAGCTCCTGCAATATATAAAAATCATGTAGGATGGGATGAGGACTCTCCTCCTCACAAAATCCAATAAAAAAATCAACCAACTGCACAAAGGCAGTACCCAATTAAGCAAGAAGCTAAAAAACAGGTCAAGGAGATCTTAGATTAACTTGAATACCAGGGGGTGATTGAAACATGCACCTTACAAATGAACAATCCTTTGTTTCCTGTCTCCAAGCCAGATGATTCATATCATCTAGTTTTGGACTACAGACACCTTAACTCATGTTGCAAGACATTTGCAGTACAAAACTCACACAGTGCAGCACTAATGAATAACATCGTGCGCAAAAAATACAAAACAACATTAGACATCTCTAATGGATTCTTTTGTCAAAACATTGCACCTGAAAGCAGGTATTTGACCGCTTTCTCAATAATGGGCTCGCAGAAAAATTTCTGTCGACTCCCACAGGGGTTCAAGAATAGCCCAGGATTATTCTCAGCAAGAGTAACAGAGTTACTACAAATGTATGATGATGAGGCATTATCTTATGTCGATGACATCTATCTAACAGATGATGACTTGGATACTCACTTGAAAAGAGTGAACACCATAATACTTGGTTTCGCAGCAGAGGGTTACAAATTCAACTTTAAAAAGTCACGAATTGCCCATCTAACTGTCCTGTTTTTAGGATATGAATTATCAAGAGAAGGCAAAAGCCTAGCAGACCATTTCTTAGAAAAGTGTGCTGTACTCCAAGCACCAAAAACGCTGAGGAACTTACAATCAATACTAGGATTCCTGAATTTCGGAAGAACTTACATTCTAAATTATGCAGAGAGGGTTAAACCTCTCTATGAATTAATAAAACCAGATTTTAAACCAATCAATTGGACTCAAAAACACACAGAAATCTTGAGATCATTGCAAACAGACATATTAGCAAAAACAAAATTGCAAACTTGCGACAATACACGCAACCTTGTAATCCGAGTCATCCCAGGAAGATGCGGATTCACGTACCTGACCTCTAATGAGGGAGAAAAGGTACCAATAGCATACAAATCACACTTGTACTCACAAGCTGAAAAAACATTCAGTCTTGCGAAAAATGTTGTAAATGTGGTTCAAACAGCTGTAGCAAAAGAAAGAGCCCAAGCCGAAGGCAAAAGGATTACTGTTTTAACAGCAGAATCAGCCTTAGAGGCATTAACAAGCCCATGTAATTTAACTACCGTGGCATTAGATCCAAAGTGGATACAATGGGAGAATTCTCTTGCTACAGAAAAAGTGAAATACTATTTTGACCCGGAAATGAAAAAATTGAAATATCTAACATATGAAAGAGAATATCCTCTGCCAATCGAAATTCTGCCCATACAACTTTACGCCTGTGTAATATATACAGACGGATATGCACAACCCTCAGTTTGGGGAAAACGAGCTTATAACGCTACGTGCGAGGTTGTCAAATGCCGGTGGCACGGAGGTAAATTGAGACCACTGGTAACAATGTCACAATCTGTAAAAAACAATTCAGGTCAACAGACTGAATTAATAGCTTTAAAAATGGCGCTTGACATTGCTGATCGCGAATTCCCGACACTAATAGTGTGCGATTCGCATTTCTGCGTCAAATCATACAATACAGACTTGCAGAAATGGGTTCACAACGGTTACAAAGATGACACAGGTGCCACAATTAAGCAAAAATCGCCTTGGGAACAAGTAGTTCTTGTAAAGAAAAAACTACAAAAGACTCACGTGATACATACACTGAGGCATCGGCGTGATGGCGTTCACGCTGCAGGGAATTCATTGGCTGAAATAGCGACAGCAGAAAAATACATAGACGGGGAAACCATGCTGGCGGTAAAAACGTCTTCAAAAGGAGACTGTGCAGCATTACCCGTGAACTATCCACTCAATTATACATACATAATCGATGCAAACTCTGTTCCTTTTGCTCGAATCCCTGGAGTGGGGGATAGAGGGATTCCAAACACGAACAGGAGAGTCTTGCTAATAGCAGACGCACACATGGGTGAAGGTCTAGGGCACCGAAGGATCAAGGAATCTCTGACAGAATTACAATCTGAATACTGGTGGCCGGGGATGAGCCTGCAACATTACAAATTTGTAATGAGCTGTCAAAACTGCAACAGAGATCGCAGTGGCGAACCGGCCAAAGTAGTAACAGAACACCTAGTAGAAAGGATAAGGCGATCTATACGCATGATTAAACAGGAAACATGCGTCCCTATGTATAATATTTAAGACTAGATTCACTTAAAATGTAGACCCCAGCGCTCGGCTGACGCCAGAACTGTTATAAAAGATTTGCGAGTCTATATGGGCACATACGCAATTGGCATGCTACATTCTGACCAGGGTCCTGCTTTTAGCTCTCGAGCTTATAAGGAGGCCTTGACCAGCATGGGCATTGCATTGCGGTATTCTTGTCCCTTCCATCCTGAGGGAAACGGGATTGTGGAAAGAAAAAACTGAGACATAAAGCAATCTATAATGGCGAGGGTATTAGGTACGGGTACTGGGTGGGTCCAACATTTAACAAGTGTCCAACGTAGTCTTAACAATCTGCAAAGAAATTCTCTAAAAGGTTTCAGTCCGTATGAACTATTGTTCGGTACTAGAATGCATATTCAGTACTTAGATAGTCAGACTTCAGTGGTAGAAGAAAAATGCTTTGATATCAAAGATCGTTTGGCTATTTTACAGGACTTAAATGAAACAAGAAAAGACCTGAGCAACGTAAAGCTAAAACACCAGCCAACAGTCACTGAAGAGAAACCATCTGTCCCAGCAAGGCCTGTATGGATTCCAAAGATAGGGGATCTGGTCAGAGAGAAGATCGCGGTGAAGAAGGAATTTGGGCCTTCTTACAGAAAAGCAGTACCTGTCTTAGCTGTCAACGGAACAAGATCAGTTGTACTACCGCCCCTTGCTGGTAAAAAGAAGAACCGAGTTGTATCCATCGACCTGGTAAAACCACAATCATGTGGCCGATAATAAATAGTAGGCCCAGTGGACTCCCAAGAAATAGCAGAAGACCAAATCTTGCTACAATCCAAGAGGTTCAAACTGAGAGACTAATCACATTTGAAAATCCTGTAGTGATTAAAAAAGGACTATGCAATAATGCCATGGAACTTGTGCCTCTTGAAGCCCAAATTGAAACAGTTCATCAAGAAACACCAGTCTACAACGATGTAGCCACAGAATATGCTAATGAAACAAAGAAAATTCCAAAAGCAAATAAAAATCCTGAAGCGATTCCAACAATTGATAGAACTGCATCCGGCTACTTCATCAATTTCGATGACTTTTCTGAGGATCCAAGCGAGCCTGAAGAACAGCCAACAACTAAATCTTTTAAAGACAAAGTAACAGAACTCTTTCATGAACTGAAAGAAACCTATCTGATTTCTCCATGGATTGAATTTTGGATTGTGTTAGGTGTACTTTTCCTCCTGCTTTGGCTCATCATGGTTCTTTGTTTGGGAAAATTCATTGAGAGAAAATATAGTACAACGGACACAGCAAGTCAGAACATCAACTTGGTCCTAAAGCCCCTCAAGTCATCTCACATCGAGAAAAGAGAACTGCCATCAGTGAATGTCACAGCCAATCCAATACCGGGTGGGGTAGCTTGGGACAAAACAGATTACGATATTTATGGCCCGGTCGAGCTCCTGAAGTATCCACACCAGTTTAAGATTTCATTGAGTGACTTTGTAAAACCGAGCACATTCTCTGATGATTGGGACTTTGAAAGTATTAATGATATGATGTCAGACTTAGTAATGTCAGCATAATTTACAGAACATGATTACTTACAGGGTTCATCTAATTATGAAGACATGTACTGCTACAACCATTTTGCACATCACTATTTGCATAAATCTGCTCAACCTAGAAATGTTTTAAAGTATAATCAATGGGAACATTGTGCAACTCCACCAAAAGGCAGTTCAAAAACATTTTATGAGAAATTCCCATACTTCTCAGGGTTTAACACAAGTGAAGCAAAAGTCTTTTATTTCAAAATGTTAAATAAGACAGGAATGAAAACAATGGTGACAAACACTAAATTAATCTATTCAGAAGCATTTTATGAACAAATGACTACATTTGGTTTTGAATTTTGGAAAAACAATATTGAAACAAAAACCATCTGGGGTACCAAAGATTGGCAGGTCCAAGGTATAGAATCATTATTTAGAGCCTGCATGATCCCAGAACAAATTATATTCTTGAATGATACCGTTCAACAGACAACCTGTCTTGGCCTAGCCAAAATTAAAGACTTAAACAAACTGTCTATTCCAAAGCCAACACCTGACAGTAATAGCACTACAGATGTTGAGATATATTTTTAACCAAAACAGAACACATCCTGATTGGAAGAAATGGTTGATCTGGCCCATAGACACAAATAACTGTCAAGATAGATTCCTGAACAAAATACAGGGGTTCAAATTGACCAGGCCAGACCCTAGATACTCCCAGAGACAACATCCAGGGATAGTTACAACATACAGTGTAGAAAAACTCTGCCTCGAATGGCTACACACATCCACACTGGCAGAAATTAAGCAACACTTGACTTTACTTAAAGACGGTGCTGACTTGCGTGATTTCATAATGGGACCATGCAAACAGCGTCAAAAACGTTTCATAGCGGCCGGTATATATGCAGCTTACAACGAAGCTTGGAAAATAATGCAAATTGAAACAGCAGAAAAAATACGGGAAATTGACCGTATTAATTTGGAAAAATTACTTTCTGTTGTGGACAATGGGTTAATGACTCTGTCTTCCAGAATATATTCACTGGACAGCATTGTATCATCTGCTATATATATAATAGAACAGGACTTGCTAATGTTACAACATGGTCAGTCCCAATTACGTTCTATTGTACAGCTTGGCTGGACGTTACAAAATCTGCGTTCAGGCTACGTGCCTTGGCGTTTAATCAACACAACGTCATTATTCTCTATCTTTAACCTTACTGATACACAAATCAGCTTGGCACAGAAAGGAGCAGAATATACAATTCTGAGCATTGAAAAACCTGAGTGATTACCATTGACAATGTCATTGAATGGATAATACGCGGAATAATAACTATTCCGATAATAACTTTCAAATTTAAATTCTGTCAAGAATATATACCAGCAGGCCAGTATGAAAGGTTGGGTAAAGGGTACATTAAGTAATCATGGAAATTACCTTACACACACACATGTTATAGTGAAAAGGAACAGAATGTATTTCTTAGTGGTAATAATTGTAAAAGATCAATAAGTGGTATACTTCTGTGTCAAGGTATTAACCTGCATGGGGCCTGTGAGGGGACTTCAAATAACCTTTCATGTCACCAGCATGGCACACCTGCAACTCGAATAGAGCCATTCTTTAGACGGCTTTCTAACAGGAGTTATATTCTAATAGTGGACCACAGATGTTGTGGCATGGTGCCAGAAAAAGCTTATCTAGTTAGCGTTAGTTCCATGGTCACTTGCTGTATGCAAGTATTGTTTCAAAACAGCACTCCAGACAGGGAGGAAAACATTTGGCCATTTTTGAATATCTCTTCTATTCGAATTAATACTATAAGCGGAATGAAATCTGTCCTTTTTCAGACAACTGTGCCCTTGACGTCATCAAAAGAAACGTATGATCTGCAAGTCGCAAGGACAACGGCAGAGATACATAGCCTTTTATCAGCAAATTGCCCCCTACATTTCGCGGAAATGTTAAGCCAAATCCTAAATATGTCCGATACTGGAGGTATCCCACATGTATTTAAGACAATTTTTTCGGGACTGTTAACACCCTTCACAACAGTTCTGGGCATTTTTCCTAATTTTGTCCATTCTGTCTTTGGCGGCCTACCACTCCTGTTGGGACTCGTAGCAAGCATTTTATTTTTGATACTTCTGCTTCGTTATGGCAAGCCAAAACGCAGACAAGACTCCTGCAACAATCAAGCACGATAACTTGCGTAATATTAATGCGTGCGAGGGTATGAAAGCCTGAGCGATATTAGCGAGACAGTGACGCTGTGGGGCTAGAGCTCTGAGAGGCGGAGGAGAAACGGCCGGCGAGTGAAGTTGAAGGCGGCAGTCTATGGAGAACGCGGAAGAGGGTAGTACAAGCTGCACTGCACTAGTGGCAGTGGAAACAGCTGAGGAGGGGACTGAGAAAGGACCCACAGGGCTGTTGGTGTTACCTTCGCCGAAGGGTTTCGAGCGCTGGAGTTGTGCTGCGCTAGAGAGAGGCAGAGGCAGGCGGGCGGCTGCAAGGCTCCAGTTCTCTGCTGGTGGGGCTGTGGGGAGAGAGACAGCACAAGAGGGAAGTTGTGTGCAAACTACTGTGAATCTGCCACAGAATTCAGCTGGAGGTTTAAAAACTCACAGGTTGCAAGACACACGGCCAAAGGAGAAGAGAAAGAGCCCACAGAAATGTTGTTATGCTTTGAGGAGCACAGGGAAGCCTGTAACGGAGGGTTTGCCCCCTCATAATACACAACAAAAGATAAAAACTCCCTTCAATTTAAATTTTAAAAAAACGCAAACAAGCAGGTCAGGAACACTTGGAAAAAAAAATTCCATTAATCCATCTCTAAATTCTTACTTCAAACCTGTTCCTAAGACATCGGTTCTTGCAAGAGGTTGCAAGCAAGGAGAGTCAATAACTGAGGACTGGGCAGAACACTTGAGCCCAAATCGTTATAAAATTTTGGAGGTGGAAGAGGTTGCGGTTACAGAAGCAGGAGAGATGGAGCCCGAGGTTGACAGTTTGTCAGAAACTTTAATAGAAGGGGTCCCACTGAAAAGCCCAATAGACTCAGGAAACAGTAAGGAAGGAAGAGTTAACCAGAATGGGGGAGAATTTGATGGGATTGAAGAAGAGGGGGCTGCTGCAGGAGACGGGGCGCTACACTTAGATAGCATGGTTATCGCTCTCCTGAGAAAATTAGATCTAGATGTACATCGGGGGTTTGAGGAATCTAAAAGCAAGCAGGATGGAATCAGGGAGGCAGTAGGTTACTGGAGGCTAAGTTTGATGAGTTAAATACACGGACAGGAAAACTGGAACAAGAGGTCAAGGAGATACAGGAGGCAGTGGAAGATAATTGTAAGGAGCTCGAGGAGGTTAAAAGCAGAGAAAGAGCATATGAGGACCGGTTAGAGAGGTTGGAAAATATGAAGCGAAGAAATAATCTGAAAGTTTTGAAGCTTCCAGAGGGAAAAGAGGGGGAGGATTTAAAAGGTTTTGTAGTCCATTTATTAAAATCTGAGCTGCAGATGGAGGAGTCTGAAGAAGAGATTACTGCTGACATACAGAGGATTCATCGCGACCCCTTCAGACTGAAGTCAAATCGGTCCAAGCCTAGAAGGGTCTTGATTAACTTTCTTACTTACAGTCTAAAAGAAAAGATCCTTGCCATGGCATTGAAAAAGGGCTCTCTTATGGCAGGGGAGGCAAAAATTGAGATTAGATCTGACCTCTCGGTAGTTACTGCAAACAGGCAGTGGGAGCTGGGGAAGCGAATTGAACCCCTAAGGAAATTGGGGGCGACAGTGCAGTTAAAATTCCCAGCTTTTTTAAAAGTTATGTGGAATAACAAAATGTACTCCTTTAGATTTGTTGATGATGTAGACAACTTTTTAGAGTACTGCCAAGGCGGTGGTGCATAGTTAACCGGTGCAGTTCGAACTTACGGTTTCTGTAATTTGTAACTTGCAAATTTGTAAATAGAATAGAATAACAAAATCAACAAAATCAAAAAAATAAATAAATAAATAAAAATGGGTTATGTATAGAAGCTAGGGTAGCATGCTGGTTGGTGACCGGCACTCAAAGGGCCTAGGTTTGGGCCTTAGGAAGCTGGAGGGGTTTTCCCAGGGAGGGGAGGGGGAATGGGGAGGGGGGAGTTGGTTAGGGCTTAGAGGTGGGGGGGAGGGATAGGAAGAAGGGGGGGTGAAAAACAAAAATGTTCTCATATGCTAAGGACCACCTTGAGGGTAAGGATTCGGAGATCAGTATATGATGGTGGAGGGTAAGGGTGCGAAGGTAAAAACACAAATAGTGAAATGTGTGTCATGGAATGTCAATGGTTTAAGGGTAAAAGCAAGAAGAGACAGGATTCTGAAGTACTTAAGGGATACTCCCGCTAATATAATGATCCTTCAAGAGACTCATTTAACTGGGGACGAGTGTAAACAATTCTTGGGTCGACTTCGGTGGATAAAGTATTTTTACAGTTCACCACAAACAAGGGTTACTAGAGGAATATAGGTGATAATTAGAAACGGGTTGGATTGTCAGGTAGGGAGTAGTATAGCAGATGAGAAAGGGCGATGGTTGATTGTGACTCTAAAGATAGTGGGTTCATTATACAATATTATTGGCTATTATGGTCCTAATCAGGACGATGTTACGCCGCTGCTATAACTAACACAAGAGATGACTGGGCTTTCAGGATATATAGTTCTTGCAGGGGATTTTAACACCGTACTGGATGCCAAGCTTGATAGATCTGTTAACAGCAGAGCCCAGGGAAATTGTAAAATGGCGGCTAGTGTTAAAAACGTAATAGAGCAGTTTGGGCTCTGCGATATTTGGAGGAGGCAGGCCGGGTCTGGGCTTGGATACACATACTATAACAAAAAATATAGTCATAGATCTAGATTAGACTTTTTTTTGTTAGATGCAAGATTAATTGACAATGTGAAGGAGGTGGTACACGTAGGGGTTCATTTGTCTGACCACTCAGCGGTCTCCCTAGAATTGGAAATTGGGTCCTGTGTTGTGGATTCAGTCTGGAGGTTAGACCGTACAGTTTTGTATGACCAGGAAGCAATGCAGTCCCTCCAACAGGAGCTTGAGGTATTTATCGAGCACAACATAGGATCAACCAAACTAGATATTGTTTGGGAGGCCACTAAGGCCTTCCTTCGAGGCAGGCTGGGAGCACTGGGGGCTAAGAGAAGGAGGGCATACTATCAGGAAGTATGGAGTCTGGAGCAGAATATCCGAAAATATGAAATCATGATTATAAATTCAGGGGGAGCTCCTGTGGAGGAGACTCTTCAAGAGTTGGAAGGGTTAAAGGAACAACTGACTGCTGTGATTAATAAAAGGGTGAAAGAAAGATGGGAGGCTTTTAGGCAGGACCACTTCGAATATGGGGAAAACTCAGGTAAACTTCTAGCTTGGAAGGTTAGAAAAGATCGGGTTAAAAACATGATAAAAGAGGTTAAGGTTGGTGCAGAAGAAAAAGTAGTCTCAAACACAAATGAGATAGTGGAAGCATTTCATAACTATTTTGCGGAAGTGTATAGTGAAGACTTACATCCAGACAAGCAGGAGATGAAGGAGTGGGTTAGAGTTCTAAAGTCTGCTACAGAAGAACAACGAAGAGTTTTGAATAGAGAGATCAGGCAGGAAGAGGTAGAGGAAGGTATTAGGAAGGCAAAAAAAGACAAAGCACCTGGCCCTAACGGCCTTCCTGAAGAAGTATACAAGAGTCTGATGCAAGGGTTGGCACCATTATTAACAAAGGTGTTAAATGAGGTGGTTTCAGGAAACACGAAGATTCCGGCATCATGGGACCAGGCAAATATAATCATCATACCTAAACCTGGTAAATCTCCAACACACATGGATTCATATAGACCCATTTCACTCTTGAATTGTGATTACAAACTGTTTTCCAAGATCTTGGCAGAGAGGCTGGGTAAAGTGATTCCGTACTTTATTCATGAAGATCAAAAAGGATTTGTGAAAGGGAGACACTTAAATGAATTAACATATTCCCTGATAGGCAGTATAGTTGTTGCGGTCGAGCAAAAGCTTCCCCTGGCAGTGGTGGCTTTGGATGCTGCCAAGGCTTTCGACCGTGTCAATTGGGAGTTTTTGAAAATATTACTTGAACATCTTCAGCTAGGGGAAAATTTTCTTCAAGCGATGTCACAATTATATCATACGCCAAACTCTAAGGTCTTGGTTAATGGGGTTCTCACAAAATCAATCAGAATTGCGCGAGGATCCAGGCAGGGATGCCCCCTGTCCCCACTCCTATTTGACCTTTATATTGAACCACTGGCCTGCAAAATAAGAGGGTCAGAGAACATTCCTGCTTTCAGGCTCCAAGGGTGGTCAAAGAAGATAGGGCTATATGCGGATGATATTGTAGTTTTAACATCAAATCTGACAAAATCAATGGTGGAAATTGAAAGCATTACTAAAAAGTTTGGAGAAGTTTCAGGATATCGATTAAATTTGGACAAAACTGAAATTATGGTTTGGAATATGGCAATAGAGCCTGGGATCGCAAAAAAACAGATTAGATACTTGGGGGTACAAATCACTCAAGATATAAAACAGCTAACATCAGTAAATCTGGCCAAAGCAAAGAAAGATATTACAGCATTACTGAGAAACTGGAGTTCAATACCACTGACTATGATTGGCCGGGTAAATCTGGTCAAAATGGTGGTGCTTCCGAAGCTGACCTTTTTATTTGACTCTGTTCCCCTTATGTTTGAGAAAGAAGGCCTAGCTAAGCTACAGAGCGAAATTGGTTCATTTATCTGGGGCTCCAAGGGGTCAAGGCTATCTTGGAAAAAAATTCGGAGAAAGTATGCCAAGGGAGGTTTAGCAGCCCCAGACTTTCAATTCTACTCTTGGGCTTTTTTGCTTAAGAATTGTAGAATGCTTCATGGAACTCCCAATAATTCATCAATAGGGGACCTTTTTGCGGCCATGTTGAAAGTAGAAAAATGCTACAAGCGCGGCTTTCTATATGGATTTGCATATCCTAAATACTTCAAAAAAATTAGACTGAAGGTTTTAAGAGACCTAGCCACGGTGTGGTACCGCATTAGACGTGTGACAAAAATTCCATATTTTAGCGTGGCTGCACCAATTTGGGAGGTCCCGGGGGCTCCAAGTTGGACGGAAGATGCTTTAGCGAGGGCATTGAAAACAGAGGGCCCACAGGTCTGGGGTGAGTTGTTCTGTGAAGGAGCCCTGCTACCGTGGGCGGTTTGCGAGCAATTATGGGGTCGTAATTTTGCAAAATTTAAGTACTTGCAGATACAAAGCTGGGTAGTAGGTAAGGGAAAGTTAATTGGACGACATAATGAGTTCGAAGAGAAGCTGATTTCAAACATACGGATGACAAAAGAAGTGGCAACGTGGTATTGGGAAATAGTCGAGATGGAGGATGGCCCTTTCCTACTTCCAGAGCTCCTGTGGGGAGAGCGCTTGCCGAAGATCGCAACAGAAGAACAATGGCAAGTAGATATGTTGATTCTTTACAAAGTGGTAAAACCCGCAAATTTACGGAGGAATCACTTGTTCACTCTCCACAGGGCATACTGGACTCCAAAGAGGCTTGCAAAATTCAAAGATGGGGGCATGGTGTTATGCCCAAAGTGTAAAAGTCCAAATGAAGATGACATCCACATGTTTGTGACATGCTCAGAGATTCAAGATTTTTGGGCAGCTGTAAGTGGAATGTTATCAAAAATGTTGGAGTTAAATATCACGGTAAGCCCTGAACAGATCATCTCGGGCAGACTGGACACACAAGGTAAGGGCCTTGATGATAATTCTAAGCTGTTTTTCTATGCCATTTTGATTGCTCGAAGAGAAATATGTAAACTCTGGATTTCGTCAGAGCCTCCGACAGAATTAATGTGGATCAGAGCTATGAGAGTAATAGCTAAGTTGGATATGGCTGGGCAAAATAACAGGAAGCACCAGTTTTGGAATTTATTTTTAAATCACTACAGGTGAGGGAAATGGAAGTCAAATAACTCTTGACTTTAATGATGGGAGAAAAACAAGGTCCGATGATTAAGTCACTTCGGATGCTCTTGGAGGTTAATGTAACCTATATGCTTTCCTGCATCAGGCACGGCTGTGATACCTCCCACTTCTCTCAAGCCTACAGGTCTGCAGTGTAAGCAGTAGGAAATAACCTCTCATAGTTGAGTTTGAAAACCACCCAAGGGCGTTACAAGATATGAAGAGGTGGGAAGTGGCGTATGAGGACAAAAAAAAAAAGAAACAAAAAAAAGAAAAAAGACTCCTGCAACAATGGAAGAAACGAATAATATGACCTGGTTTCTTTCATTCAGACCCATCTGGCAGAATTGTATCTTACCTGTGCTTCGATGTATGCTATGCGGAGAAAAATGCGTGTTGGACGTCTGTCTTACACTACAATCAGCAGTACCATTGGATACAGATACTTTGCTAAGTCCTGTAACGTCATGCATCGTGTTGTCCCCAGCGGTTACCTATCCTGATGACGGCATTCGTTGAGACTTCCCCACTGCGATTAAAGGGTAGTGAAGTACGAGATGTAAGCAACATCACCCAGGTACGACCTTCTGTGAGCACTGCTGATCCTGTCATCGATGATAGCAATCATGCTCACGACTGCACAGTTGCGGCATTTTCCAACTTAGTGGAACTTTCACCTGAAGCGGTAAACCACTTTTTTGAAAGTCTGTCTGAAATGATGTTTTCCCCCGAACAAAAAGAATAACTTTTAAGCAAACTAGTACACAGCGCTCCCTGAACTCTGAATTCGGCCTTCGGCTTTGATAAACAAAAGCTACTGAACATATTTGGAACTATATTTTTTTCTTTCTCCCCTGAAAGCGAATTTTTTTTTTTTCCCGATTCCAAAATATTTACATGTACTCTGCTTGAAGTAGAACTATTCTTAGAGAACAGAGCTTCTATTTTAGGAACTATAAAGACAATATATCACGTCAGCCTCTAGCACATTTACAGCAACTGTATTTATATGTGATGGAATGGTCTCGACCTTTTTTTTCTGTATTAAGAGCAATTTCATGTGTAAATTTCGCAAATCATTCATGCTAATATATATATATGCATCCTTTTTAATGAATGATTACACTGCTTGAAAAGCATACAGTACCTATAATCATTTTCATGTATTTCGCATACACCATTTCAAATGCAAAAATGTATTTTGGGGTGGGTTGGTATACACATGCACCTTTTATGTTTACTATTGCTTAAGTTTTACTAATGATGGACATTAATTTGTGGAGTGGGTGTAGTGTTTTATCTAGGAAACCTGAATCGATATTCCTATTTTATGCCCTTGTCCGGTTATAATCAATAATGTCCATACAACGGCATAATAATAATAATCATAATTCAGTCGTAGCACGTGCTGTCACATTAAGCAAGGCTACTTCTCCGGCCCCCTAGTAAGCACACCGAGTTCTCTAAACAAAACCAAGCCTCCAGCAACCTGGGAAATCCCCCTTGCTTTTGTTTTGATTTCGTCCTAGAACTCCTGTAAAGCACTGTAAGAACGGCCAGTTCTTAGTGACATCTTTATTGACGTCTTATGTCCAACCTTACGTCAAACCCAGGCACCTTTCAGGTATAAATATACCAACATTGCCTTAAGCAAACACACGGTGGTGAATCTGGAGCAGAGCAGCTATCTACTTGCCCGAAAGCCCAGCTGATGCGAGAGCCCACGGACACTGCCCCTCCTCTTTGACGCGCTAAGAAAGACGCTGTCTTTTCTCCTGCCGAGAAATCCAGCTCCGGCGTTTCCAGCCTACCCTTGCGGGTTGCTGGGATATCGAGTCCTGAGAGAGAGATACCAGACCTCCTGCTTTCTATTACCCAGGTACGGAACTGACTAAACCCTTACAGAGAATTCTTGAGTCAGATTCTTGGCAAAACCAACTTAACTTAAACTGCTACTTACTTACTCCTTCCCACATATTAGGTCAGGTACACCGGGGTAGGCGTATTTAGAAGCACCAGTTGAGTACGATTAGTCAATGTATATATGTATGTATATATTTTATCTATTTTAAAGTATCATATGGCTAAGAAACCATATCAATGCTTTTCCAGTATTATTTTATAATCCTCCTTTTACTGTACGCACTTTACTTTACCATGAGCATTACAATCGTGGCAATTCATTTCTCTTGTATGAGGAAGAAGACTGCTCAATAAATACCACCTTTTATTGAAAACGCCCGTCTCTCTTTTCTCTGCATTCTGGTGAAACTAAGTACGCACATTTGACTGAGTGAAATAGCTGTCTTTTGTTTTCACATGACTCTAGAGATACACTCTTATTCAGGGAGAGCAAAGTTGTCATGTTTTATGGTTGTCAGAAGCTAATCCCTTCTTGTCTATCCAGGGAGGTTAAACTCCTCCTCGTTTATTCGAGAATGTTTCTAGTGACCTCTGAGCTAGCTGGCAAACCTTAAGTCTAATATAGTCAGTAGAGACCTAGATAACCTCAGTCCTACGTCTACACTGCTGAATATATTATTCCAATGTGCAGAGCCTATTGGGAATATAGGAACTACACTACAAGGTCAAGATGGGAGGAATGTTGACACCGCTCAGTTGCATGATCATGTCCGCTATGTGTGGACCAGTTTGTCTTTATCAAAATGCTTTGTTGGCCTAGCACATTTCACACAGTTGCGCATGGCACCCTCACTGTCCTTTTTTGGTACCTTCACTATGGGAGACACCCATGACATAGGAGCAGTGGAGTGCTCAATGATTTCATGCTTCAACAGCATTTCTAGTTCTTTCTCAACAGCTTCTTCCATGTGGAAAGCAACTCTGTGGTACCACTGTAAACAACCACATTTATGTTTAGCATCCAAAATATGATGCACCTCATATTCCATACGATCTCCTACCACAACAGGAGGGGGTGGATTGTCTTTTCGTGTGGAAGGGTTGTAAGGTTTGAGCAGGAACACATGAACAACCGGGTGGATGGCATAGTCTTGAGGTACGGTTAATTTCATGGAGTCCAGATTAAAGATTTTGCTTATGGGGAAAGGGCCAATATATCTTGGTTTTAGTTTTTTGCGGCCTTCAATTTGAATATTCCTGGTTGATAACCAGACAAGATCTCCTATCTTATAGAACGGTTCAGGGGTTCTGTGTTTGCCAACAGACAACTTGGCCTTTTTCTTATTTCTAGCTAAACTAAGTTTTGCCTTTCCTTGAAATCCCTGTAAGAGTTTCAGTCTTTCATTCACTGCACTTGATAAACTGACAAAAGAAGTAAGGAATTACGATAAGAAATTCACCTACCCTTACTTAGTAGACGAATACTATCAACAGGACAGCCAGGGCTTTTTCACCAACTGAAGCAGGCGGGGACCAAGGAGGTTCACAACCTTCTCAGACTCCTCTGTAGGGAGGGGCTCAGATTCAGATTCTGAGAGACCATCCACCAGTTGCCAAGGCAACCAGAACCAGCATTTTTTAGGGGAGGGCTATTGCTTGCCCAACAGGAGCGGGGGACAGGGCAGAATTGGGAGCGGCCAAGGGGTTGGAACAGGGGCAGAAACAACCACAGGGCAACACACGGGTTTGCTGCTACCAAACCGAAAACCCACAGGGAGATTCAGACTCGCAGACAAACATACAGATGGTGAGAACACACACACCCACCATGACAAGGTCCTCTCATACCAGTTGACCCTCTAACACTTCCGGCAAAACGAATAAAGTCACGCTGGATCCACCTGTTACTCACAACATTAATGATGCGTCAAGTGAAAGTCATCCCATGACCACCACAACTGTTTTACAAGACTTGCCCACCATTCGCATGGAGCCATTGGTAGCATAGGTGGCTAACCTGACCCAAACTAACAACAGCCTGGGCAACACCTCCTCCATGGATCCGATAATCAACCTTTCCAACTATACAATGTATGAAGTGGAAAGAGAGGCCCTTTCTAAAGGTTTGTCGTTTGTCCCTACCACAGCATCAAATGCATTTAACAGCAAACTTGAGATAAAGAGATCTTTCAGGAAAATCAGACTCAAATACTACTTCAGCAAGACTACTTACAACCCCATAGCTGCTGCTACATCCATCAGACCACCATCGACCTTTACACCAGGTGCGTACTTGATAAGATTTTGGCCTATGAGCAGATTGTCCTACAAGAAACCATGGAGTTGCTGGCAGACTGTAGAAACATTAAGCACAACATCAGTAAGGAAGAAAGATTGCCGCCGCATTCATTGGGAACCAATGATGCCATCATCATTGAGACGGCTGATAAAGGCGGCGCAGTGGTTTTGCAAAACACCACGGACTCTGTTATTGAAACAGAGCTGCAATTGGGGGTGGGAGAGAGCTATTGCCCAACACCAGAGGATTTGACACCGGAGATTAAGTCCTCGATAGAAAAACTTAAAAAGGATGGCCTGAAACAAGGCTTCCTCAGCCAACCGGATAATGACTTCTTGAAAAAAAAAGAACCTAGGATTCCGATGATTTACACCCTCGCAAAGGTACACAAGCGCCTGGTCAAACCACCTGAAAGACCTATAGTTTCTGGATATGGGTCTATTCTTGAACCCCCTAACCAGTTTGTCGATTACTTCCTGCAACCATGGGTACCTGAGACCAAATCGTTTGTGTGGGATCCAATGCACATCATACAGTTACTGGAGGGCCAACCAATTGATGCTAAAACCCAACTACTAGTAACACTTGATGTCTCCTCCCTGTATACCTCCATACCACAGGGAAAGGCACTAGACATAGTTAGACTTGCTCTGGATAAACGACCCTGACCACATTAGATACCTACTGGTTCCTTAAGAGCCTTGCTAGAAATCGCAATGAAAAATAATGACTTCATCTTCAGGAAACAATAATACTATCAGTGCAAGGACTTCGCAATGGGTGCTGGCAAATATCTTCATGGATGAATATGAAGAAGATTATCTATACAGCCATGACAACCCATACATATACCACTTTGCCATTTGGAAGCCTTACATAGACAATGTGTTAATGATTTGGTCCGGCACTGACAATGACCTCAATTACTTCAAAGACTGGTTGAATAACAGATCAAGAGATATCCAGTTCACTATAGTCTACAGCAACAAAGCCATCAATTTCTTAGACCTAACTTTCCGAGTGGAGGAAGGCCTCCTATTCAGTGACCTCTATCGGAAACCGACGGAACTGAACACACTGCTCAAAAATGAGTCTCACCAACCACTGTGCCTGAGGGATAACTTACCATATGGCCAGTACCTCAGGCTGAGGAGAAATTGTACCTGGAGGAAGGATTTCTTCAAAGAGTTTGAAATCCTCACTATCTGCCTGAAAGATAGAGGTTACCCGACAGGATTACTAAAACTGGCCCGAAAAAGGTCTTGGTATTGCCCTTGTGACCAGCTACTACAAGTCAAACAAAAACCTGCAAGGACTGAAAATATCTTCTGTGTGACTACGTTCAATTCCAAAATCAATGACATAAAAAAGACTGTTAAAAAGTACTGGAATCTGGTTGCTACTGAACTTAACACTACAGAAGATCCGGTATAATGTCTAATGAAGCCAATCTCTAATAATTTGTCTAGATAGGTTTTCAAGTATTGTTTCTCGGTTAAAGCATAAAATCTGCTACAGGGCAAGACTGTACCAGGAATCAAATCTTTCCGGCAGTCATACACCCTGTGGGGTGGTAACTTAGTAGCCTGGACAGGGTCAAATACATCAGAATATTCTAGCTATTCATTTGGTAACTGAGGAGAATCTTGTTGCAGAGCAGAACAAAATAAGGGAACTATGGGATCTTGAGTTTCCATAGCAATGAGTGCTGCAGTGAGGGGAATCTAATGTTACAGTTCTTTTAATCCAATCAATTTTCGGATTATTTAGCTCTAGCCAAGGAACTCCAAGTATGATGCCAAAAGTGGGTGTATCAATTGGGTCAAAAACATTTTCTTCAGAGTGACCGTTCTCTCCTACAATGGTCAGAGGTGTAGTATGAAATTTAATTAAACCAACAGATAAGGCTGAGCCATCAACCGCTCTGACTGGTTCTTGTTCAGTTTTTGGAATCCGAATTATTCCTAGTTTTCTGGCTAATTCTAAATCAAAAAAATTACAGGTGGCACCTGAGTCAATTAAAACAGATAGACTGTGTCTTTGTTGGGCTGCTATTATGAATGTTAGTCTAAATGTCAAATGTTTTTGGGTACGATTCACAACATTGGTGGTATATTGTGAGATCTGTAATGGATTTGTTCTCAAAGAAACAATCTCTTTTTTCTTCAAGAAACCTAGTTTTCTGACTCACTAGTTGGTTTATCAGCGACAGCTATAGTCTTTTTTTTCTTAGGTTTGACTGGACAATCCTTGGCAAAATGACCAACCTTGCCACAGTAAAGACATAGATTTACCTCTCCATTCCTTTTAGGCCACCAATTTGCATTGGTTCTACATTATTATTCTTGTCTTCTGAATCTTTTTTCTCATTCTTAAAGTGTAAAGTTCTTGGTTCTCCTCTAGGTCTTTCGCTCTTCCGTTCTCCTAACCTGTGATCTAGCTTAACCACTAAAGCCAGGAATTTTGTGTAATCATCTGGCAGGTTCACGATATGTGCTAAAGAGTCTTTTCATTCATCTCTAAGTCCCCAGTAGAATAGAGCTATTCTTTTCTCTTCAGGGCCAGCGCGTTTTGGATAATAACCTATTAAAACTTGTTATGTATGTTATTAAATCTTTGGACCCTTGGCGTAAGTTCAACAACTCGTTATCAGAGGCTTTAATGAATACATGTTTTGCAAACAAACGTGACATAGCTGTTTTAAAGACAACTAAATAGTGAAATAAGGGATCGTTAGTATCGACTAAAGATATGGCCCAATTAGCCACTACTCCTCCTAAGTAAGAGATGATGAAGGCAACTTTGGAAGTATCGGTGGTGAAAATTTGTGGTTTATACAAAAAGTGTAGCTGACATTGGCTCATGAAAGCAGCAAAATGGTTACTATCACCCATGAAATATAGCGTTACGTATCCAAAGGTACATCAAACTAAAAGTGTCGCATTTTACATCTTAAGAGAACTAAGCTAATTCTACCATTTTTGAAGTACAGTATTGTGGATTTTTGTCATTTGTGGTCTTGTGTTAAGTCTATATAAAAATAATTATTTTTATACTACAACTTGTGTGGTGTCCATCTGTAGTGTTGTCACTGGGTTACTGTATGTGTTCACAAATGCTTCACACACTGCCTCTGAGATAAGCCTATCCACCAAGGGGGTATACAGGGGTTATTTTAGGAGTGTACCCCCTTATCCTGGCTAAATGCAAGGGTCCTTATTCTGTCAAAGGTGCCTATCTCTGCCAACTAGAGACCCCAAAATCTAACATTGATTGATAGGCACAGTTATCTAAAGAAAACGACACACGTCACTATTTATGTACCATTATTCACGTAGATTTACTATACACTATTTGGGTTCAGAAACCACCTACCAGTTCTATACAGATGGCAGAACAAGCTTCTTCTGCTCAGAATCGACTGTAATTACACAACCTATATTATGAACACCGTCATATTTAAGCTAAATAGAATACAAACATCAAAAATAACATCAGTGATCACTTTCACTTATACAAACCTTAAACGTTCTTTAGATTATGTTATACTAAATAGCTTGCCTTTCCTTGTTTGAAATGGTCCTTAAAACTAAAAGAAATAAAATAAAAAAGAAAGCACAGAGCACGATTGCAACCAAGTGTTACTATACTTTGCATAAACGAGCCGACCAGCTAAATATGCTTTTGAACCTTTATGAGACTTTTCTATAATGTCCTTGGTTACTCTTTAAAATGTATTTCATTGCAGAAAATAAAGCTCATTTACGTTGCCTCTACGTTGTTTCCTATATTAAATGCTAGAAATAAACTTTTCCTTGTAAGAAACACAGTTTCTCAGGTTTTTACTATGCGTAAACAGACTGTTTATGTCTCCAAATATGCTAATAGTGTTACTGCGTTCAAAATATGCAACTGAGTTTACCTTGTTTCACAGAATTAAATGAGACGTCTAAAATATGCTGCAAAGCCTTACCGTTGGGTTGTTTCCTTAGGATTGACTTTTACTGGACTAAGGGCCAGATGTAGGTCGGCAAATACCGGTCGGTAACGGCCGAAATTCGGTAATTTCGGCCGTTACCGACGGTATCCAGGAAATGAGATGTAGGAGTGTAATTATTACTGAATCGGAAAATATGAGTCGGTATTTATCCGAATCGGAAAATATGAGTCGGTATTTTACCGATTCGGAATAGTCCGAATACACAGTTACCAAATTCTTACTTACCGAATCGGTAAATAAGAAATGGTAAAATAATGGGCATGGAGATGTAGGAAACCAGAAAAATACAGAATTTAAGGAAATTTGGTATTTAGGAGTCGGTATTTACCATGGATTGAATGCAGGTGGTAACCAGGTGCAGGCTATAAAATGAGGCCCAAAATGCAACAGTGTAACCAGAATGGCGGCTTTCTACGTCTTTGCAAGGCGTCAAAGACTACAGGCGGCAGGAGAGAGGGAATGGCTAAGGGAGGAGCAAGTGTACAGGCAGAGGATAACACTTTTCCAACTGACAGAGCCAGAAATACTGCAAAGGTACAGGCTACATCCCCAAACCATCCTGAACCTCATCAGGGACCTACACCCACTCCTGGAGCACCCAACACCAAGGGCGCACGCCATCCCACCCCATGTGCAGGTGCTGTGCAGCCTAAACCTGCTTGCCTCTGGGTGTTACCAAAGTGTGATAGCTGCAGTAGGTGGTGTGTCCCAGAGCTACCTGTCCCGTTTCTTCAGGAGGTTCCTTGACGCCATGATGCAGAGGATGGAGCATTATATTTCATTCCCTGACACACCTGCGGAACTTGCAAAGACCAAGACTGATTTGTATCAACTGGCACACTTCCCTCACGTGATAGGCTGCATGGGTGGCACCCACATACCACTCTGCCCACCTGCAGCCACAGAACACATATACAGGATCCGGAACTTGATGCACTCCATCAATGTGCAGGTCATATGCAACGCTGGCAACATCATCACAGACATCGTGGCGAAATTCCCTGGGAGTACCCATGATTCGTACATATTCCAGAATAGTGGGATATACACACGCCTAGTTGCCGGAGATTTTGGGAACGGTACCTGCTAGGTAAATTACATTGACACACCCTGACAGTCACAGTAGAGGAATGTATCATGATAATGCAACTATGTCAATCTTTTTCCCCCCTAGGCGATAGTGCATATGCCCTGCGGTCCTTTGTGCTCACCCCCTACCTCAACCCATCCACCAGGAGTGAAAGGCGTTACAATGTGGCTCACAGATCTACACGCAACTTTTTGGAGCGCACATTTGGACTCCTCAAGAGCAGGTTTCGCTGCATCCACAAGAGTGGAGGGGCACGCCAGTACACTCCAATCCTGTGCTGCAAAATCATTGCGACCTGTGCCATGTTACACAATCTTGCCACCAAGGATGGCACAGAGGTGGAGATCACACATCATGAGGACATTGATGATGACACAGAACAGGCAGATCCCTATGCTACAGTAGCAGCACCAGCAACAGATGGGAGACTAAGACGGGCAGAGATCACACAGCAATATTTCTGAGTGAGTAATGAGACACAGACAGGCTAAGATTATGATGTACGTAGTTTAATTTTCACTACGCCTTTCCAATAATACCACAAAGTGGTAAAACAAAATATCAATGTCCATGACTGGGTGGTCACAGTTAACCCCACCGTGACCTGTCCTTTGGGTTGAGGGCATAGTTACTGTTTCCGTCCACAGATTACAGGGTGGGACTGACGTGGGTGTGTTTCACGGCTTTCGGTGTTGCCTGGCTCTGTGGATTGACGCCTGCCGCTCCTGCGTATTTCCTGAACAGGAGTGCTTGCGCCACTCTTGCTGGTGGATTCTTCACTTTCAACCACACATGTGTCGCCTCTAGTGGCTGTCTGTTGTGTAAGCATCAGCTCCATGGCAGAGGTCACTCTGCCCATCCCCATAGATAAATCGGAGCAGCAGTGCACAATTGCATCCTGCATCTTTACTGACCGTCTGCATAGCAGGGAGGTTGCACTTGCAAAGCGGTTTAATGCTTTGGTCTGCTGGCGCAA